>NW_017274954.1:1904138-1905135 GCF_001594065.2 Cyphomyrmex costatus | reverse complement strand
CTGTCCCCCCCCCCCTGGTCCCTCTGGAGCCCCTTCGACGCGGGAGGGGCATGCTAGCCGTGCCATCAAGGTGCTCGATATTCCGCGCATTTCGGTATTTCCCAATTAATAGGAAAGCGCGCGCGAGAGCGTTCGCTCGCTCGCTCGCTCGCTCGCTCGTTCGCCCGGTCTCGCGCAAATAGGAACAAAAAGAAGCAGCACGTATACACGTACATGTGCCGCACGCGCGAGTGCCTGCGCGCGAGCGCACACGCGTGCACGCCGAAATATACGGGCACGCGTAAACACACGTACGTGACCGTGTACCTATACTATAGCGCACGCGTATTCTGACAAAGCTTCTAACGCGAAAAAAAGCAGGGACTGCAAGCGGGAGGGCGCGACGTAGGGCGGGCAGGAGGGCCGAGGGGGAGGATGGTCGAGCGCGAGTAGAAGAGAGACGACTATCGCGGGTGCGAGCGAGAAGCTGGACGATTGGATAGAATCAGCAGTCTGCGAGTAACAATGGGGGGTTCAATTGAAAAAATAATTTAATGTGTCCTTTTAATTAAACAGAGAGGAGGGACAGGCGGGTGAGGACCGAACGGGTGGCACCGGCGTACACCGCGGCGTACAGCGAGGGTACGGGGATGGATGGACGCGAGAACCGAAAGAGGACGTACGGGGTGGCGCGGAGAAGCAGCCAGCAGCAGGAGGAGCAGGAGGACGAGGTGGAGGACGCGGAAGAGGAGGAGGTGGAGGCGCGGCTCGGATGGACGCGGAAATTTAAAACCTGATCAATTGATAGGACGGAATGAAAAAAGTAGGGTTGTGGGGTTGCGCGGGTGGCGGTGCCGGAGGAGAGAGAGAGCGGGTGCCACGGCGCATCGACGGCGGGAGGGGGATGACGAGGCGGAGGAAGGCGGCGGAGGAGGCGACGAAGAGAGAGAGAGAGGGACGCGGGGGTGCAGGCTGGCCCGCGGAATAGGGGTGAGACGAGGGGGCGGGAGGGGGGAGG
>NW_017274954.1:1868605-1901827 GCF_001594065.2 Cyphomyrmex costatus | reverse complement strand
GAGGGGGGGGCGGGGGGGGGGGGGGGGGGGGGGGGGGGGGGGGGGGGGCGCCGGAGAGAGAGGAGGCCGCGGCGAGAGAGGCGGGTAGATGGGATTGCCGGGCATTATTCTGAAACGCGAAATTGTTCATTTGTTTCTTCCCTCTGTATGCGCCGCGGCGTGTGTGCATCCTTTTATCGACTGAAATCCAGGCTTCGAATTACCGTGCAAATGATTTTTTTTTTGAGTGCGCACTCGCGCTAGTCCACCCCCTAGCACGGCACCCTCCGCGCGTCAGCCCCCGATGCACAGGCTCTTCCCTCCCGATTTTCTCGCTGCAACCCTCTTCTGCATCGCGCCGTTCACAGCGGCCCCGCGACACCCGCGCGCGCGCGTTTTGAACTCAAAAGGAATTTAAAACCACTGCCGATGCCCGCCGCCGCCGCTGCCACCGCCGATGCCGCCGTCACCACCGCCGATGCCGCGACCGCCGCGGCAGCACCATGAGATGACGCACAATGAAACAAACGAAAAATGGGAATTCCCCGATCTGTCGAGTTACCCGTGAAGGCCTGTGTTACCTGAGTTCCGATTCGCAACACTTTACGACGATAACGCGCTTCATATCGCGTTCGTACCGAAATACTTGATTCGGCTTTTGGTACCAACGCGCAGTCAATGACTCCTGCAAGCTTATGGAAAATACGTAGAGAAATTCGATTTTTTCACAAAAATTGATTTATGCTGAATTTTTATATCTCTGTAAATATAAACAATTATTGAACATTTAAAAGTTTAAAAGTTTTGTACTACATTTCATTTTCGTAACTCATTAAAATGCTATACGCGATAAGAAGTAACGCGCGCTATTTTTAAATTATTCAAAGCAAAAAGTAAACAACTTTTTATATAATATATGTATAACTATGGATCTCAAGTTTTCTACTTTTTTTTATGGCACACACACACACATACGTATATATATATATATATATGTACGTATATCGTAAATGTAGGTTGCAGGTACCATTGATGTTTCGTCGGTGATTTAAATGTTTTGATACTATCAAAGTGAGTTTAAAACGTTAATTGACTTCTCGTGAACAATTCGATGGACATCATAATGACAACTCGTCGGTTTGGATGAATCACGGGGGCGCGACGACGAAAGTCAGCATGGTACCGCGACGCAAGCAACTTCTTCACAATTGACTTCGTTAACGCGACGTTTCCGACGCGGAAGAGCGCAAGTACGACGTACGGCGCTTCTGAACCCCAATGGACATTATTACGAGGCGAACTGAACCATAGATAAACTCCCGGTGCACGGAGAGATCACGGAGCGCTGCGGAGCAATATGAAACTTCTCGATCTAATATGGCTTGAGGCGGCGACGAAGCGTGACGTCACATCCGCCGTCCCATCCACCGGTCATCTTGAATATTGAGTCGACCACCGACGGACCGGAAGTTATGAGATTCGGATTCCCGACCCCGATCCGCGTTTATATATGACGAACGACTCCGTTTCGGCTCGGTGAACGTCTCCCGAGCATGCGACTTTCCCTTGCGTTTGCGCCTCGGATGCCGCGCGGATTAATGCCGTTTCGCACACTCTCTGTCCGTATTTTATCGCGGCGGTGTAATACTCCATGCAGTCGAGTAAACAATCTGTAAACGAGAGGAGGCTGCAATACACTCCTGTGTACGAAAGGATAAATAAATAATCGAGAGTCGCGCGCTGATTTGCGCTGTTTAACGCGACAAAAATAATGCGTCGTGCAAATTGTGAATTACGGGATCGGACGATGTATAATTTTGTATGACGCAAATTGCATTTCGCGCTTATTTCCGCGAATCTTTCCTCGATACTTTGTATAATGTATTTATACGAATGCGAGAACTGGAGCAGCGCATTAATAATAACCCTATTAGCCGACTGTACCGAGGCAAAACAATCGATAATTCATTTGTTGCGTCCATTAAAAATGTAATTTAAAAATATATTAAAGGGGTCGGTTCTCTGGCGACGCGAGAGAGGACGACAGTATGAGAGGAAAAGAGAGGGAATGACGAAAGGAAAGAGAGAGACGGAGAGTGCAAGAGTGTGTGCGAGAGAAAGAGAGAGAAAGAGATACTGAGAAAGTGTGGAGGCGGAGGTATGCCGGTCGAATGCAAATGAATTATTAAAAATTTAATCAATCGAATCGGCAGTGCCTTGCTTCCCATCTACGACGTAATGATTATTCATGCTGAGGTGGTTTCGCGCGAACGAATATTTATAATTTGTTTATTTAAATTGTTCGGCCGGCTCCGTCAGCGGGTCGCGCACCCTCGCGAAATTGCGTTATTAAGTTTACCGTTTCGTATAAATCGCGTTTCCAGGCCAGATTATTGGAAACTCGGAAGCTGCCCACTTTATACGCTCTTACAGTATGTAGAGGCCAGAAGGTCTCGCCACCTTTTCTCACCGACGAGAACGTATTTACAATACCCGGCGAATATCTGCATAAAAGCGAGATTCGAAGCATAGACTTAACACTTTTCATTTATCTATATCGAGCTGCTCCATACAGCTGTACTGATAAAATTCATATCTCACTCTTAGCACCGTTTGTCAACATGCATTATACATGCATCCCAAACATTGCGAATAAGTTTTCAAAATATTTTATATTACATTTAATAAACAAATGTTATTTTCAATATATATTTTATTCGTACTAGAGAATTACGAGCTAATTTATGGTTTATAATTCTGCCAAATCAAAATAAAATTTGCTGTAATATTATGTGAGAGAGTACGACTTTAATTAATCCATAACAGTTTTAATTATCTCCCGTAATGGTTTCCCCGAAAATGTTTCGTTTATATAGGTACATAGTCTTATCAATCTCTGATATAAGAAAAGATAGATTATTCGATTCCTCCGAGAAAGGTTTGGTTCTCCTTCGGGAAAAATTCTCGCAAATTTGACAACGTCTCGTTTCCCGCTACGTCCTTCTGGGACTGCCACGCCGAAGCGCCGTTCTTCGGCGCCCGCCACGCGCCTCTTCGGCGTTCCCGCGTCATATTCCAAGGTAATGTCGATCGATCGGCTCATTTAAATGTTGACCGCCTCGGCAGGATATAAAATTCAAAGTGCCTTCATAGATACTTTCATATGCGGCGATCTCTTCGCTCCTCCGCAGCAGCCTATCTATTTCTGTCTCGGTCTCCGTCCCTCTCTCGGACCCCATCGGTCGAAACGTATTCGTCGGCCTAATATATTTATGCAGGAATATATGCATGTACATGGAACCCACTCTCTATCCCTTCCTTGTGCGCGGGGCCCTTTACGAAATGCGCGTGTACTAGTACACATACATATGAAATTATGTACGTGGTGGTAACATTATGCATGTGCCTGACCTCTCGAGAATCGATACGTATGTAGGGGGGAGGGGGGCCAAAGTGGCCAGCCAAACTTTCCGGCTACTCACCCATTGCTGAGTTTTCTCCTGCAGTTTAAGTACATATATCCGCGTAAAAAAGGTATATATATATATATATAATATTTTGACATCAATAGTTACTAAACTAATGAATTAAATGTATTATATATATAGATAATTGCCTTACATCTCAACGATAAAGATTTTGATTTTGATCTTTTTGCATTCCAATTGTACTAAAGTTTTATCAAGGGAACAATTTTTTTTGTGCAAATGCTGTAGTTTTAGAGTTGGAGAGCATGTGGCCCGAATTTGTTAACATATGTTCTGATTTATGAATTAAGTTATTTAACATCGACTTCTTCTTTCTATAGAATGACAAATAGAAAAAATACAGGTTATGCATAGCTGCTAGTAAATCTCTTCTCACTTTCTATTTATTTTCAATATTCTTCATATAGTTCGAAAGATTATACTCTGAAAGTAAATACGAATTCCAAACGAAACTCGTTAACCTGTCGATGCTCACAATCTTCTTATTGGTTAAAACTACGGCAGATTCGCAGTGTTACGCAGTTACCTTCGAATTCCGAAATTGGATGATGGCACGAAACATAAATAGTCCGTGAGGTTTTTAATCATTTTCTCCTCGCGCGGAATACAAAGTTCAACGCGCGTCCATGTTGCTCGAAGGGAAGAAAAACATTGCGTCGGTACAACGCTGTCAAAATATACCTTCCTCGCATCCGTCCCGCGGGCTCCACATTACGTGAACGTTAAATATTATTTTTAGGGGGACACATTTATTTGCGAATAAAAAATAGAGCTGTCTCGCGAATAAAGTGGAACCTCCGCGAATACGCGAAGCGTATTTCGCCGAAGCGCCTGTTGCTAAATATTCACGCGGTCTCTCTTCCCCCGGCGTATCCCTCCCACTAGTATTCACGTGTACGTTAATTACTCAGTAAACAGTAATTATTTTTGCGAATATAGAACATTCTATTCTTTGTGTGAAAATGTGTAATTTAACATGACTAATCATATCGGTGTGATAAATTTTATGTACACAAAAGAAGCAGAATAAAACTTTTTTTTTTCAGGGTAAAGAAGTATAATACGTAATATAATCTCGATTCTCGCAGAGAAACATTTTTTCCATCGAAATATTTTTACATATATATAGTAGTGATAAAATCTAATGATACTTTAGCTGGTCAGATGACAAATAAAGTAACAAGTATTATTTATCCATTGAATTTAATTTTACAATTAGTTGTATAATCTTTCGTAAATAAGTTTCTGAAAATTTTTCGTAAATTTGAAAAAAGAATGGATCACGTTCGAAACAGGTAATCGAAAAGAAAGAAGCGAAGAATTAAAAGACGATCATTTATTTGTAAGCATCGAGGGAGGAAAATGCCAAATGAGAAAGGAAATATACGAAAGCATTCCGGTGGTATTTCGATAGAATATGAAAGAAGAAAGGTGAAAAATGATCAAATTTTTTGGTAGGGACCGGTGTAGCTCAATGCATTTACAGATATGCAGGATAAATGCGTATAGTGCGGCAACGACGTAGATATACACACATGTATATGTACATATATATAAAATTTTATATGTATAAAATACACATATATATCCAACTCAAATACATATATATATATATACATCTAGCTATATATTCGTATAGTCACATCGAGACTACGTAACCGCGTTAGCGGAGAGAATCTGGCCGCGGGGTGCTTTTTAAAAATTCGTGATTTTAAAATTCGCGTTGGCAAACAGTCCCCACTCGATTCGAAGCGCGCTCACTCCCCGAACGACTCCCTTCTGCACCCCTTACGGCACCCCCCCGTCGCCGTTTCGACTCTTTTAGCTGCACTCATGCCGCCGACGGCGCCAATGGATGACAAAATATAAGCTCCAAGCCTGGATTCAATCAGAAATGGCGGCGACCCGCGCCACACATACGCAACGCTTTTTTTTTCCTTTGTCGGCGGACGCCCCTGCCTGGGTTTTCCGCGGGTCGACGGCTCGATAAATAACCATAAGAACGCGGAGACTCACTTTGTATGCGAATGAAACGATCATATGTACGCCTTTCCGTAGTTTTAGGGATAATGAAGCGGTCGGCAGGCTGCAAAGAGTCGTTTGGAACGAACCGCAGTGTGGTTTCACCCCCTGAGTGCACCAGGTATTCTCTTATTCTTACATTATGTGGCAGACGTGTGACAGTAATTGAAAAAGATAGCAATAAGCAGTGGCGAAAACGCGAAAGTACAATGGATAGCTGAATCTGACTTTAAAAATTATATTTTTGTAAATTATAGTACAATGAATGTCATCGTAATAAAAACTGATGCAATATCGGTTGAAAATCAAAATTTTATTTCACGCGGTATAAATATATTGGTTGCAGTATAAATATATCCAAGGTATTTTTATGTATATATATTGTATTAACTCGATCATCTATAACGTATTTAAATTTAACGACGATAGGTATTCTAATTTTCTATCGCTACGTGACTGTTATGTATAACAAATGATCTATACATGATATAGTAAGAAAATGGTTTTGTAAATTTCTATAGACATCATATCAATATAATCAGAAGCGGTTAGTAGTAGAAAAAATGTATAATAAAAGAAATAATTTGCCAGATCGCATCCTTATCAGAAAAATTAGATTCGATGGATAAATATTTGCGCAGCCGTATGCGAAATATATTTGAAACGACCGATGAGATTTGTTGCGGGAATTACAATTTTTTTTGCGAAAATAAAAGTTTACATTTCCTGCAACTAAATTTTTAATCGAGCCGACTTTATATCAGGACAAATTTTTATTCGTGGCTATGTGCGATGGTGGGTTCCCTTTGAATCAAATATTTTATTGATTAATATCGAACGCGTCTCGCGCTGAGTTACCATTGAGAATAATCGAGATTCCAAAACGTAGATACGATCGATCGTGTAATGTAACGTCTAATGCTGTTACAAAATATCGTAAAAATAAGAATTTTATTGCAGATGCGGCGCCCATATTCAAGTCGAGTACTGAAAAAGCTTAGAGACATGATTTAATAAACAAATTTGATACTCATCTCTCGTTACATATCTGATATTGCAATATTTGATATTTGTTACATACCGATTTGAAAGTGCGATTTGATTGAAAAACTCAAATGAAGTTTATCTTACAGGTACAGCGTGAATTTTTTCACAGTCCAACATATTTGTGCAACAGTCGTCAACTATCGGTATTACTTGTTCCCACGATAATTTGTTATATGAGTTATATATAAGAAATACCTGGTTATATTTATGTAACTACATTCCGATGAGTAAATGAGATAACACACGCACGCGGCTTCGCCACTACCTGTAGGCTCGAGTGTCGTGGCGTCAATGATGATAATACGACGTGCGCGGTGGCCTTGATTGCCATTGTCAAACACCAACATTAGTGAGTCTCTCTCTCGTCGTTGCAAAATATTTCATATACTATGAAGTAAATATCGTTGCATTAATAGGAAAGTGATACAAGTAAAAAAATTAGATAGTAGCATTAATGAAAGAAAAAATCAACCTTAGAAACTAATATATTTTTAAGAAAAGATGATATAATGATACATTGATATAGCTTATTTGTTTCTACACTGATAGAAAAGATTTCCGGAGCCAAAGATATTATTCTTCAATCTATCATAAAATAGAATTGAAATAGGGATAGTTACACATATTTATATACTATTGTTAATAGAAAAATATTTCACTCTTAAATGGAAAATTTTGTAGTCTAGAATAGAGAATAATCTTGGACATTGATTTCGTATCAAGTACTATGGTATTAGTATCGTGCATTAAGATATAAAGATTTATTTTAAAGGTATGTAAGAGAATATATAAACTTATATACATTACTTTTGATTTAAGACACATATATTAAATCAATTTTATTTATTTCGAGAAAGCATGGAAAGAACGGTTTTGCTGAAATATCTAAAATTCGATACAGATCTGAAAATAGTTATGTTGGATGCTCGAATATGATGAACAACATTGCAAAAAATTTGGACATTCTAGTAACCGTTTTGATAATTATTTTGATGGTCCAATAAAATTATTTCCAAATTTGTATCTAGCTAAATTTTTAAATACTTCAACAGAACTGTTCTTTCCGTGAGGAAAATTGTTGAGATTCAATCTTAATATTTATTTTTACACTGCGCTAAACATAAAGTTGCGATGAGATTAAATACGTAAAGAATAGTTTTTGTTTCATTATCAGAAATTCGTTTTGAAAAGATATGCAAAACAGTCACAACTCTGATGAAAGTGCGATGAAACTTACACTGTATTAAGATTTTTTAGCTTTTAAAGAATATGTTATAACTAAAAGAATAATATAGAAAAAGTAAAGTGATAAAAATCATAATATATGCACTATCCTAATTAAAATGTTGCTCCAATTTAAGAATTTTAAAAAATGTATCACTTGTCTGTCAAAGCACACACAGCGATATACGTCGAATATACCATTCTTTGTATCTCAAATTTTTAACAAGTGAAATAAATTTTACTCTTCGCTTCGTAGCTTATTTTAGACGAACCTCATTATCATCTGTAAGAATAACTCGTGTTCGAGAGCGCGTTTTGAAATAGAAATATTATTTAAATCTTAATCGAGACAAAAAAGAGAAAACGTATTTTCTCGAACTGTGGTTGACGAAAAAAAAAAAAAAGGAGAATGTGTAAAAATTTAGCCGAACAAAATGCTAAGAGTCGTAATCATACATCAGATGCTGACGAGTTTACAGAGCGAGGCGCAAAATGTTCATTTATTGAAATTAAATTTAAGATAAAAGAAGCAGGATGTATATACGCACGTTTCGGCGCACGTACATTCATTCCATAATTCATTCAATATTTCGCGATAACGAATGTGACCGTTTGTGTTTACGACCTTGGTGTTTGTTCGGTAGCGGCACGTTACGTATGTCGTATACGCAAGGCCGCCGCGCCGGCCGCGCGCCGTGTTGTCATTCGCGCGGTGAGATTCGAGTTCACAGGTTGCCGGATAAGCCGCACTCCGCGTGTCGCCTCATTACCCAACGGAACGCGATCGCGTCCGATACCGTATAGGCATCGAATTCGATTGTTCCTTGATAACTGACGACCACGATGCACTCGCAGAGATAGGTAACTCGTGTGCGATACACGACTGTCGCTCGAATACTTTTCGTCACTCATCGGAGTGACAAGCATTTCACGCGCGATTTCTTTAAAATTGTAGATGTAGATTAGGTCGAACACTACATGAAAATATTGCAAGTGAAAAATTAAACATTATTTTACCGTAATATATGCACATATAGGTTATACTAATTTTCTTAACGTTTAGATTCGCATGACTTTCATCGCATTTTGAACTTTTCGCTGGTTTAAACGTAATTTGCTCGTCACTTTCGGGTTGAGAGCGCGAAGTAATATACGGATCGCGTGATTCAGGTACGTAAAACAGATATCGAGCGTTTATTTGTAATACGTGTATCTCATTGAATTTATTTAAAATACATGACGCTTGCGATACTAAATTTCGGTCATACATTTTCGTATGAATGTATCTTAATTTATTTCATTAATATTATAGGATTTTATTAATAATATGCGCCGTATAAAATGTACGGAATTACCGTATTAGAATGTCAGTTATTTTCGAATTTGTCGGTTATAAACGGAAACGTCGCGTGAAATTGACTTCGAGAATCACACAGTATCGCGATCATACAATCGTAATTAAGGTCACGTTTTAATATTTTTCAACTACGTAAGCTCGGTTCGCGATTTGTTGAAACCCACAGTCGCGCGTGAGTTTCATATTTTGTTTTAATTCGCAGGTGTCGAGCGGAGAACTCCCTATTCGTGTTCCACGTTATTTTTTCGTCAATTAACCTGCCGGGAGTGCCGTGCAAAATGTCGTGCGATTATCCCATCTCGGCGATTATATGCGATCCTAAGTAACTGTTCTTTCGCGAATGTCGTGTTGTACGAGAGCAATGAACGAATCTGAGAGGAGGAGGAGGAGGAGGCATCGGGCGATGGCGAAGCAACCGTGGGATGAGTAATTATTATTTTTTATTTTATCTGTTACTTGCAAAGCTAGTCACTTGTAATAATTTTACGTGCGTTTATGAGGTAATCGTTTATATTAATTTTATTTCAAGTAATTAATGCGTATTCTTCTAGATATTAACTTTCCATCTGTAATCTAGAGTTCCATCTAATTAAAAGTTTTTTTAATTTTTTATTTTAAGCCAAGATTTTTTATTATTCTAGACTTTCAAAAAATATGGATAAATTCAGGATCACTTTTCAACATTTCTATTACGTTACCAAATAGTTTTTATTAATTCATATTAAAAAATATACACAATTGGGTCATTCGTGTTTTACACATTTCTTCGAAATGCTACGAGTACTAAATAATAATAAGTTGTAACATTTATGTACAATTTTTTAAAATAAGACAATCTTACGAATACTTTCTAAAGATGTATGTGTATATAGGAATCATTTAATAATTTTATATATTTATAAATTATTTAAAATATATGTTATATATTTATAAAATTAATGAAAATTAATCCGGGAGCATGAACGACTCATCGCGTGTAGTAAAGGACCGGAAAATCATCGTGTGCGCTAAAGGTTAAATTCCTCCTTTATTTTGAAGGAATTTGAGAGTAAAATTTTGCTTGTGCCAAAAAATTAAGATTGCAGACGAAAGGTTAATTATTCAGAACATTGCTTTAATTTACATATACTTTTGTTTTACAGTTCCACGTAGTTTCGACTCTCCGTTGCAATCCCGCCGCTGCGTATCACATCGGTGAGTGATATAATAACATTTTTTAACCTTGACATCTTTGAATTTTGTTAAAATAATGAATCCGAGAGAATCAGACGATATCAGACGTATAATGTATAGGTGTATGTAAATTAAGAGAGATCAACTTAAAAATCCTGCTGATAAATCGTGAACATGTTATACTTACGTTAGCTTTTCGAGAGCCAGCAAATGGAAAAGGTGCAAAGATAGTATCCGGGACGAGCGAAAAAATTCAGATATTCCCCGCGAGCTAAACCGTGTGACACAAGCAAAAGTCATTTCGATGCGCTACCGTCTATTTATATTTCACAAATCGCTTTCAAAAAGAGCGCAATACTTTGGGATTAGTGTACCGCGCAAAAAAATGTCACAGAGAATCGTCTATGAGCCGCGGCAGCGAGTCAGGAAAAAAAATTCGGAAATATTATTAAAAGCCGCTGGATCATCGCTCTGCGCACCCCCGGTGGATACTGCGGTCGTCAGGGTGCGAGGGGATGGTTAGGCTAGGGCCGTTGGTTATCTTCGGCGGACAGCCCGTATTCAAAATACGAGCCGGTCGTACGTGTTCGTAAAGAGAGGGAGAGAGGAGTAACGGCACCCCTTAATGCTGCGGCATAAAGTATGTATTACGCGATATAAAGCCGTAGAGAAAGGGAGGAAATAAAGTGCGTCGCCGCTGGCGAAACTGGGTCTCCATATGAAACGCACGTTGGGATTTTTCGGTCACGTTTGCCTGATTGCAATCAGGCTACTCGTCGATCTTGCAAATAAAAGTTATATGGCGACTGTTTGTGCTGAATTACCGACACGTGTTTTGTACCCAAAGCATCCTACGCGGCATACACGCTGCCGGCAGCACGAAAAATTCGACGCTCCCCAGCGCACCGCGAGCGGCGGGATCGTCTCGTCTCGTAAGTGAAACGTTCGAAGCGAATGGAAATATTGAGTATATATACGCGCGTTGTTACGAATACGCGCGTGTGTCCCGAGTGTATCGCATTGTTCGCGCAGGCGATGCTTGCTACACTAGATTAAAATCGAAGAGAGAGAGAGAGATGTAATTACAGCGTAACCCGTAAAATTCGTTTCGAGAAATAATAGTCTGTAAACTAAATTATTTTGGTTAAAATAAGAGCGCGAATATATGAGAGAGGGAGTTGTATTTATTAGATATACAATGATACAACAAAATTTAATATTACATTTAATACGATATCTCGGAATTTACCTGTCTATCGAATCTAAAGTTTCTAATATTTTATGTCGAGCGATATTTTATTATCATTGGCCGTTTCTAATGTCAATAGAGAGAATTAGCGTTCTCTTGCTCCTCGTATTATATAATGCCTATATCAAACGGCTATAAATATTCTTTAGTGACAATTCAACGGTGTTCATTATGCGGCTGAATACGGGTAAACGTTCGCATCTGTAATCTAACGGACTTGTATACGTTCACCAATGTTGCGACCGAAAGCAGATACAGAACTGGTTCTGACATCTTTGGTGGTTCATTACGGAGCGTATCGTGCAACGGACAAAAACCGGGCGGAGCGATGTAGTCCGCCGCTCGCGGCCGCATTATTATCATTAATTATATGCGCATTACAGACACGACTGTCGGTAACAGTGTTGCGGTTATTAGAGGAGGGAGCTAAGTGGCCGCGTGCTCGAAACAAACGCTCGGGAGTCCACAGTGTGCTTGATGCGCTTACGGAAAACGAGGCAGAGAGAGAGACGGGGAAAATAAAAGAAGGGGGGAAAATCAGAATGGCGAAAACTCGCACGAGTAACCCCTGCTCGACGCGGAGTTTTTTCGAAGGTCCGTACCTACGGTACGGCATGGTTGGATTTAATGTAATGCTATAAAACCGGCATAATTTAGTAATGAACGGCCACTTTGCACAAATGGCTTCGTGCATCATGGCCAAACCAAAGAAGTCCCTTTGGCCGAGTGAGCGCGTGATAGGATAATAGTAATGTGCTTAATGGTAAATGGAGGCATTCAAGAGGCCGAGATTCAGATGGCACTCATAATGGTCGCTCGGACTGGCGTATCACCCCTAATAAGTACAAGTGGCACAAAATAGCTGTAATCACTTGACATCGTGGATCGTAAGATCATCCTGCTCCCCACCGTCAAGACATCGAGCTCGATGCTATCATGGTATCTTACAATAGTATAGCCTATCTACCTACCTCGAGTCAGACTCGTGTCGCGATAAAGCGCGGCCACGCCTGTCGTTCTCTTTAAGAAATATAAAACAATAATGTGTGAGACTAGAGTTTGTAAAGGACGATACACACTGATGTAAACCAAGCTATTATAAAACTATTATAAAAAAAGAGTTTAAATGCCTTTTAATGTTTGCAAAATTCCTGAGTAAAATATATATAAAGTTTTAATTTCCTTGCGCATTTTTCGTCTTTGAAGTATTCAAAAGATATGTGGATAAATAAAAGTCTTCCTCCCTTCACAAATACACAATCTTACACAATACTTTGTAAAGATGTTAAGATACATGTAAGAATTACTTGATAGAAAAATTAAATCCGAAGAATCGGAAAATCATCATGTATAATAACAAGATAAAAATTAATGTGTTCGCATGTTATAAAACTGTCGAAATATCTATCTAAAATAAAATATATAGGAAATAGATAAGGAAACAAAGCAAGGACTAACGAGAATAAAAAAAATAATGTAAAAACTTACTTCTTTACGTCATCATCAGCAATCAGACAATTTATAAGTGACTTATATTGACTGGACTGAGGAAGAATGTGATATAATCGCTGAGAATGTTGTAAAATACTTGCCTGATCGATCGTTGAGAATGACTCCAAATTAATTGGAAACGTACGATATGTTACTTGCTTTTCGAATTAAAACTATAAGTTATTACATTATTTTTGTGTACACTGTTATCAAATGTACAGTTTGAAACTGGAAACAGAGTTAAGGGATATTTTTGGCCCAAGTTTCTTCAAAAAAGGAGAGTGGAGCGCACGGAGAGATACGATAGGGTATCGCAAGGTATGTCGGAACCGGTTGAGATCTTCGAGAAGAGGCTTTGGTCGGGATTGAAAACGGTCAATGCGCCGCAAGGTCACGTTAATGGACCGTACGCGAATCACGGACTAATAATAACCTGAACCATGTCGCACTATCGGCGGTAATTCAAAGCAAATTTAACGGGGAGCGTATCGCAATTGCGGACAAACCGTATATACAGCGGGAAACATAACTCACCGTTGGTTTGTTTGCATTATCTGCCGCGCTCAAATACCCATATTTATCTCGTCTCTCGTGACACCCTGATGGGAGATCGTTATTTTATTGACACCTCGCGCCGAGCGAATATTAAATAACCGGTGGGCTTGGCGGGCGGGGTGTGCGTCGGTTCGTCCGTCAAAAACTGTCCGATCCGATTTAATCAAGAAGCTCGCGAAACCACTTAAAAATTCGTAGCATCTAATCACTCGGTGACCGCGAACGCGAAAGAGACAGGACAATACTTGTGCCGTGTCCAAGTCCTACGATTTTTCTGATCAAACTGTATCAACGTGCGCGGTGAATTATCGGGAAAACAACCAGCATAATATCGGCGGCATTAATTCCGATAATGGCGACGGCTGGTAATTATTAATTTATACGATGCCTAGGAAAACGATTCGTGACACCGGAGCATTTGTCACGGAGCTTAAAGTCCCTCTAAATATGTCCGCGTACATTCGAGCACCCCTCCCCCCTCCTCCCTTGTCGGGCAACAACTCCTCCTCCTCCTCCTCCTCCTCCTCCTCTTCGTTCCCTCATTGCGTAAAGGGCCTATTTGTTGCTTGTGATCGATGAAACGATTTCAATTAACAAAATGCGCTACGTCGATGGTCACGGTCTCTCATTTCGGGGCGGGTGCACTGGGACGTTTTTGGAATTCGCCGAAAAATATGCTCGCACTCAAGGCTAATGGACCGGATGAATGAGGTCGTTTTGTCGGGCCGCGGAAATCGCATGTAGAAAAATATCAGCGCCAAAAAGTGTAGCGGCGCATCAATTCAAGCGCCACTTTGTTCCGCGTTTGCATTTTCTCATCTCGCGGCTCAGAGTTAAATAAACGTCGATGTGGCCTTTGAAGTCAAATTCCGTACGAAGCGTTTGCATTCTTGTGGTTTTAAATTCGATTGCTCAGTACGTTTGCTAATATGATCTCAGGAAGAACTGAGATTTTAGTTTCGTCCGATCGCAGTTTATGTGACAGAGGTAATTTTTATACATTACACCTAATTACTCACAAGGGAAAGAAGTGGACACGCGTTTAAAGTGTAATTTGTTGCAAAGGATAATCCTTTGTGACTTATATTAAGAATTTCAAACCTTAGCTTTAGACGTTTCTTAGTTTTTAAAATACAAGGTAAACGTACAAATTTTAATGATCAGATCGATTAACTTGACAGGATAATACGCAGATTTCAGAGAAAAGAGAGAGGAAAAAGTCAAGTATTATGATGTTTCGAGGCCAATCGACTTTTATCCAAAGCATAGGCGATATAAATGCAAGTCGATTTAATGCGAACCTGAGTACAACGAAGCTATTTACTGCGTTGTTAAAACGTTGATAATGAAAACGCATAATTCGAATTGTACTTGTATTATCTATGTCGTCAGAAAAATCGGAAAAAGTCAATTGATTCCAGAACGTCGTAATACTTAACTTTTCTCCTCCTTTTCCAGACACCTATCATCTTATCAAGTGATTAATCGATCAATGATATCAAGATTTATATTTGTAAATTTTTGAAAAAACATTGATGTTTAAAGAGATAAAGTTTAGGATTGTTAACATAAAGACTACCTTTTGCAGCAAACTGCATTATATCTCCTGTTATTATAGTAAAATGTTGATAATATTCAGGAAAATATGTTAGTAATTAGTTTGCTCTGCGAGATATAAGATTTGCAAGAATAAGTTATCGCAGGAATAGTCATAAATTAAGGACCGTTCTTGAAGATGTATTACTGATGGATACGTTGATCTGTCAAATTAGAGCTGATACGGGAGTACTTCGATAATATGCTTTGCCGATATATTTCACAATGTGGCGCCGGCAACCGACCGTGCCAGGCTTTCCCCCGGGGAGAAATATCGCGGATTATTATTTAGTCAGTTTATCGCGCAAATTAGTCATGCGAATAGGGATTCATTAGAGCAGTCGCTTAATTATCGGTGTTACAGACGACGCCGAAGTGAGAAATACATGGCGCAGCTACGCGAGCACCATGCAAGCTTAAATTCCATTCTGATTGTTTCGCGAGTGTTACTAGTGTCGATATCCATCGTTTTGTTCGCTAAACGAATTAATTAGCTTTCGTCGTATTTGAGATATGGATAAGCGCACGTTGATTCGCACAATTTGCCAATTTGGGAGATGTCTTGAGACATTCAAGAAAGAAGTATACACGGGCTGCTATACATGTATTAACGTCACTATCGAGCGTCCTATCAACACCATGTCCTCAACGAAATAATTATCTACGCGACGGGATCTTAATTCGTAAGCGGGTTAATCTATTTCATTCGGCTAATCAAGAAAAGTGGGCACATCCCGACGCGGTGATTCACTAATGATTCACGTCCAGAACCCGGAAGATCCCGACAAAGTTTTTTATCTCGAGGTCGACGGTGAATCCTCGCGGTTCCGCATTAGCTCGAATCGAGATAGTTTCGTGCGCGCGCGAGATAGCGCGATCTCATTTGCATGGAAAAGGCGAATAGAAACTTTTTTCCCTCGGACTTCAACTTTAATTCTTAATGAAAATGAGCCCCTCGCGAAGTCGCTATGCTGGCGATGAGACGAGAGTGAGGAGCATGACTGGTCGGCGAGAAATTCGCCGGGGGCGCTGGGGATACGACGGAGGGGACAAGGAATTCGGGCGGCAGGGGATGCAGGCGGTGAACAATGAACGCGAGAGAGCTGTTCCAGCGCCTTTGGCCACGCGCTCCCTAACTATGTACTTAACATCGTAGTTTTGAAATTGTCGTTACCTTTTACGAGATGCCGCTGAGCTACATACGCTTTTGGCAATCATAGATCCTCCAAGATTGAATATACGGAATTGACATATTGTGAGTTTTCACGACACGCATATAATGATTCGGATAACAGATAACTAAATAACGCTTAGCTCATTTTACATTTAATCACGATCTAGATAAAAGACACAAATTTTTTTGCGGTGAAATCATGGCTTGTTTATTACAACGTAAACTTAAGAT
This sequence comes from Cyphomyrmex costatus, assembly GCF_001594065.2. NCBI lineage: Eukaryota > Metazoa > Arthropoda > Insecta > Hymenoptera > Formicidae > Cyphomyrmex > Cyphomyrmex costatus. Next base: position 1,885,241 of record NW_017274954.1, on the reverse strand, counting down.
ACAGTTATGAAACGCAAATTTCGTAAGACGCATTGACGTATGGTGTCCGTGATCTTGTTAGACGATGGACAAAATTTTAGCCGCTACAAATTGCAGCGTACATGTATAATACTTAGTAAGTATATGTTAGCCTTTATCTCTTGTGAGGGTCCTCACCACAGGCATGAGCTTTACTGAGGCATGAGCGGTGCTCTCTTTCGAATACAATATTGTTTGTCGAGTAGGCAGTCGCTCGACTGCCAGGTCGCAGACAATAGTAATCGACTTCGTCGGCAGCGTCAGCGGCCAAATAAAAAAATCGCGATCGAGAATGTGAACGACGAGCGGGGGATAACTCGTGGAGGAAATCTTATCAAAACAAAAATACCGAGTAAATTCCACGCGATTGCAGAACGTGAAATATTCAAATCTCTAAAATTTGATCAACCGGGTCGAGTCACTCTGAACCTCCCTGGAGGCCGCGCTAAATCCGTCCGCTAAATCCATCCGCGCGATGCATTTCACGAGCAAAGTAAGCACCATGAAAAAAAAAAAATCTTGGCCAAGAAAATCCCTTCTGCTACCCTCTTCCGACCCCGGCGTACCCCACCGCGCCGGTCGCTCCTCCTGAGTTAACAATGGGGCGAGGCTCACGTGCGCGAGGAATCAAGTGTTCTCGCACACCAGCGCAGTCCACTAGACCGAGGGCGCATGCATAATACAATGACCCTGCTAAGTACTATTTTAAAACAATGCTGAAATTGCTTTAGGGGATAAAAATGAACGAGGTAGCTAGGTGTATTTTTCTCCCCTCCGTCACCCCGCCTCTTTGACGAGGGTGCACGTACACGCGGCCATACATGGTGTAGTAGTAACCACTACCATCCCCTCGCGCGCACCCCCTTCGCGCAGCGGTAGTCGCACATGGGCACAGCCACGTACAAAGCTCTAAGCCTTTGAGTCGCAGTCTCACCGGCGCACAATAAGGCGCGTCCCATTTTTTTGTTTTTACATCCACTTTAAGAGCGCGCGCACGGGAGAAAGAAGAAATGCGACGAGTCGTTTTTTGCGAATGATATTGTCGCTATCTCGTCCAATATCTCGTGGCTATCTTTCTTCAGCTCTCGTAGCGCTCGACGCGAAACATTAAATTTACGACTTGTCATCAAGTATTCTCCGAGCTCTGATACGAAGGACATATTATTTTATCCTAAAATTTGTACCAAGAAAGATATCAACTGGAAAACTAGGTCATTCAAGAATAAATTATCAATAGATTATTCAAAATATAAGAATTTGTAATATAAATGATATAACTTGATTAGAACTTCGAAGAAGCACGTAAATGTCATACAAGATTTAATGTTGATTAAATATTATTTAATTTTTAAACGTCTCGTGAATACTGAGGGAAATGTTTGATTCGGGAAATAATGAACGTACAATCATTTATTTTGTTGATATGTGACTGAAAAAACTTTCTTACTTTTTTATTTAAAAATTGTGTTATTTTAATCAAACTTGTTGTTCTAATCAAAATTTGATTACAATAACTAAATTTTGATTAGAACAACACAATTTTTAGATGGAAAATAAGAAAGTTTTTGTTAGTCGCATATCAACGAAATAAATGGTTAAACGTACCAAATCATTTCTCGCAGTGTACAGCTAATCATAATTGTACTAGGGCAATTTAACCAGAGCATGGCTTATCGATCACGAAGGTATTTTGTCTGGAAATTAGGACCGACGGGTACATGCACGAATAAGGTGCTCGAGAATGACGATTCTGCAGTTCTTAGGTAGCCACTCCTCGTTACTTTGACATTTTTAATTACGGGCTCTCGGTGTCGACGAGCGAATTCGTCGACACCGCTTTGTGTGCTGGCGAGTCTTGGCGACTTGACCGACACTGAAAAGCACGGTCGGAACGAACGAGTGGTGGAATTGAAATTAGTAATTGTTTAAAGCTATCTTGACGGCGTTTTACTTCTTTGAAGATTATGTCTCTTATGAACTGTTAATTATTTATTGTTGACCTATTACACGGTATCGGGCAATCTAAAACGAATATCTGATAAATATTTTCTTTCATATGAATAAATCTGTAAATATATTTTCTGATTTTTCTTCAAATAAAATATAAAGCTTATTCTACATAAAGATGATCTTATTTTATATTATCTTTAACGTTGCGTCATTTTGTAAGATTCTTTAATATAAATTGGTTTACAATGTTTTAGCGATAAAATTATTTATTAGCATTAAATCAACTAGAATCTTAGAATTAGTGAAATGGAATACAAAATAAAAAGGCGTAGAAAGACTAAACTAATGGGATATAAGATTTTCTTCCGGGGCAATGGTTATAAGAGTCATCATAGTAAGGTAAAACGATTGAAATCGAGTAGCTAGATGAGTTTTGAATTGAAAGTTCGATCCGTGCGCGTGATAGCGGCATTTTTATTTTAAATGGAAGGAAAAGCAAGAGCCGTCGACTCTGGCGAACACGAACTCTATCCCGCACTCCCTTTCATCGTCTCTAATGTAATTTTTCAATGTCATTACCCGGGACGTTTGAGGGAAAGTGAAGGCTTTTAAGGTAAACTAAAATTTCGGTATATTTTCCATGAACGACGATGGAATCATGGTAAGCGAATTATCTTCGTTAGACGCCGCTTATTACTGGTCATTCGGTTAACCGTGTATACATTACACACGTTCGTATCCGACCGATAATATCTTAATTGCATAATAATTGGAGGATAACATATTGTCGTATATATATTGTTACTACATATTTTAAGACATCGACAAGTAAGAAAAATGTATTTTAATTTATATTTCATAAACGTATTCGATTATTTATTTAACGTTTATAAGACAGGAAAGAGACACTAGAGTCGTGTCAAAACAGTGTCATATTTTCAGGTAAGAAATATAACGAAATAATAAATTATAATAAATCTTACTCAGGAAAAGCTTTTAAAGATTTTAAAAATAGACTGCCGTCCTTTAAAAGTTAATAGACTAATTGTTCACTTTCACGATGATGTAGCGGTCATAACGGAGAGAACACGGTGAACGAAGACAATGAAAGGAAGGATTAAATTAGATAGACCTAAAACTCGAGAAACCATTATGTCATCGATGCGTAATCATTAATAAAGATATAGGGTTCTATACGCGTCAACATTTGCTCCGAGAATCTGTTAATAAAGAGACCGGCGAATCCGCAGATTAGAAACACGGTCGTATCCGAAATTAGCATCAGCCCGTAGGCATAATGTAGCTACCCGTCCTCGCGTGAAACCAATAATCGCGTGGCGCGAGGTCGGGTATAGATTAGAAGGGTGAGTCGGCATAGCTAATACGCGCGTTAATAAGAGCCCCTGTTCCACGCTCCGTACGCTGTATATAAGCGCCCGGCATGTAATTTCTAACCACATTTCCCCGTATTCGCTTCAAATGTACGTACACGTACGAAGGAAGCTGACTGGAAGTTACGAGCCCGTATACCGTGTGTCTCGATATACAAACGAAGCAACCTGCTATGTTCCCACGAAACCTTCGTTAATTCGAGTATAGTATTCGTACTTTCTATTCCAAGGATATACCTTAAAGATCCGTTTCTTCGACTATATATCGCATTTATATCGCACACGACAATTGTTAATAAAAATCTTCCTCTTTCTTATTTGTGTGTTCTGTTTCTCATTAGATAATTCACGTCGATATATTATTCTCTATTTAATACTTCGATAATACAAACGTTTCTTCAAATATAATGATGTTTACGTGGAACTTTTGCCTGAAAATATGACGCTGTTTTAGTATGACTTTAGTGGCTTTCTCGTCCTATAAAGGTTAAATAAACAATCAGATGTTCGAAAAATGTTTAAAATATGTTTTTCTTATTTGACGATATCTTGAAGTATGTAGTAATAATACAGCATAGAATTTAACAAGCACAAAAGAGAAAGAATTAAAGGGTTGCAGTCAACGCAGAATTTTCAAAGCTCGAAGAATATTCTGCATTACGACACGCGTCACAGGCGACTGGCTTTCCGGCCGAGTTCTGTGAAATGTTCCGGTCTTTAACCAGTACTGGTGGCGTATCACCCGTTACAATTCGACTAGACGAGTACTTATACGGCCGCAGAACGCCACGGTAGCCAGGCACATTCGCAGGAGGTCGAGGGTGGCGGCTGCCCGTAGCCCGCAGCCTGTAGTCACGTAATTAGGTGATTAAAATTAGATCTCGCATCAGCCAGAAACTCAATTAGCAATTAAACGTGGCATTTTCTCTAATTACGATACGTTCTCACTAATTACCGTAGCTAACCTCCCCCGCATCGTCTCCCGCGAGTGTTCTCCACGGCTACCTCGTCGTCCCCATCCCCCCGCGCCATGTACTCTTCCTCGTACCCTCGCTTTCTCTTCTTCCCTCCTCCTGCGCTCAACTGTAGCACCGTCGAAGTATTCGGAGAAACGAACCGGATCAGGGTGCCGTACACGCGTCGACCTATCGAAAGTATCGATGCCAATTGCCTGCCTTCCGACCATCCCAGCCGACTATCAACGCACTCGTTTATCGAATTACGTCGATAGAAACGCGCCTCCTCTGACTCTTTCAAATCTCCCAACTTGCGTGTCCCTTCTTCTTGCATAATGATTGAAAAATAACGATGAGTGTCACAATCGGAATACAAATTAAGATTATATATTTTGGGGTAATCTCGAGACGTTTGTATATATAGATAAATCATCCACAATGCTCGTGTAGTATCGTGCATGCGACGAAGTTTACGAATTTATTTTCAAACTTGGCAACTGCCGAATTTCCATCAATAATTGATGCGCTCTGCGGGCGGGTTTCGGAGCGTGGAAAAAAAATATGGCCAAGCTTTTAGTATTCGTTAAATTACAGAAGGCTGTAGTATTTATGTATGGATAGAGAAGGGTTCAGTCGTGCGCGCGAGAGACATTTTTTTAGATTACTTATATTGGGTTATGCATTGCAACACGAGAAAAATATTGCCAGTATACTAATACTAGTCGGTATAGATATGCAAAATTATTGCCAGTTTGTTATTATTAAGTTAATATACAGGTTATAGACTGCATTGTGAAATTTTAATGTTGTAATATTTAGACAAATCCTCATGTTCGCAGCTAAGTGAATAACCGGCTAATCCCGAGTGAATAACTATAAAATTCTAACAAATCATTTTTCTTGTCGTGCAAATAATTGCAATTTTTACAAGAATACAATAACGCTTAATGTTACGACTTTAATGTTCGTATTAAGAGAAAAGAAAATGGCTACAATTATTATAATTTAATTACAGTTTTAGTTTTCGGTGCGCCAAGTACATATTTTTTTAATAGAACTGTAATTATTACTATACTAACATTATAGCTGTAATAATTATGAAAATGGAACCCCTAACCGCAATTATTCTACCATGCAGTTATAGTACCAAATACCAAACTTTTTTTCAGCACGGACACTTTAGAGATTGTTTATTCGACTTCTTTGACGAGTTTACGATCGTTTCTCCTGATTATAAAACTCCAGAAACTTAACAAAAACGAACACGAATGTTCAGATTCTCGATAAGGATCGGCCGGATGAATGCAGTCATTATCATAATATCGTGAATGACCGGGTTGGTTTATGACTGCCTGTTACGAATAATAATTCTCGAATCGGGATGTTTTATGAAACGTCCCGAGGACGCGGAAGTGTTTTCCTCGAAAATCCTGATGTGGAAGTGTTTATTATTACTCGGTTGTAACGGAGATTCGATGCCGTGCGGTCACGGCTCCCAATTATTTTAATCACCGGTGGAGTTACCGTCGCATTCACCTGCCGCAATGAATAATCATATCGAATTACACACGAGCGGCCCTCAATCGTAGACGCGATTATTATACCATAGCTACGTTACGTAATGCCGGCCGACTTAATTATTGAACGCATATCAGGCGAGACTATTGGGTTTAGTAATTTGCCACTTACACGGATTGTCATATATGCATCGAGAAACGCGGACATAGATGTGTTTGAGATTGTTATTTTGAATAGTCAATGACAAACGCAAATCGGATTTGAGTTCGCGTGTTGTCAATATTATCTATGCATCACACGCGCATTACATTATTTATTAACGTTTTAACGATAAACTTTTTTGAAGCGCGCTGTTTCGTGAGTAACTTATTGTTAATATGTGAGGAGCCGAGGAAAAGTATTGCAATTTCAGCTGGGAAAATATTGTTCAAATGCGCGACGTATATCATACGGCAAATCGGAAGAATCAATTAACGAACGTTGATTCTCTCGAATAAATTGTATACAATTTATTAGCTGGGTATCTGCCTTTATTTTTATCAGGCCAATGCGAGCAGTCGTCAAAATAGTTTAATAATTAAAAATGCAACGTCAAAACGAGTTGCAGAATATCCGTAACAGCGTATCACGAACAATTGCAGGTGCAATTAAAAATTGTGGAGTCTGCTTCTGAATATACGGCGCAAACAAATGAGCGAATCAGGACGAATATTTCGAAGCGCGTAGGGATAAGCGTATCCCGCTAGTTAATAAATTACGGTAATAGGATGGGTCGTTAAAGAGAAGAGAGAATTTCTTGGATAGTGCATTACGAAGAATACTAATGACGCCATCAATGCTTACAAAGTTCAGGCATGATGAGGAACCCGAAAACACGATCACATGTGTATAATTAAAGTAATATTTGGGTTTACATCATTATTATATAGTTTATTATGTGGTCGGCCAGAAACGGCAGATTCAATAAGATACGCGTGCTTGGTTAACATTATGTCACATCGCCGAATTACGTCCCATGGTTCCATTAGCTGAGTTGGAATAAAGTTACCGATCGATAGGCATCAGCGTGCACGTTGTACAAACTGATCGCGCCAAGTTTCCATCACTAAAACCAGACGATCGTGAATAATAAAGCGCGTGTTGTGATATTAACCTCCTTGTATTTAGAAACAAATTTTATTATACACAGGTATAAAAAGCGGACAAACAATTTATTCCCCGTTACCGATAACCGACCGCGCCGCGAACGAAAAAGATTTCCGACCTAAATTGCAATTCTGTATAGATATTCTTATTATAGTATAGGAAGCTGCCGCGCCGCGATGCTTATGCACGAAAAGCATTAAAACGTAAATTGATAGACTAGCGCATCGCACTGGCGAATAATCTGGAAAGTTATGAACCTCGTAATTTACCTCGGCCTTACTTAAATTCATAATGAGACGCATTTAAAGCAGCTGCCGGTAATCACAGCGATTAAAACGTCTTTAAGCACATATATACTGAAACAAGTTACGGTGCCCTGTCGACATGAAAAATAATTTCTACACGCACATTTCAATACAACGTATATTGAATTAGTATGCAGAAATGCATGTAGTGGGAAGCGTGAGAGTAATACGATTATACTTTTTAATTTTTAATTTTTCGAAACTGCACGTATATTCTCATTGACGTGAAAATCACCGTTTGTCAAAGAATCACGAAGAATCTATGATGACGGTAATTTTCGACCACTCATTTTTTCCTCATTTTCAAATGGCGTTCCCGCGGCCAATAATTCTTGCAGGAGTCATTAATCACGTTATATGCGAACGAATCGGTCGATCACACGTCACTAGGCCATCCATACATAACGGAAACCGATTGACATTAACGCGATAAATTCTAAAAATATATATGTGTATATCCAAAAAACACATTGCAGCCGATTCTATTTTTTACGTAACTCGGAGGATATCGTAGCACTTTTCGATCTTCATGCGCACCGATAAATTATTTTCACGTTAAGAAACTTTATTAAGAGCTATATATGGTATGTGTGTGTGTGTATAATCATATAATTGAGAGTTAATTTTATAAATTATTTTGAAGTATGTGTGTATGTGAATTGATTTTATAAATTAATTTTCTCGGGTTCGAACAAAATTTAATATATTAACGTGTGTGATTGCATTTATAATTTATGCATTTTTACTACGGCGTGATACAAAATAGCATCGAATTATATATGTGTGATCATCATTCAATTATTTGCGCATGAGACATATATAACACGGAACGTTATTGCAAAAAGGCTTAACGCAGTAAGGGATGGAGAAAACATTTTTCGAGAGTATCGGAAGCCTCGCGAACGTGGGTGTTTTTTTAAAGAGACGCGCCTGAAAATTGATTATCGCGTTCGATCGATCCGGTATCAAATTCTACAAGTATAATTGCAATCAAAACGAAGCTGCACTGATATAACACGCTGGCCGCGTTTCCGACAATTATTTCTCTATCCATTTCCTATCGCCAAAACCACGATATTCTCGAGGAATCCGATATATTCAATTAACACTGCGCCGCACTTCCACTTGCAAATCTACCGCGTTCTACGTGGCGAATCGGTAATTCTTTCCCAGGCTCCCATGTTTTCCATACTGCAACCCAAAGGTTGCAATGCCGTCAACATCGAATTGCTGTTGTTCGCACTGTGCACGACGATCAAATTATTCGTTTCGGTATTTCAAGTTATTCCACAGCCTAATCGAAAGAGCGCAAAAAGAATTAGAGTCTCGTTTTAATATCATGACATGATACGCGAATGACAATTCGTTCCCTAATGACGCTTATTTTTAATAGCTTCACTATAAGAAAGCCCATTATTCATCTCGATGACGAGCGGATTTACGCAAGATTTCTAGGAGCGTCGATCTAATATTTACGCAGACAACTGGGAGGGAGGGGGGGCGCGCGCGGCTGCTTCGAAAAAGCATTTTTTTCGCCGGACGAAAATTCCTTACCCCGATAAATCACGATTATTTGACCGAGGCTTCCCCGGGCGGGCAGTATATTTTACTTACAAAGTCACACGTTGGATCACGCGCGCACTTTTTTTTTGCTCGGCTGCCGGGTATTACATTTTTAAATGGTTTTTACGTTTTGAATAGCAATGGGGCGCGCTTTGCTCGCATGCCTTTACGTACCCACGCGCCCCGTGCCACCCCTCCGGCCGGCACGTTACGTACTATCTCTGTCTCGCACCCTCTCGTCCCCCTCGCGGCACCTCCGCCACCCCCACGACGCCCTTCTTCGCCCTCTCCCACGACGCCCCGCCGCCGCGCTCATCCCCCCCCCCCCCCCCCGGCCTCCCCCGCCGCTGCTTGGCGGCGCTCACCTTCCGTGATATTACATTCCATTCCGAGCTGGATCAATCCTTTAATGGCCGGAAGTTTAATTTGTGCGCCGCTACAAAATAATCGCGAATTGCGCCGGCGAGCGCGGCGTGGAAGCGTGACCCGTCGAGAAGTTTATTATTCATAAGGTCTTATTATTGGACCGATTCCTCCAGTATCGGGCGTTATCGCCGACGCTTGAGAAAAATGAATATTAAACTATACCCTCTTTGATGCCGCGCGCTATATTTGATGGATATATATAGTGTTTCTTCGCGGACAAGAATGCACCGGCGCTTTTTGAACTGTTGAAAAGAAATGCTCAAGCTACATAATAAAATATCGTAATCCACTTCGCATTGATACGAACGAGAGTATATACGCAGATTATTATCTATTTTATCATCTGTTTTCAGTATCAATAATATTATCGCGGGTTATATAACTCATTTTACATTTTCTGTTAATTAAATAGAATTTCATTCTGGTAACGTAACAGCTAATCGAATTTCTAAATTTTATTTCGCTGTTCATAAACTGTTGGAGTTTTCCGACCATTATGCGATTTCGTTATTAGGAATTGAAACTGGAATACGGAGCGTAAATAAATTTCGCCGTGAGGGAATAAAGAAATAAAAACGGGCTCACGTCTGCTCACTGACAACGCGCGTTAAAAATATCGAACACACTTTAAATAATGAACAACGCCTCTCGCAAATGCTGCGTGATTTTCCGCGAAGGAAACTCGGTATTCGGCATATAGTACGGATGTTTTCCACGAAGTCGCGGTAATTTCGCGGGACGATTCGCGCGTCGAAAGTTATTCGTTTGATTCGTTACCAGCGAAACGAGCGGCGTTCGCCATCGTGCTCGCTGAAATGCAAAACGTTTTCGTATCACTACGCCCGGAGTCGAGATACATTTTTTTCAAAGCAAGTCCCGCACCGTATCAGTGAGGGCCGCTTGCGGCAGGGAGACGCGGAGGGAAAACGACGAGAGGAAGTGAGAGACGGAGAGAGAGAGAGAGAGAAAGGGAGAGCCCACATATGAAACCGTTATCTGCACCGATTCAGCAATATTTTTACATTTACTACCCCCTCTCCCCCTTGTCCGTTACCCCTCTACGGCCATACCCCTTAATCTGAAACCCGCAACCTAACGAATGTACGAGTGCGGCGCGGCTTACATCGACTGCAGTAGCGTTTCCCGTACATGCAAACATACTCCGAACACTTTAGACGCCGTTTGTCATTATTATGAATTTAGTCGCGTATAGCACGGGGTGTTTTTCGCTTGTTTGATTTCGGTCTGGTTAAAATGGTACCCAAGCTTACGGATCAACTCTGCGAGCGAAATTTAACGGACACATAAACGAATTGACGCGCACAGATGCGCCTGTAAGTCGTTTACATCTCGAGAGTAGCGCGCATTTATAATTTTGTATTTCGATACTTTGCGCGTAAAAATAAAGTTTATTATTCTCATTAATAAGTAATTTGACGAGAACCAAGCATTTAATCGGGAATAAATTTTACCACCAACTTTGTGCAATTGGATTGCTTCTTCATTAGATTGCTTTACCTAATTATATTATAATGAAATATGTCAATTATATGCACGATATATTATATGCGCACATTACCTTGCCTCTTGAGTATTACAAGTTCGAGAACAGTTACCAAATTAATCATATCGAACATCGATTTATTCATAGACCCAGTTTAGGATACTGGAACTGATTTTCGCGGTACACGTAACGAGCACGGCTGAGTTGTCGAATCGAGGGTTCACGCGCAGTTGAGCCGTTGAGTGGTCGTGAGTCACCTTAGAACGCACCAGTGGTGCTTCGTACAAATGACGATACTGTCTTTCGATCACGGCTATACATCCCAAAAGATCCTTTCCGAGAAAAATTTTATTTAATATATATAGTACATGTAACGTATATTATATCACCATATCAATAACTTTTTTCTAGGAGGATGTTTTGAAATATATAGTCTAAGATTGAAACTATATTTGTTATTTTAATTATGTATTTCAAAACTTCGTATATCTCAAAATGTTTAAACGCTTCTTTAATATTTTACAATCCAAGGTTTTATTTGAAGACAGTTCTAGTTTCGTGAATACAATAACTGAGTACACGAGGGTCTCTAGCCGAGTATGTTTAAAATGCAAATTATAATTCTCTTTAACATTAGCATTTGTACGTTTATTACAAAGTCTCATTCGTCATCGTTTTGAAGTTAGGGTGAGAGCCGCTGTGACAACGGAGGGAACCCTACCGGCGTAGCCCTCGTATAATTCCACCCTTACAATTATCCCCAGCATTAAAAACACGATGTTAATTTCTATGCGCAGCGCTCAGGGAACCCCTTCGATTCGATCGATTTGTAATTCCGCGTCTAAGCCTCCTCGTCTTGTTCGAGAAGCGTCTACTATAAACGATGAATTCGCAATATTTCTGCCGGAGTCATTATACTTATATATCGAGGATTCTGCGCACTCATTCGAAACATTCTCACGCATCGAGTGTATCCGACATGTGATGTGGTATAATAAAAAAAATTTTTTTTATCATTTTCCATTTTTTAGTGCACAGTCGTAAATAGTGAATTAATTAAACGCACGTTCGACAAATTATTTAGTAAAATTCATTTTTCGCATGGATGCCTCTTTAACCAATAGCGATAGCAGGAACTGTTGGCAACAGCGCCGCATTAAAAAATATAAAAATGTGAAATCAATGCTAGATGCATTTCCGGGCTTTGGAAAGAAAAAAAAAAAAAAAATACGCGTCTATATTAGTCGGCATTTTCTCCAATTTTTCGTAGGCCGTTGCGAGAGTGTCGGTGGTGTCTCGAGAGCGTCTCGACTTTACTTGCTGCCAACCCTATCTCCTTTTCCTGCCCCTTCAGTCGGGGATTGCAAATGTCACGGAAAAAAAGTTTACGCTCGCGTCTTGACCGTTGTTCACTGTCGTTTTACAAGGGCATCTCCCCTTTACCCCGTGCGTGCCCAAGTGGTCCGGACGCATAATACAGCCGTACGCGATGGCGGTCCGGGAGTAAGGGGGTGGTATAATTAGGGGCTTGAAGGGGCGGCTACCAAGGGAGAGGAAGTAGAAGAGGCTGACAGATGTGGGAGCATTGTTTTATGGGGAGACCCCTCTGCCTCGCTTCCTTCGCTCTTTTTTCTCTGTCTCTCTGTTCTGTCTACACCCCATAGCGCGCGTGGCGTGCTGTGATTTAAAATGGGTGCCGCGAATTCGTGAATCCGACAGCGAGAGACTGGCGATTCGTAGAGCATGCTCGCTCGACTATGACTGACTGCCGTGTGAAACTTTTTCGTGGTTTCGCCGAACGAATCGAGTAACGCGACAACGCGTTCATGATATCTTTCGCAATATGCTTTCTGTACTTGACAGAGAAAGATCGGACAGGTGTTACACATTTGCACAACATAGTTTAACTTGGGAGAAGCACGCAATTTTCTTGTGCTACGCGATAATGACGAGAGTAAGGAAAATACATACGAGTATGAAAATTTTTTATTAATTAATACTCTTTCTTAATTAGTACTACCGAGAAAAATAAAACAAAGGTTAAAATATAATCTATAAAAATTGAAAGCTGAAATATATCGACAATTTACGGTACTTATATTTAGCATTCGTAATAACTATGACATACGACACGTTTGAAGAGTTCGCCAATAGCTCACAGAGCTTCGTTTCCCCTTTACATATAAAAATGTCAAGAATAGATATATATTGTCTGTTGTGGGTGTATTGTCTATTCTGGTGGAATATAATTCAAAATACGTATAGTCCATGACAATTTATTTTACCGACTGATAGCTAAGAATGAATGTTCAGCACACCAAATCCTGATATTGTATATTAATATAAAACAAATCCGTGGTATATGCAGAACTTCACTGAACCGAATCTTATTCAGGTGGACGCAGACTTTCAATAAAAACGTCTATATATGAAAAAAAAAGTGTATTCCGTACATTTGCTTTATTTAATTCTTTTAATATATATTGACCGTCTAATCGTTTAAGAGAGAGAAAGTCGTGGATAGAATATTGTCTCATATTGGTCAGTAAATTGCCAATTTATTTTTATGTTGGTGATATTTTGATCCAACCAGAAGTTTCTCTAAAAGGTATATACGATTACATAATTTGTTGAAGCAAATTGTATTTAACAATTTAAACATGTTCAACTTTTTATATTCTGTTATCTTTTCATTTTCTTCCCGTATTACTGAACTTGCTCTTTTTATCCAAGATACATATTATATAAACTTTTTCTATACATATAAACTTCACGGTTGAGAAAGCACTTTGCCACCGCTAAGCTCTTTTTCCATTTGCGCGTACAGTGAATCACATCTTTGAATTTTAATTTCGTTCAAAAATCTGAGTAATCCCGAGAGAGACTTGCGAACATGTGCAGTCACACCTCTCATTAGGTTTTTGACAGCCCTTCATACGAGGATCAACCCACCCTGTGCATCCACCCGAGTTCCCAAACCATCGGCTACCCCTATTCGCGCTTTTGTTCTTTGTCTCACTGAATGCTAGCAACCCCTCGGCTGTACGGCTTAAATCAGTCGAACGCCGAATATGAGCACGAAATTCACGAGTCGAGCGGCAATTAAATATTCTTTGCCGACGGTCGCGAGCCGTTCGTTTATATTCTCTCGGTCATCAAAAACAATCGTACACCGCGATATACTTTTGTGATTAAGCACCTTTTACGAATGGCTCCGATTCTTTTTTTACGATAGATCGAGATTTATAAAGATATTCTTGATGTAATCTAATAACACAAACTTTACAAAGATCTTTTGAAATAATTTTTAGTGCAAGAAAAAAAAAACTTATATACTTTAACGTATCTTGACCCGCTGAGTTCGAATCTGCCTATAAAAATTACATTAGGCTGAATTTTTAGTGTTTCTAGCGAGATTTGATGATAATGAGAAACGTTATCAGAGAAATTGGGTTGAGAAAATATGTTAGGCTAATGGACTTTAATATGTGAAATTGATTCAAAGTTATATAAAAAAATAAAAATTAAATGTTCAATATTTTTTATTTGCTTTCTGATTTAAATAAAACTTCACTACATATTGGAAAAAATTTTTTTTCTTATATCTCAAAAACCGGAGTTGATGGAGATATTTTGATGGTAGATTCGGATTCAACGTCGAAAATTAGTCTAGCAACAGTTTTCACACACACATATATGCTCTTGCATTATAAATTTTGTAATCTTTAAATTAAAATGTAAATTGATATAAGTTAATATGAGGTAAAACAGTGTATAAAAATTATATATTAATAAGAATAATATTAAATACATTAATAAGAAATAGAAACAGATGTTCCGTCCACAATTTAGGTTCTCTTCAGTACTGAATAAAAAAATTAATAAATTTAATAATTAAGCATTACATTACAATTGGTAAAGTATAAGAATACATAAATGTGGTGCATCCGAATAGAATCGAAAATCCATTGCAAGTTTAAAGTTCAAATTAAGAGTCCAGAAACAAAAATCATCACCCGCGTATCATATTTGGAAGAATATTTAAACCATGAATCAAATGTTGAAAATTAAGACAAGATGTCAATAAACTTGTAATCTTTTATATGTACAATGTATAAATTATATTAGGATAAGATAGAATATTTTATATTATAATTGTTAAAAAAATGTTTCATATATTAAAAATTTCTTTTTAAACATACATTCGTTATTTTTTAAGATCTTAATAAGACTTTTTGTAATATTCTATATCTCAATTTTGTTGCTCGCTATGTTTGCTCTAAAAAACAAGCCGTCAATCTGTCGCCGAGAAATAAGATCGACAATGAAACGTTCCCATCACAGGCCTCACAATCTAACAGCCCATAATTATCTACCAGACTCTGTGTAGACTATCATATGTAGCGCGCGCGCGTCTAATCGTAAGCGAACCCTTTCGCAAGTTCGCATACTTACTCGCATTTTACGCTGAAACCATAATTCCTCGGTTGTCAAATATTAACGACTAATGAGAAGAGTGTTAATTTATGAGACAAAAAGCACGGGACAATAAGATACTCCTTCTTCCTTCCGCGCTCGAAACGAGCTGAAATAGAACGTAAGACAAAGAGAAACGTATAAAGGAGCGAGAAAGGGACAGCTATAGATAGGGAGTGAAGTGCATGAGAAAGGAGGAGAGAAAATGCAACTAAAGGGCTGATGAAAAGAGAAAAGATAGAAGAGAAGAGGTCTCGATCAAGCAAAACAGAGCAAGCATCGCATAGGTAAGAAGGAGAAGGCAGACGGAGAGAATCGATGATAGAACGAACAAAGACAGAGGATAGGGAGAGGGAGAGACGGATGCCACAGAGAGTGGAGCAAGTGCCATGCCGCGAGAAGCGAGTGCGTGGCTTAATTTCCTGCTAAATTACTACTTTAATAGGAAAGATGAACGTCGTTGATGAGGAGGGTTAGCCGGAATATAAATAGGGGGTACCGACTCTCCTTCTCTATCTTTTCTCCATTCCACTCTGCTCTCGGCTGCTTCTCTCGTAACCCCCATAACCCCCGCGGCTTCACGTTGGACCACCTTCTAACTCAACCCCTTAACTCGCGCGGCATCGTCATCGCCCGGTTAACGACGTGACAGCAGAAGGAGAGCGATGATTCACTGAATGATTGACGATTTTACAATGAGTTCCTTTGTCGTGGCTTGGCCAATTTCACGCGATTTTACGGAACCGCGTAGCTGGACGAATCATAAATGCAATTATTCCTTTTTTGCAATTATACTGCAAAAAGGTCTAGTTACACAGAATAATTACCATAATGTTGGAATAATTTTCTATTAAATTGTTAATGAATATATTATTACTTTATTATTAAGCGCGTACCGTATGGAATGTGTACTAAAAAATTAGAGGTAATTCGCTTCTCTTTTCTTTTAACAGAAAATGCATAATATATGGTATATAAAAAATGGTCTCCGATATACTATTTTCGTTCCGTGTTATCTGCTTTTTCGCGATTCTAATGCCATACCTTTTTCGTATCAAGCTCGTAAAATGCCTGCCCAAGCTGTTCAATGAGACGCGTGCAACAAATTCGCATAATAATTATCGATCGACCGTTAATCCATCCTTTGTTTCTCCCCGCCGAGGGAAAACGAGCCGCCACAAAGCGGATCGCTTTAGTCGTCTTATACATCTCGTGGAAGTTAACAAACATTGTGTTCCTTATCTCTTCTCGGCACAATTAATGCGAGGAACCCTTTGCCCGCTCTCTCGTGCCCATCCTCCTCTATCTTCCTTCTCTTCTTCTTCGTTTCAGCCGTACGTACCGTTCTCACCGTCCCCCCCTTGCCCCCCCCCCCCCCCCCCC
>NW_017274954.1:1821911-1868594 GCF_001594065.2 Cyphomyrmex costatus | reverse complement strand
CCCCCCCCCCCCCACCTTCGAACCTCTTCCACCTTTTACCCCCGGCGCCTTTGGTGCTTTCCTTAACGCGGTATTACTTATGTAGATGAGCCTCGCAATTCCTATACATTATTTGCGAAGAGCCCGGCCTCGAAGGGTGGCAAAACGGACTCGAATGAACAGAAGACGAGGGGTGAGATGGGAGGGGGAGGGGGAGAGGAGTAAAAGGATCTGAAACTTTCAAGATTGCGGAGAGTCGACGCTTTGCAAATTCCGATTCGCGCCGTGGAGAATACAGAGAAAACGGAAGACTATCATCCTTATAATCGGACCCTTCTTGAATCTAGATGCATATCATTAAATGGCATTACCTATTAATAACAAAACGATATGATATATAAATTATTGGCATAGTGTTGACTTGTTAAGAAACACGCGTTACAGCGAGTGCATACAATAACTATTGTACAACTCGAAGAGAGAGCAAAAGCTAGTCTCTGCTGTTCTCGGCATAAACCTAATATAGATTTATTATGACAATCATAGCTGAAGAGCGCGCCGTAAAATACCTTCAAGATTCATGTTACGTAGAGGAAATTCTGAGCTCGTTCGTGCAACCTCTGCGACAGTTCGGTTACGAACCAGTAGGAGATGTGACATTTTTATCGAGCCGTATATCGAAATGTAAATTTAGTTTGTAGCACCACGGCCAGAAACGGTATATCTGTTTTACGGCCGATTTTAGTAGTGATATCCTTGCACTTAACGTCGCTGCGTGCAGTCGGGTTCCTCCTCCTCGTCGGTTTTCTCGCGCACTCCTTTCTCGTGAACTCCTCGTGTGAGCGCGAAAGCGATAGGACTCCTGATACTTTGTTGCACGTTGACACTTTATAGTCATACAGTCGTATAACTGTAAGGGGATAGCGATGACTCGCAAGGCATAAGACTTGTTATATTTCTTCAGTCGGCCTCACGCGCGTTCACCGTCCCCCGCTGTATCGAATTGATTATACATTGCCGGATGTCTACCTTTGCATATCTATCGTTTCGTTTACGCGTTATAAGTGGTGTAAAACTTCTCAATCGACCGGTGATCTTCTAGACAGCGTTAAACAAGACTATGGTCGAGGGAAATGTTATACGGCTCATAAATATAATCGCAATTGAATTTATTATTACACGTATCTAATTATACAGATTTGTTTTTTTTTTTTCACGAGTATGGAATTTTTATGAGAACTCGTCAATGAGACGTTTTATCCTCGTAGAATAGTAAAATCTCAATGGAAACGGTTAAATATTAATACGGTTTGATTTAAATAAAGAAATATTATACGACTTCCGTGCTAATCTTTTTGCTCCTCTCGCGAAGGAAAAGCACCGACCCATGAAACACGTGTGGCTCTTATTTCTATTAATTTCTTCCTCGTGAATACGAGGTCGGCGCTGAATAAGCATCGCGCATTTACAATAAGAAGGTTTAACATTAACGTGCCAATACGCCGCCGAACAGATTCGCCACGCTATGCGCGCCGTGAAGAGGCGGCCGCGCGGCGAACGCTGCGTGTAATGAGAAGAACACCGGGAATCTTATTGACTGTGCTTACGAATCGAATATCGATTGCTCGCTGCCAATTATCGGCTCGCATTATTTTCGATCGACTTCGTACGGCAACTGCATGGCGATCGCGCGCTCACCTGCCCCCCTCTCCCCTCTCATATCCCCTCAGCCGGGAATATATTTGCGCGTGTCGCGCCGGGATTGCCGCGCGGCGCATAATTATCACGAAACTCGCAATTTAGGCGGCCGACTTCCGTGCGAACGAACGAAACTGGGGGGGGGGGGGGGGGGGGGGAGAGGGCGGTGTCGAAAAAAGGTCGGTGCTTGGTGTAAAACGCGCGAGGGAGTCGCGAAAAAAAAAAAATATGCGCCTGGGCAAATGTACGAGATGCACAAGTAATGTAATTTTTATTGCGTCAACAGTAACGCGCATCGCGTAATGAACAATTTTTCGCGCTTTCAAATGAACGCGTATTTATGGCATAATTACGTAACACGCCGTAATAAATATCGTTGACGTTGTAAGCGCGCCTACGCATCGCATGCTATACCTTGACGATTTATTTCCATTAATTTTCAAGAGCCGCTTATATACCAAGTGCGGGGTTGACAGGATCGTTCTGTGTGTAAGGTGACGCGTAGCGCATAAGAGCGCGACCATCGCGGCAGGAAGTTGTCCGTCACGTCGATTCTTATTGAAACATTCACAAAAGGGCGATCGTAGCTTTATCTGCAGTTTGATTGTAGATTATTGATGTTCCTCCCCGTGTTCGTTCATCCAGGCAAGCGAGGGCCGTCGCCCGTAAAAAAAAGCCCCGAAAAATCGACGGCAAAGGGTGGACCACCCGCGCCACCCTCTGCCACCTCCTCCGCGCCCCCGAGTCGCCCTCACCTCTCTCATCCTCGTCCCATGGTCTCCCGCCGCCGCCGCCGCCGCCGCCGCCGCCGCCCCTACTACCCCCGGCCAGTCGAATGCATGTCTCTCCCTGCACTCTCTCGTTGCGCGTAAAAAAATATCTACGTCCTCCCGCCCGCGCCCACCCGTCCGCGCACCAGGCCGCTTTTTTTTCCACACACGTGCGTGAAAGCATCGCGCCCGCATACACACACCTACGTACGCAGGCAGGTACGCGCGCGTGGCGTATAAACCCCCGCGTGCGCGCGCGCGCGCGCCCGGAGGAGACGTACGTGCGGTGTGAGGCGAGCGGAGGATGGTCGGCGTTGTTTTCGCGTATGTAATCTCGATTCACAATCATTTCACATACTTTTGCCATTAGAGCCGATTCACAAGTGAGCAAACAATGCCTCCATTCTTCCGATCGCTACAAAAGAGTTTTTGGCACACTTTCGCGCCCGTCCGAGCACACGCGCGTATAAGAGTAGTCCAGGCGGGGATGAGGGCGTCGAGGCGGGAAGGGCGGGGAGAGGGGACGAGGTAGAAAGGTAGAACAGAGAGAGAGAGAGAGAGAGGGAGAGAGAGAGTAGATCTCTCCTACTCCTATACTCGGTGGTGCTTGCCTGCCTGCCTGCCCGCCTGCATCTGAATCGCATCGTCGATGCTCCGGCGCATCGGATTTCCATGCGGCTCTTCGTGACAATCGCAAGCCTTTTTTACCCCTAGACCGTTACGAGGAAACTTTGGCATAGTATGTCGCCACGTGTCTTGTCGACGTTGGTAGAGCGACAATTATCCAACCGAGGTCGGGACACGAAATCGGGTGAAAAAAAAATTTCATTGCGATTCACGTCGATTATGTCGACGGTGTTCGACGGAAGAGGCGATACGAGAGAGAGAAGAGCGGGGAGGAGTGGGCGGCAGAAGTGATGGCCGTTGATAGATTTTTTCTGGATACGAACGGGGCGATTTCGAAAAAAATATTTGTTGTCTTTGCAGACAATAAATATAGGCGTACGTAGGTACTCTGTTACACAGAAATCAAAATGTGGAAACACGCGCAGCACTTGAATATCAACTGAATTGGATATCGAGTGCACTCCCGGTGCTCGGGGATGATCAAATATTTTTTTCTGTTGCACTGTACTTGTTGGGGGAAAAAAATGTATCCACGTCGGAGTGATCATTAGTCGCGAATTCTAAATTCGTAGCAGCGCAAGAAACGGCGGAGAATGTGTCCTATCCGTTATTCCCGTTCGCGCGATACGCGGAAAATTGTTCCGCACTGGAAACTGGAAGCTATATATAGCAGAGCGACGAGTATTTAATGGAAATTTGTCTTGAAATTTTTTCGTGCGCGCACAGCCGAACGGCGCTGACAATTTTTGTAAATTTTTGGCGCGTCACGCGTGACTACTTTGACGCCTCGAATTTCAACGGGCGTCATTGCTGCACACTGATATTCAAGAAACATCAAGAGCTATGTATCAAACGTGTTTCAGTTTTATTTCAAAAACGTTAATTCCTTAAACACCATAATTTCTCGCGTACAATTGCCGGGCGTATAACAATAACGACGAACAACAACAGAATTCGAAGTTGTTAAAATTAGGCAAATTTTTTTTTTTTCTACAAAAAGACGTACGCGTTGCGGATTAATCGTCGCTCGCAAACGCGGATGATTGTAACGAAGGGAACCGGAGGGTTGCGATGCACGCGATACTCGCGCGCCGTTAGCGGCGCACGCCATTTTTGAAAAAAATTCCTCGTTCCCGACAAAACGACTCGACGCTCGCGGCCGGGCGAATCCTAAAATTCTGCCTTGAAGGGTCGTTAGGTTAACGCGGTGACATCGGAGGTGGTGGGCTGCTCGCTGTAATATATCGAATGATGAATCCTCGCATCGCAAACCCATAAAAACCCGTCAACTCCGGACAGATACGAGATACGCCCTATTACTGTCCACCAACACCCGGGCGCCCCAGCGCCGTCCAGTTCGCAACGGCTAACTAAATTACCAGTTACATTTTTTACTGTCCGATCCCTGGGCGTTTTTTACCATCGTATCGAACGCAATGAAATGCTTCCCTAGGTCGTCGCGGCGGAGCACTGAAAGGCCGGCACCGAAAATGTTCCACGAGCTTTTTCGTGCTACGGTAAAACGATAGATTCGAAAAATAAATATGCGCCACCCCGCCCGTAGCGGGCGTAAACGCGCCAAAAAAATATGGCTCGAGATATAAATGCGTGTATTTTCGAAAATTTTCGTGGAGCACTCGCAACACACCTGCCCTTAGGCGATGACATATTTTCTACAGAGTAGGAATAGTTTATTAACGTAATACGATATTGTTATCTCCTCGCCTTTTTTTTTTTCGAGGCGTTCGCCTGAAGCCTGTGGTTGATGTGATACGAATAAGAGACCCGCGCATCTTCGCGAGTGGCGCCTTAAAGCTATTATGTAAGACGGTATAATTATCAGCGTAACGTTTAATTGAAGGAATTAGATCATGCTGTAAGCATTATATAATAATGCTTACCAATACCATATAGTGTGTGGTACATACATCTAAACGTGGACGGTACTATTTAAAGTAATTATTGTACGTTATTACGAGAATATTCCTTAAGTGACTTTAATTGGACGAGGATATAATCGTCTGCTTATTACCCGGAACTGTCTAGTTTACTTGATGACCCGAATAACTTTCCATCATCATTTTTAAACGAGACTATTTTGGACATATTTTAACGATGTATTTAAGTATGAACACTATATATATATATATAAATCTTCTCTCAAATTACCTATATTTGCGCGAATCAGATGTACTTTATCAGAATGCCATTTCGGAAAATAAATAGAACCGCGTAAAAGTCATAGTACAGTAGATCTCACTCCCTACAGTCGCTTATACCCTTTTATATCACTCATATATCTGTGCATGGTCAATAAAATTACGCGAAAAATAATGTCACATTGTCGATATATCGTAAACGCGCGCGCGACAAATTTTGTGCAAATGCCCAAAACTGCGGAAGAAAAATTTATTAACTGTGAACCGTGGCGTGGATTGGTTCGGTCGGCCAGTCGAGTCGCGATTTTATTTCACGAAGAATTTTATTAGGCGCTCGCAAAATCAGCAATAACTAATATTTTACTATTTGCCGGCCCCGAGCCAAGGGACCGCGGGTTATAAAATAAAATGTTGCGCGCGTTTATGCGACTGCCGGGCCACTCGTTTCGGAAGTGAGACGGTGTAAATTTTACAGTGCGCGGACGATAAACGTGTGCGCGAGATGAAACATGGTCCGAACATTTTTCTTTGCCATCCATTTGCGCGTAAGTTACGTGGTTTATTTTTTTTCACTATCGTTATCTATCCGATCGATGTCGTTTTTGAGCTAGGAACGTCTAAACATTAGTTTAGAATAGAAACATTCATTTTCGAAAAAAATATCGTATGTCGAGCGAAACGGTTTGGACGAATTGAGAATCTCACTTCTCAAGTCGACACCCTTAATCATTAGTCGTTGGTCCATGAAAAATGTAACAAGGTAAACGTCTACGCTTATGGCGGCTTCCCGGAAGAAGAGTATGCTTGCACGGTTAACCTAATTTATGCCAATATTCACCCGGGAAGGTTAAAGGTACTGCATCTTGAGAGCCATCAAGTCGTAACAGATAGTCTGTATTCGTGCCTAAGTTATGACCTCGTAGGGCCGACTTTATCCCTCGTAAAAAAGCCCGAACAGCCTTCCGAAACGAGGGAGGGCGCATAATTATTCGACGCGTCGCTTATTCGTGGCTGGTCCTTTTAACTTTACTGTCTCCTCGGACATGTATACCCGTTGAAGGTTTTCGCAAAAACTATGCGGGAGCGGCGGTGTCAGCCGCGAGGCGAGAACGGACCTCGGTATCAATGCGTGTGCAAACGACATCGTAGATAGCGATCGACAACGACCGAGTGGCGTCGAATACATGTTTGTCCTAATATTACGACCCAATTAGCAGGACCGTACGAGATACGAAGAATTCGGAGTGAGTGGAAGGGAAAAAGGGCTGCGCGATACCAGGTCTGATACACCTGCCGTAGCGACGTTTTTTTTTTGTGATGTGTCAAAATGGCAGAGCTCCCTCTTTAATGCATTTTATATAAAAATACTACAAAATATATTGTTATACTAGAAAATATATTGTTTTGCATCAGTGTATTCGTGCGCAAAAAGTGCAATCTATGATAACGGAGAATAGGTGAAAATAAAGTAATGATGCATGTCACATCGGTGCGTATCTCCGTTTCTTAACTTAAAACATAAAGTATTACTTTTGGAGAGCCTGTGACGCGTATCGCCCATAATAAATATTAACCCTTCCGGAGGGACGCGCGCGTGAGCGCGTAATCAGTAAGGCAAGCGTAACTATACGGAGTTATCAAATTGATCAAGCCAAAATAATCTGTGCGAGCGGCCACCTCGGTTATGCGCCATAAACGCAGTGTATGAGCAATACCGCGTGCCACCTAACCGTGTATATCTACGAATAAACTAGCGTCCACGAGGCCACCATCCGTGGGATCGCCAACACAAACGCGGGGAACATAACATAACCCGGTGTCACGCGCAGGACTTTACAACTCTGCCATCTCGTCGTTTCTCCTCTTCTCCTCCCTTGGCTCCTCCGTTTCTCCCTCTATCCCCTTCTTGCCGTCCTCGTCAGCCATCGAGCACCCTTCGTGTCGCCTTTATACCGTCCAAGCGGTTCCCTCTCGATGCTATCTCTTTATCGTCTCATGTAATATCCGGGGCACTCTCGCTACCGTTTCAAAAATGTGCTCTCGGACCAATCGCGCTCGCAAAAAGAACCGATCGGTTCCACGTGTTGATGCTTTCGCGCGAAATTGTTTTCAGCGTTGGTGAGAAAATAGGGCTCTCGAGACTATAACGGTCGGGAGAACGGTAGTAGGAGAACGGTAGCTGTCGTCCAAGACGGAAAGGAGAACATCGCAGAGACTCGAGAAGGGGTGGAAGCGAAGAGGGAAACAACCTCCTGATACCGCGGAGATACAAGGAGTTTGTTGAGGAAAAATTTTAGTTCGGAGATTACGGAAAAAGCGAGAAGCGCGCAACAGCAGTAAAGAGTCGCCACTCGTCGATGTCTCTACGTATTACCGGTACGTAGCTGTTACAAGACATTCTAAAATAAGAACAAATCTCGTCTCCTGGTATATTTGAAGGCATCAAATTAGTTGCACCATTAACATCGACGTTTATGACTCTTAGCGAATTTCGTGCGTGATTTGCATACCACACGTCGATTGCGTGTATCAAAATGGAGCCTAGATAATAATCTTATGTATATGGCAGTCATATTTAGCAGTTAAGTACATTTGTATTATAGTACAATGCGTGAGGAATATTACAGTACAATAGGCGAATAAACGTGGCTCCTTTTATGTCTTCTCTCTTCTGAGAAGTTCAACATCTTAACTTAAAAAATTTAAGAGTTTGCCCTAATTCTCCTTGTAAACATTATAAAAATGGAGAATTTTTAATCGATTAAATAATAGAATCTGTCACGTTGTCAGCTAATGACAGAACGAGAATTAAAACTGGCCGAAGCGTAGTAAGAAGCGAAAAGAAAAACGGTCGCGAAACGGTGGAGCATTGTAACGCTGCCGAAGAGGCACTGAATATCCGCTGGGTGCTGGCAGATATTACTATAATGCAACTCTGGACATAAACGCGTTTACGACGCGCTGCGTTGTCATTACGCGGCCCCTGCATCGTTCGCCAGTGGCTTTAACTTTATCGGCACCACCACCAACGAGGGGCCCGTCACCGACGTAGCCATCGCCGTTACCAGCGTTACCACTACCAGAAACAGCAAGCAGCAGCAACAACAGCGTTCCCCTACCGCGCCCCGCGCGCACAAGAGCCACGGACGCGCGCTGCTCCGAATGTTCTCTTCTTAGGCTTCCTCCTCCCTCTCCGAAGGAACACCTGTCTGTCGTGCTTTATGGTGTGCTCGTAAAAATTAATCGTCTATAATTAGAAAAATCGCGAGTACGACACGCCGTACCATGCCGGCGGGGCCAGCTCAGCGCGAGGTAGAGGAGCTTCTCCCGGTCGTTTTCGGAGAGAGCTCCTGGAGAAACAAAGGTTTTCCGTGTGTGAATTTTACGACGTTGAATCGCATCAAGTACAATCGCGTGGCCTCTCTTATCTTTCAGCTGATCTCTGCATTAAACAGTGTCTATACAATGAAATGTTAAGACGTAAAACTCAAGTGTTAAGCTCGGAGCCGTTAAAATTGACCGATCAAATCAATTATTCTCCTCACCTTCGATTGTGGATTGGTCAATTCCTTATAACTTAGGATTTAGAATTTAATGCTTCCTATACAATAACTAAGCTATTTGAGCTTAAGTTTTAAGCCGTAAGAAGTTGACCAATCATAATCGAATGTGAGGAGAATAATCCTTTAAGATTAATTAATATTTCTTATGACTTAAGACTTGCTTACATAATGGCTTATTGTAGAAAGCTTATAAGATTTATCTTGAAATCTTATTGTAGACGCCGCTTTAGGTGCGCGGCATTAGTTAGATTTAATTGTAAGAAATAGACACATTTCGCTTCAAGCCCTTTGTGTCTTTTACATCACACTACATCAATTTTACTTGCTTTTCAC
The DNA here is from genome assembly GCF_001594065.2 of Cyphomyrmex costatus. Lineage (NCBI taxonomy): Eukaryota > Metazoa > Arthropoda > Insecta > Hymenoptera > Formicidae > Cyphomyrmex > Cyphomyrmex costatus. The sequence goes on along the minus strand of NW_017274954.1, from coordinate 1,859,465 downwards.
GCATAACGTGTGGATATATATACGTATATAGATATGTATATATAGTATGCGCGTGATGCGCGTGACAAGCCGGAGAAGGGCAGCGAACGCTTCCGTGTAATCGTCGCGTCAGTGTTACATTATATTAACGTATAGAATATCTACTCTCCCGCGCACGCATCGTCGGGGTGCTGCGGCAAGGAAGGGTTTAACGATTCGCGTAGCTGCGTCGATTTACGACCCCTAAAACACATCGAATGCGCTTTATATGTATGTAAATTAGGTCAGGCGTTCTCCGTTCGTAGCCCCTGAACGAAATCCCTGAAACTGACGTTCGCCTTCTCCGTTGTACAGCGATACACCGGCGGGCGTCCAAGTAAAACTGAGCTCGAAGCGAAATTACGACATTTTGGTCCGCTCCAAGCGTAGGCAGCGAAACGCATAAAGACAAGTACGGGTTGCTCGACCTTCGTCAAAACGTGCGCCGCATATCGGCCTGTAGCTCCGTGAAATCACCGCGCCCCTTATAGATGTTCTCATTACTCAGAATACCGCACTTTTCGCAGGTTATAATTAGTACAACCGTAAGATTATCTAAAATAATACGGAAACATGACAAAAAATAACATAAAACGTATGAACTTTAGAAGAAATAAGCTTTATTAAATTTGACCTGTTAGAGCACGTAACAGATTTAATGTATATCTTCAATCCTGCACGGAAAGAGTGGTTTTGTTCAAGTATATTTACAAATTATAGTTATCTAGATACAGATCTGAAAATAATTTTGTTGAGACCATCAAAATAATTATGTAAAACGTTCAAGCGTAATGATGGTACTGTAAAAGTGAAATTTTGATATTCTAGCAATCAGTTTCATATAATTATTTTGATGGACTGACGTATTTATTTTTAGATATGTATCTAACTTTTGAAATTAACTTCAAAAAATTGTTTAAATACTTCAGAATACTTCAGAATTTTTAGATAACTCAGAAAAATCATGTTTTTCCATATGATATATGTTATTATTTGTCACACATTTGATATTGTTAAAGAAGTGATAAAATTATATATATCAGATATATTTTTTTATTTCTATTTACCTGACATACCATATGTTCTCATTTTTTATCTCCGATTTAGCTCTCCAAAAGATTATGTTGGAAAAAGAATAAAATAACTTATAAAAGAACGAATGCAAATGTGTTTGTGACATTAAATTTTTGTAAAAATGTAGTCATAGTTAAAATGCCTTATGATAAATGTAAGAAATTATTCGCGTCAGCATTACTGAGAAGTCTTTAGAGCACGCATCCGAGAAGTCGGTTAAGAAATGCGGCTGTATAATCGGTGCAATAATCATTGCGTCGCTTCCTCTGATTACCGACATACATGTTTATGGTATTTAGACGTACAGGTATACACCTCTCTCAGGTACAAGTTACAGTCGGCGATGTTATTCCCGCGTTTCTTTTGCGAAACCGCGGCATTTAGCTGGCAATAAATTCTAACAATGCCGCTCGACTCGCGCATCTCCATTTCGACAAAGAAAGCGCGAATTTTGATTTGCGAGCGTCGGATCGTCAGTAATTTTAGTAATAGCTTACTCGTCCCCGGAGCGAACGGTCGTACTGGCAAAGTAGATACCCGCCGCTCAAAGTAACCACTTTCCAAGCAACCGCTCCTTCGTGGTAACTTCATAAAAGAGCCCCCCCGCGTTCAGATGATTCCCTATAAAACAGTATATCTCAATTCTCGAGGCACCGGCACTCGCACTCATATAAGCCCTCGTGAATATAACTGGTGTTCCTGAAAGCTCTTTGACTCCTGTACGTAAACGAGTCCCGTTCCATGTGTGGTTTTCCTTGTGAGAGAGAAACAAAATTTCACTATACGTCTATGAATTGTCAAATTGAATATACTTTTGTACCATGAAAATTGTATTACAATTGTGATACAATCATCTTACTCAATTTTTCTCTCTACCTCTCCCCTTTCTCTCCCTCTCTTTCTCTATCTTTCTCTCTTAAGACATGGTATTCATTAGCACTAAGCGAATCAAACAAAATGTACTATTTACTAGAATAATTAATAATTATTTTTATTTTATACTAAATTCCTGTTTTACGATTACATATTCTTACAATATTACGGATTCGAACAAATATTGAACAACTTATAGATTAGGAGATTGATACCCATTTTTTAAAATCTGCCCTTCATCTTCTTTAATTAAACTTATAGTGATAATGGCATAGAAGTAAATACTCTCTTATGAGTTCAGCATGCGTCGGCATGGTGTCGAAGGAAACAGTTGGCAAACTTTATGAGCACCCAGTACAATTTGAACGAGAATAGTACGTTCTAAGGGCTTGAGCGCCGCTGCCTACGTAGGTTGCAGTTTGAACTATAAAACGACGTAAATTATGGCCGCGGATTGCAATATTATGAGGCTATATACGCACGTTTAATGATCAAAGCTACTGGGGAGGGAAGCGCGGCTAAATATTGTCCGGAAGCGGTGCGAAGATACGAGCTAACTCGTCTTCGACTGACTAGCAAGTATTGACCGGTTGATCATACGCTATGTATCATAAATATTACGATTGCTGCGAAAATAACGAGAATAACGACGAACAATGGAGAGAAGATCTTCAAGAACGGCCAAATACTGGAATGAACGAGGACAAAATTAACGCGGGCCGTCAACCAAATATCGCGTGAAATGAATGCATTAAAGTCTGGTAATAATTGACACCTGCTTACAACAATGATTGAGTGAAACTGAGCCGAATTGTGCAGAATATTCTTATAATACATACTACATGAAACGTTTATCATGAATTATTAACGAAAAATTGCAAAGAGTTAGTTAAATAATTCTTCAAAAATTCTAGCAATCTTCGGTTAATCGATACAAAGTTGATTGTAAATCAATATTGGTTGCATAAGTTTGCCTACGATTAGCTAACATATTATATAATAGATCTCCCTCTGTCAAAAATAATCGTGCAAAGTAAATAGGTTATATATATAACAAATTAATTTAAGTTATATAAACTTAACTGTTTAAACTGTTGTGCGTGTTAAATAGAATAATGATATGTTTCTCTAAACTCAGCCGCTTAACAAAAGATTCCTCATCGGTTTAAAATTTCGCAGTGAAGCGTTACACCGGACGTCTTCAGATTACATTCTTTGTCTCTTCTTGCAAAGAGGGAGATGCGGGTAACGCATTCTGTTTATCGTTTACAAGTGTACTACACGTGTGGTACTTATAATTTAATGTGTGCATTATAACACGCTGCATTGTTATTAAGTTTTATATAATAATAACATACTATATGTATTAGAGAGTAAACGTAAGAGCAAGATGAGGCTGTTTTTTAGATTATTATAAAGAAATTCGTGTAATAAATTTTTAATATCTGCGATAAATGCGATCGTCTATAAAATTATAATATATCTGTGCATTGTATTTTCACAGAGCTATCGAAGAAAAGACACATCATGATAACATTAAAAAATAAAGAACATGTCGAAAACTTGAAATTTTTTAGAAGTATAAAAAAAGAGAGAAACTCTACATGCCACCCAGTAATTCAATACCATCGTAAAAAGAAAGCACAGCAAATGTAAAAGGAATATTCAACTTCCACGGTGTCCCACGAAGTTCGTGCTTCGTGAAATCTTCCCTGCTGCGGTATGAAAAAGTCTCTTGATCGGAAGTGGGTATCGAAAGGATACCACAATGTTGCTATACGGTTATTATCCAACAATGAGGTGCGAAATTATCGGTCAGTGGGGAAACGATCACAAAGAGATGTTCCTTTAGATAGTTCTGTCCGAAATATCTGCCTTGTACACAGTGCTCATCTCCGAGCATTATCTCCGTCGAACACCTGCTAACGCTTCTTCTCGCGCAGTTGGAGGCGACATAAGAAAACAATTTTAAGAATAATCTCCCGCCATTCATTACGTGGTCACGCAAAGAAGAAGTTCTTCCGCCAGAAGCACGATGCTTCTTCTTTTTCTGCTTCATCTTCGTCTTGCGGCCCGTATCGCATCCGCTGGGCGCATAAAGAAAGTCGAACATGCGAGGATCTTATATATATATATTCGTGACAATATTCATAACATTCACCTTGATCGTCGCCAAGGATCATTATTTCGTCCGTTCCGACTCATCCTGGCGCCTCTATTCTTACTCGTCTTCATTCTCTTGGATCAGTTGCTTCTTCGTGTTTTCCAACATGGTCGGACCGCGGCGGCGATACTTAAGAGAGCGATCACGCGAGCAACTTTGTTGTCGGGGCCTTTCGCATTAATTAGCCCTTGCAAAATTTCGCGGCCCCATACGATGCTCCAGGAGAGGTGGGACGTAGGTGCTGGACGAATGGTGGCGAGGGTCCAGGGTTTATACTTCTGGGAAGATGGTCGTAAAGACCGCTTGGCTTCACTGGCTCTGTTATTAGCCACGTTGCTGCGACTTAAAGCGAGCAAGGCTCCGGGAAGGATACTGACAGGGCCCCGGGGATATAATCGCGCTTTACCTTTCACCCGGGAGGAAGATCTGACTAATCTTCCTGGCTTGCTACCACAGAGACTACATGTTTGATTTTTATGCAAGTGGCTGCACTCGGCCAAAAACCGATTGGCGGAGACCTATTTTGCTGCGCTAACGTTAATTAAACGAACACATGCTGTTGCTACTATTGTAAATATCTGAACATTTACATCCGAGATTGAGAAAAGAAATAAATAAAACGAAACGTATGTAATTCGCAACGAAAGTTACGATAAAAGAAGCTCGAAGAAATCCATGTTTCTATGTCGTATTTTTGACGAGAATATCTTTGACCGTCAATAATTAATTTAATAAATGATGAGCACAAAGAAGTCTTTTGTTTCATATTCGTGAAAGGAAAACTTGGAGGTGAGAAGTGGCGCACGACCAATGTCCTCTCACGCGAGCAAAAGGGGGAAAGGTAGTGTGCGCGAGGGCAATCCCGACGGGACAGAGAAGTTTTACGCGGGGATTATCAGGAAGCGAAGCGAACGCCCATGAATACGGAGATCCTCCGATAAAAGGACGAAAAAAGAGACGACGGCGGTGGAGCTGAAAGGAAAAAGACGGGACAGCACGCGAGTGGAGAAACAAAGAGAGAGAGAGAGAGAGAGAGAGAGAGAGAGAGAGAGAGAGAGAGAGAGAGAGAGAGAGAGAGAAAGAAAGAGAGAGAGAAAGAGAGCTGGGAAAGAGTTGGTAACCCAGTGCCGCCGCGCCAGGAGAGTGCCAGAGCAATGTAGTCGACCACGAATGAGCGTACCAACGGATGGAGAGGCAACACTTTGTAGTTTTAATCGATCCGGTGGGACGGGGGAGAAAGACGAAGCACCCTAGCACGGGGGATGAGTCGGCGGCGTGTAGAGAAAGAGCGAGGGAGATCGTCGGAAGGCGGGGGAGAAGGACAGACACGTTCGCAGGAAGTGGGACGAGTGTCGCTGATACGGCACGAGCGAGAGGGACGTCTGCGGGAAAGCGGGAAAGCGGGATAGAAGGAACAGGGCGAGAGAGTAGAGACCCACATCCTGCCGACTCCTACAACTTCAACCACCAGCTGGCTACACTCCTGCCTCCACGGGGACGAGTTATATGTGAAAAGCACGTGGACCTTTGGGTGGAAGAAGGACGGCTGTATTCATTCATTTCCTCGTATATTTCGTGTAAGAGACTTTCCCTTCTTCTACGTCGATGCTCGACGCAGGTCGACGTACACACTCGTCGGGGAAAAAGGACGAATGCGATACACGCGTTGAATTTCATTGACCCTCGTGATAACGTAACTCTACACCTGTATATTAATGGTTTCGCTCTTATATAGTTCTTTCAGCGATGCTTCTTAAAATAGAAAAGATTCAAGAAAGGATTAAAAGTGTATAGTTATTTAAGATTATCACTTGGCACTATCATAAATCTATGTCAGGTCTAGCATTTCGCCATGTTTAATTTTAAAATATATAAGGCTTCGAACACTATAGTATTTATCATTAAGCTTACAATGGCTTCAAAAATAGCAAATATGCTTGTTCATTGTATTAGTTATAGAGGAATATAAATAGCTCACGTTATTTATTCTGACAATATTTAAATTTTTTAACTAATCCAACCTCTTTATCACCATGACTATACACGACTAATAGATCGATTAATGTTTTTATTCTAACAGATTGTAATTTATTGAGCAAATGAATTAAGAGTTTATCATTAGATTTTTTTTAAATATGATAACTAATTCCATATATTTTATAATCGATACAGGAAGAAACCAATTTTTAAATAACTATATTAAATAATTGTATTAGAATTTATTAAAAAGGATAATAGGAGTTGTACTCTAAATTTTTAGAAGTAAGTGCTAGTTCGACAGGAATGACACTTTTTCATTCTCTCTCTCTCTTTATTAGAGAAAAGAATCACTCCAAGCGGATAGTTAATTTTTAATCGTTGCTAAGAGTGAATAATTTCACTCTCCGAGAAAGAAGAGACTGAAGGTAAATGTTAAATTTGGACTCCTCTATATCCAATCTTGACGAAATTAGATTCATTCGACATGTTTTTGCACAAAACGAACGAATCTGGTAGAAAAAAGGCGTCACTCTACCTCGTCAAGCGAAATATTATTATAATCACTAAAATTAACTTTTTAGGAAATTCTCTCTCTCACTCCTTGAAAACATGAAGAAATTAAGTGACATTCACTCTTACCGGACTGGCGCAACTATCTCTTTCCTTAACGTGAAATTTCACTTCCAAAAATTTAGAATAAGCAAAAGAAATTTTAAGAAAAAGAATGAATCGCTATTTAAATTAAACCACCACTCTAAATTTTTGGGAATGAAATTTTACTTCTAAAAGTTCTAAGAGAGTGATAGTTGCGTCAGTCCGGCAAGAGTGAATTTCACTTAATTTCTTCAAGGAATGAATTTCCTCACTCTTAAAGAATGAAGAATCACTCCAAGCGAGAGTTAATTTTCAATTTAGTTTCTCTCTCTTTCTCTTTGCAGAGTGAAATTTTATTCTCCGAATAGTAAAACTAAAATTTCACTGTGATAAATGTTAAGTTTAGTCGTTTTACACTCAATCTTGACGAAATTAGGCTCATTTTACGTGTTTTTTTGCATAAAACGAACGAATCTATCAGAAAAAAGCGTAACTCTGTCTCGCAAAGCGACATATTAATCATTAAAGTTAATCTTGTTAAATTAGGAAATTCACTCCTTAAAGAAATGAAGTAAAATTCACACTCTGGTGGGACTGGTGCAACTATCACATATTTTGGAGTAAAATTTTACTCCCAAAAATTTAGAGCGAACGGGTCGTCCGAATCATATCTAAGTTCGAATCACGCTGGAATATGATCAGGGTCGACAGAGAAATGAGGGGAGAGCATTAAAACACCGAGGGTGTGGACGGTGTCAGTGGCGTTGGAGAGGGTGGCACATAGGCAGGAAAGGGGTAAAATTCTATCTTAATAAACGCACCCTTCCAGCTCGTACAGCGTGTAACTTCGTATGCCTACAGTTTTGTACGCGTCGGAATGGATTTGTAATCAAATCATGTCGAGTGATTTCGCTCTGATTTGGAATTAAGAACAGAACTAAAATTTATAACGGAACTAAAATTTCGATATCGAAGTCGCACGCAACAGACAAAATAAATTAAAATTAATGAAAACTGTAGAAGTTGCAATTCTAATCCTTTCGTATGTTCCTAAAAATACAAGTCTTTCAAATATATTATGTCTTTCATAATAATAATTTCGTAACATACGTAATCTACCTAGATAGTTTATAAAAACTCTTAATATAATAATGTGATGTTAAAATGTCATTAGTGTTAAAATTTTTCTGAAATATTATTTGTAAATTGTTTATATCTTATAATATATGCAATTTTTTTCAGATAAATCATAAGTAGCATTAAAGAATGCGTATTTCATATAGATTTTACTGAAAAAACAATATACTTAATATAAAACCCTCATATTAAGTCGTTAAAACGTCATTAAAACTTCATAGCTCGTGGTGCCCTTCTGGTCACGTCGTCGGAGGGTTGAACGCGCAAGAACGTCGTTGTGTTCCGACGCACTTGTAATCGTCTATAAAAGTTAATAACCAAGTAAATCTAATGATATCAATAGAGATATTGGGTTGATCTGAAGTAATTCAAACTTCGTAATTACGTGACAGGAATTGATGTAGAAATGAACTGTCATTTCCTGCGATACGCACCGATCACGTGTTAGATTTCTATCATAATCTCACGAGCACCCTCATTCATTTTAAGCAACAATTGAAGTGAGACGGTTGTCATTATGATTGAGACTATTAATTTCCATAACAGTTTAGAGATAGAGAGAAAGGGAGAGATACAATAGGATTATAGGGGTATTCAGAAAAGACAGGTTTAGGGGTTCATCCTCCCTCCTTTTAATTTATGATTAAAAGTTACGATTGACAAAAACTAATATTTTTCCTAACTAAAAGTATACATAAGAAGAAGACATTCGAAACTCTAAAATATCCAAAAAAGCAATTGATTAATTCAACAAATTGCTGTTTATGTGCTAATAGAATTGATAACTTCCTCCAGAAAAAAAATCCTTAACACCTCCATGAATAAGATGCACTTGTCATCACATTGTTATCATTACAACTATGCACCTATTGCATTTAATATCCACAAGGTAAAAAGAAATAAAATAGATGTCATTTTTAATGTTCTTTGAATCAAAGTTATCGTATTTTATCTTTAAATCGAGCAATTTTATTTGTTAAAAAGTCGCGAAATTTACGAATACGAAACAATCGCGTAACTTTTTTTCTTATAATTCTCAACAATTTAACTTAGTTACGTGTGAGAAATATTCCTATCTTATGAAAACATAAAGAAAATGTTCTTTGATTTAAGACACTATAAAAATTTACTATTATTGCGTATATTGTATATTTGGAATGGAAATGCGTTTATTTTTGCAGAATCTTTGATGTTTTCGTAATTTATATTCATGAATAATAGATGATATCTTGTAAGGAAAACTTTTACATTATAACTTATTCTTAAACTGATATGTTTTCCTTATAAATAGTTTTATGTTTGATTAGCGAATATATCTATGTATAGAGACTTTTCTATTTCCATATTAAACATTACCGATCATAAACAAGGATAGAAATATAAGTTTTTATAGTGAAAATGTCTATTTAACTTTTTTTCACAAACGTACGATATCGCAAAGCGTTCTCCAGCGATCTTCTTACCAAGTTTCTAGATAACACTGAACGAGAGTATCTTTCGATTTTACCGATTAGTTCTTAAAATCACACTACTACGTGCCGATCATCTTCTTTCCTCCCTCGGCAGACTCTCCGGCAGTCCGTATCAGTCCTCGGTGCCGATCGCTCCTCCCGGGTATCCCCGCCGGCGAACTCACCAGCCCCGTCGGGCTGATTTGCATCACGGTTACGAGCTCGTTCGAGCTCGTGGTGGTTATATTACAGAGCGAGCGAGATGCGAACATGCTGGAAAAACAGAGACGGACAGAGGTACCTCTCGCGGTCGTACCACCCCCAAAGTGCATCGCGGGAGGCAGCTTGGACACTCATAACAATCATAACAACGGGATCTCGCGAGTAACTCGCGGACCACCTCCGCGCATCGGTACCGCCCATTGTACCGCCTACATTACCCCTTCTACGGGAACTATCCACCGGGCGGGAGAGTCGTCACGGCGGGCTGTTCTTCCCTCGGTTGTACGCCGGGGCCACTACGCAGCCAGACTGCGGACCGTCAGGGTTCAGGTCCGAGTTTTCGCGTCGAGCTCCAGTCGTGCAACGTGCACGACCACGCTGCCAAGCGAGGACAACACGAAGAGGAGTGAATATCAGGACTGCCTACTCCGAGATACTGAACCCATGTGAGATCTGGATCATCATTCACAGTGCCGATTGCGGAAGAATTTTATTTCGAAAGGCTCGAATCGGCAGAAGAAGAGGAGTCAGATAAGATCGACCGATCGACACTTCCCTCGTGGGGAATCATCACGAAGGATCATCCGCGACGTGTTGGTGAAAAGCTAGTGTTCGTGGATCAGAGAGTGATCAGGAAGTTTAAACTTGCAGCTGCGTGCGCCGATTTGTCCGGCCTATCAGCACGTGGCCGCAGGGGTGGGACTTCTTTCGGTGCGCCTCGCGGGTAAAGCGCGGTGAACTCTGTGACAGTTGACCAGTGAAACGTGTCGAGAAGACTCTATTGACAGTTGCGTCGCTCCATTTCATCTATTTGAATCACTGTGGCCGTGACAATCGCTCCAATTTGCGCGGCGTTTCGAGCATAAATTAGGAGTAAATGCGTGGAAACGTTAAACCGTGACAAGTGCGCAGAATAGGTGAAACGAAATTAATCAAACGACGATTAAAGGACTCGACGATATTGGCGTGAGTGTTAGGACCGATTTACTGGTGATTCCGAGAAAAAATCTCGGACAGAGTATACGTTATAGTTGAACAAAAGAAAGCAATGAAACAAGGACTACAGCTCTAATAAGCTTCTAATTATCACGACAGGTGCGCTGATAATTACGACGCGCGCGTGATCATCACGTGGACACGTCAGTGTTTTTCAACGCAAAATTATACGTTACGGACAACAACTACGAAGTGTATGGCTTGACAAGCGCAAATAGAATAATTAAAAGCACATTACACGTAAAATCGTGTTATCTGTTAGTTATCTGTCCGGTGACGCGTCGGAGCATCCCGTGTCAAGACTCGAACTGAAAATATCATTTTATTTTCAAAACACACTTTAATTATCCAGATAACGACTAAAAAGTCCAAAGTTCTCAAAATATTCATCGTCCTCCGAGTTTCTTTTAATTACGAATATCGCCTTAGGCAGATACGAGAAGAAAAGGGATCGATCGAGCAGTGTTTTATGAAGCGGCGAGCAATTAACTGTTTGCTTCTTGATCACTCCTAATTACTCGCAATTACTCGTTGTAATTAAGTAGGCTGATGTCACCGGCGGCCGATGTATCAGTGAATCGTCCGTTTCTCGACGTTGATCCGCCACTCCTCTCAGAACGGCCTGTTAATATTCGCCGTAAGAAAATTATCGGAAGATCGTGAAACTTGCGAACGAGGTGAGGAGGCGGCAGAAGGAGGATCTCTCGAAAGGAATAAAGACGGGTCAGCGGGGTGTAAAAGCGCGGCATCGGAGAAGGAAGGAGGGCAAGGCAGACGGCTCTGATCGGTGAAGATCGGTACGACCGCGACGGAATTGCACCGTGGCGGAGATAAATAACAACCGCTAAATAAATCCGCGTCAGGACGACGTCCCAAATACATCAGTCACAGATCGCCTCAGGTGAGTGTCAGGCACGAGTTCGCTCCTGCTTATTATAAACCCAGGCTAATCTCGGTAATTAGACGGGTCTTCTAAATGCGCGCCCGGTCGGCTGCACGTGTGTAGTCTCTCACATTCGCACACCGATTAGCCGCGTGCACGGACGCGCCTGCGCATGCATCACATGCACGCGCGTGTAAGCGCGTTTAGATCGACCTCGGGAAAACAGACATGGGAATGGAAATTAATTAATTTCACATTTTACGTATATTTCATGTCGTAACTTTGAGAGACAATTAAAAAGCAATCGGATACAATCTTTTCAAAACGACAGAATCTTTCCACTATGCTCGTTACTGTTCAATGTTGTGTGTATATTAAATTTAATATTAATAAAAACTGAATAAACGTTAAGATTACAATCGCGTTAAGATATAGAATGACTAGTGAAATTAATGAGGGAGAAGTCAGTCCTGAGATCTATCTGTCCATTTCCATGCCGAGCGCATATCCACATGTGGCAGTTGCGTGCCTCGTGAGCGGTACTCGTTGGCTCGATATCATTAAGTTAATCTCGGTAATTAAGGAAGTTCCTCTCCCAAAGCTTGGTCACGCGGGAATTCTGCTGGCAGGGGATCGAAAACAGCGTTTCGTTCTCTATACGCTTCACTTCAACTCGGTGATAATTTCATCCGGATACTTAGCTACGTACTAATAATTAGCGCGATAATTATGCGCGCCCGCGTATACTCGTGTCTACGTCGAGTGTGTGACCTGGAAATGCTAATTGAGGGATCGGCTGAGCATGTAAACGTAATGTGGTCGAATAGAATTCTCTTAGTCTTTACTGTCTTTTGTGGAGAAATACAGAGAAATATATATAATCACGTGGATATTATATTAGATAAGACTCATAGAACGAGTAATTATCATGATTAACAAGAATGTGATATACACTATTTTTAAGACGTGTGATATAATACAATATTATCATTCATTCTGAATGCATTCAGTTCTTAAATTGTGTTAATAATATACAAAGGTTAAATTTGCAATTCGAAAGAAGAATTTTATTTTAAGAGAAATATATAATAGAATTCAAAACTACAATATATTTGGCTAATTAATAAATAATTTTTTAAGATATCTGTCAAAGAAGTTTATTGTTTCTTTGTATATGTTGCAAAATTAGTGACGTTTCGTAAAGGAAATAATATTGATTTTGAAAGATATATATATAATATATATATATGTATGTATATACATTTATGTATCAAAGTAATAATTTATTGCGCGAGGAGACGAAATCATCGTCGACGAAATAATTGATTCTATTATACATATAAATTGTATAAGAAACAATACTATTTATCGACAATCCGAGTATAACATTGCATCAAGTTTGCTCAAAATAAAATTCAATAACAGATCTGTTAATGATTCATAAGTAATGAGATCACAGTACTGGATTTTTAATATGTCCCCATTACTTATATATATCTACGTCTCCTTTTCATTCTTACTTCTTTTGACAAAATAATTTATAATATGTCTAATCCGCGTGAACTTTTTCGATCGACCGACATATGTTGATAGATATTTTTGTGATTAAACGACAATGTCGTTGAATGTGCATCGCGTTACCTCCCCGACCATATGACCGGAGAGGTAAACAGGAGCACGTGTTGGTGGCGTGACTACGAGTGACGGCGTGAGCTCTGGGGGTGGAGAGGAGGCAGAAGCAGAGGTGGAGGAAGAGGGGGTGATGGTGGTGGATGGGAAGGGTGACGAGGGTGGAAAATCAGTGTGAGCTGCCCGAGGGTAGGAGAGTTCTTTGCTTGCCGCCTCGGGAACACGGAGGGTTGATGAGAGAGGGTTGGAGCAGTCGGAAGAGAGGGAGAGCGGTAAACTCTAGCCACCGAAAGTGGAAGCGAGATAGTCGGGGTTGGCCAAGCGAATCATTGTCGGTGGGAATAGACGCAGAGAGTTGAAAGCAGAAAATCCCAAAGGAAACACTTGATTCGCGATATCGTTGGAGTTTGGCGCTTTGGAATCGACACAAAGAAAGCGAGGTGCTTCATCTTGACTAAATGATGCCGAATTTCAGCGAGGCTTTGTTTTAAGCTTTCTAAATACTACGCATAAAATTGTAAAAAAAAATAAGAAATGTTCAATAATTTTTTACGACGATAATTATGTCATAAAAATGTATTGAATATTCGTAGTTTTCTTTCTTTTAATCACAATATTAGAGAAAGGAAGATTTCAATTATTTTATTGTCGCGATTAAAAAAAAACTATTAAAGATTACTTATTGTTATAAAGAAAAGACCAGTGAGAATTTTTTTGTTGCAAATTAATTCGAAAGTATCACAATCAAAGATCGCTAGAATTACTGTGTTTGTTGCCGAGGTCAAGAAAATGAATTCCCTTCTTATATCTTTTTGCTTCTTTCTTTCTCTCTCTCTCTCTTCCTTTTCTCTCTTTCCTCTTATTCTCATCACCCTCGCTCCCGCTCTCGTTGGCTTCCCCATTCAAGGCTTCCCCTTCACTCGGTTCAACCCCTGCCGACAATCCGGCGCACGATAACATTTCGTTCTACAACTTTACCCACTTCCAGTTCGCTTTACAGCCGCGCTATTCTGTTTTCCACCCGAGAATCTTCATCGATTATCGACTCGGAAATCATTTCGGGTAAGAAGGTTCTGTTGCAAACTCAACATGTCAAGTGTTAAGGTGTTACATTTATCCGTCGTTTTATACACTGCTGCTTAAAGGCAGTAATAATTACTTACTGTAAATTACGGATAAATTACAAAATTTCTTTTTCGTCTCTGTCGATTCTTTATGTACACAAGAAAATGCGAACTCTTTTTTTGCAAATATTAATTTATCGGCGAAAGAAATTACTATAAAATGATACTATACATTATATTGATTTATGTACTATTTGCATGAAATACATTAATGACTTAACCAATTTTATGGCATAAAAAAGTAATGCTGCTTTGTTACTCCAAAATTTCCCTGCCGGCATATTTATGATTGGCCTTCGTAACATAGTAGAAAGAAAGCAATGTGTGCGCGAGCTCATTAATTCTAATAATTCATGAAGAAACACGCACGCACGTAATAGCTCCGAGCGGCTTACGATTTGACGGATAGAGAGTTGCCTCAGCCCTACGTGTTTTTAAATGTCGGCTAAACTATATTCTGATATTTTAATAGATCTAATTTACATGTAAAACCACTTTCAAAATCATTCTGTCTCCAACACGCTACCAATGTTTTCTTTTGTAAAGGGGAGGAAACGCCAATGAATTAAGAAGGCTAAGTAATCCTTTAGGTTACCGTTCATTCCTCTTTCATATCCTTCTTCGCTTTTCTTTAAAAATTACAATATAATTTTCTCTACTGTATAATAACGTTATGAACTGCGATTTGTCTTTTAATAGATAGGAATAATTAAATCATTTTATAAGAGCGAGAAAATGTGCACTCGTCTGTAAATAATCGGAAGCGTAGTTCTAGTGGAACAGTTAGTTAGCCTATAAGAACGAAAAAAAGAGATCCAATGAAGCGTGTAGCGTGTTTTTGGGGCCAGATGTTAATTCCGACGACTCAGCGTGAGCCACGAGAAGACGGTTTAGTACGTAAATACATCTTCAGCAGGGGGTGCCATTATAATGGGCATGTGCGGTTAAAGTTCTATTTGTGGTAATTCACGGAGTTTAATGCACTCGGAGCTCTGATTTAGCCAGCGAGAGCTGACACTTTTTTTTATCCGGCAAAACCTCAACGACGCTGGGCGCCGTAAAGTATAAAATATTCTTCCTGCGTCTTTCGAGGATACGGTCGCGCGGAGCAGTTAAGCGTTCTTCTCTTGCGGTGTTTTCAAATTTCAGCGTAAAGCGATGCTTTTTATCAATCTCGTAAAACGCGATGTCGAATCGCGTGATTATCTTGAATAAAATAAGGAAATCGCGCATTTTTAATTCACGTGACACGGATTAATAATAGACGTTCGTCATTGTGTCAGAACCTTTTCGCGCATACAATTCTATTTTCGTGCGCTGAACTCATTTCTGAGTACGGGATTAGCTTTCGCTTCGATTACCGTCTCGAAAAAGAATTTCACCGGAATAATGCAAAATGTTTGTAATAGCGGAATTCCGACGAGGGCGTAAAATATCACGTCTTGGATAACGCGTGTTGATGCCGAACCCCTTCGGCGCCGATTTATGGGCACTCTCGCGCCCGACGATGCGCGCGTTACGCGCACACGCACACGCTCTTACGACACGCATACTCTGATACCGTAGCGTCAATCTCGACGAGGCGTTCGCACAGTCGCATTAACGGTGCGCTGTTCAGTTTAATCCTTGCGTTTCGTGACTCGGGACAAAGCCCCTCGGATTTCTGACAGAATGGTATCGCACGGAACGGCCATTACCTTAGCCGATATGCCTATGTACGTACGCGAGTTAAAGGTCGATGCGAATTAACCAACACGGATGCGGCCGGATTCTTTGTACGCTCGCCTTAATTATGCTCGCTCGTGCCGGTGAAGCGAAACTGCTATACAGAAGGGTAGCACGAAGCGGTTTAATCTATCGTACGCTTATTATATTGCATTTACTGCTCGATCGTAGCAAACTGGCGAGTATCCACCGGGTAATCCGAATCGACCATACACAAGCACGTTCATATATGCACGCGCGAGTTTCTTTCTTACGTCTCTTTAACATTAATACTTGGTCAGACGCCACAAAGCCACGATTATGCTTTGTCATTAGGACGCCTGGTCGATTACGGGATCGTGAAAAAAAAAGAGACTCGACAAGGACAATGTCTCGATGGGCGGTTGCCAACTGGTCCCGCTGGGATCTTTTTATTGGCAGTGTTTTAAGTAGGAGGGTGGGATCCATACTACATGCTTTTCTATATCACGTTGTTCACCCTCTCGTTCATATTGATGAATTGAAGACTTCTTCGTTCTTATTTATTTTTTTTTTTATAAATCTCGTTTGTCGATCGTTTCATCAAATTAAAGTTATACAGAGAATTTATCAAGAGATTAGACAAACGCGATTCAAATGATTTCCCGATCTCTGCGTGTCAAGATACGAAATTAGAAATACTGACGCGCAATTCGCGGCTCGAGCGAAAAGCTCTCGATGAATAGACTTGTACCAGGAAATCGAAAGCGAAGCATCGTCAGTGCTACGGAGAAACGGTCAGTGGTTCGTTGCATGCGTGGCCATATGGCGATTATCCGCGTTTAGTTATTTATAGCGACGACTTGAACACCGCACACGGTGAGAGCGTATACCCCAGACACGCAGCGCCGCGATTTGTGCGTCGCGTCGCGCCGCGTGTCGGGCGCGAATTGGACCGGGCCTAGAATTCTAAAACTGCCGTCTTGACGGTTAGGAATCGGCCTCGTAAATCGCGACTGCCTTGGAGGCTTCGGCTTAGGTGGTTTATACACATCTCCATAGCCCGGAGCGGCGTACCAAGAGGAGAATGTTGGCGGCTACGTAGAAACTATCCGCTGGCCAGAGGCGCCCGGTTGTTTCTAAACCCACCTTATCTACTGGCCCCTATAATAAGCCGCGATCTGAGACCGTATATCCCCGCCCGCACACGCTCTCTCTGAGAGGTCCGCACACATTTACACATTCTTACCGCGCACTAGGTAGCTGCTACTCGCGAACCCTGGACGCGTATGCGGCGCGCTATACCACGAAGCGCTTGCAATTACAAGCTGGTCAACATATAATTATCCTCAATGACCATAAATTACTGGATTTTTATGCGCAACATTCTTAATTACCCTTTGAATTAACATCAATCAACCCCTTAATTGCACGCTGCCGCTGACGCTGCTTCCACGTCGTCGTCGTCGTCGTTGTCGTTGTCGTTGTCGTTGACGATGTCGGCTGTAGAACTATAATGCGAAATGGTTACATTATAGCGACATGGATGCATGCCGCGGGCTAATAGCAAGACGCGGAAGAAAGACACGGGCTGACTGACGTGAGAAGAAGTGAGAAGAAGGAATGTAAGGGTATACGACAAAATCAGGAAACGGTGTCGCCCGAGGACACTCCTCCCGAGGGTGGATGACTGCCAGGCTTCGAAAACTCCCACACACACACACACACACACGGTAGGAAAGGATTCATCGTATCGTGTCGCGTCTGATCAGATGACAGCATCATGCGTAACGCGCCTGTTTTAATTGCTTTCAGAGATCCTCGAGTGATTCTCATATCAATCGCCTTGGCGTATAAATCGCGCGTCCTATTACACGGACTTTCACCGTTTATTCAGCGAGTGATTACTACGGGAGAAGTCGCGATTGAAAGAGGCGTTGGCGATACGATGCGAAAGGAAATTCACTTTACCGTTCCGGAGAATAACTCGACGATCGTATAGGAGAAATCGGAAATTTTTAACAGAGCAGTTTGAATGGAACATAAAATATTGCCCGTACGAAGAATGCCCGATTTAATTTGTATGTCGAATATCTTGGCAGAAGAACCCTGTGGGTAGCCCCTTACCTTTTTCGAAAGATTTATGCGATCTCGATCGAATAACGCATTTTTCAAGGTCGCACGATGAAGGTACCAATTTTCAAACGGTCGGCTATGGTGACGTTTGAACGATCGCGCTATAATCACTCGCGATATCTTCGTCCGGTTAAGAATTCCTCTTCTATTTCACAAATCACAAACCGTGAGGGCGATGCGATACGCTAATGAAACCGCACTCTCATTAAAGCATCCAAATCGACGATACTAATTGGCTAGCTTTCGGAATACCCGGCATTAGACCTCAGGACGCGATATAATAATCGCTGCGGACGAATTCGGTTTGGACAGCCGGTGGTTAAAGCGTCTAGTAATTTCACGGGCGCAGCCCTACAGCGATTAATATGATTCCGACGGAAATTAATGACTGCAAACGGAAAAAAGATAGGTTGCATACAGTCTTGCTCCGGTGGCGCGTTCTTATAAAATGGGGGAAAAAAATATTTGAGGATTAAATATTCTAAGGGTTCTTTTTTTTTTTTTTTCGAAATACATGTGTGTATATAAATTAAAATTTTGTTTTATCAGAAATCTTCAAGTGTAATTAATTCTAATGTATTCGCATAATATTAACTTCCTCGTCAAGATGTATTAATCGCCTAAAGATAAAATTATCGTATGACAGTTTTGTCTTTGCGACGGGCATCAATGAGAATTAACCTACAAGCCATTTATCGGCAGTCGATCCCATAGCACAAAAATCGAATAATGCTTATTAATCAGCTTAATTAGCAGCAAAGCTCCTCTCGTTGCACGTTGCGTAAATTAATTCCTCGTAGCGATGATCGATGCGATCTCTTCGCCTAGCTGCGGATCCTGCATACTGGACTGATTTATTCCACCGTTTTAATTGATGTGAGACAAATACGACTGTTAAAATATGATAATTTTGTCTTTTGCACAATATTATATACCTGTCATTGTAAATTCTCAATTGATACAATAAGTAAAAGAATATAAAAATAACATGTAATAATCATCTTATTATATATGTATTTAAATGTATCATATCATCTAATCAACGTATTCGTTTTTGTATGCAATTTTGATACAAAAACGCTAAAAGATCGTATTGTCTGTGTAAGAAAAAAAATTCTTTTGAAATCACGACATATTTATCTGTAACAGTAGATTCTCCTTTCTATCTTCAAAGAAATATTCTATTTCTTATTTGTAAAATGTATATTAAAAGAATTGAGATTAATTTTGTTGAAGAGAAAGAAATTTGCATTATTTTAAATTTGTGGATGCTGAAGATGATTATGCTTACTCGATGAATTGAAAATGTAGCGGCAAAATAATATGAAAACAGGTGAACAATGTCAAGCAGACGCAAAAATAAATCTGGATCATTTTTCTCGCTTCTCGGTTCGTGAAGTATGGTATAAATCACTTTAAGTTCAAAGCCACAGCAATCGGTGGCAGAGTCTGCGGCTTCGTCAGAAAAAGACGCGCGTTTCTCTCGCTCTCGTTCAATCATGTCAGCATCTTTGAGAAACTCGTGCGATTGTCGCTAAGCAGACGCTACATATCGCGGATGCGCGTTAGGACACCCATATTTATAGGGAACAGGCGACATTAACACCAGAGTTTGCACTTGTGAGCGGTCTATTTGGTACCCAACGACCTAACGCTTTTATTATAAACACGCTGCCGTTTTAAAGCACAGCATCAAATATTTTTACGATGGCCATTATAAAACGCCTTTTATGAGGAACAAAGTAGCTCGCAGGCAGAAGGTGTTTTCTCGCCCTTTGACAATAATTTGTCCAGAATAACCGGCTCGTTTCACTCTCGGCCCCCCACGCCCGGGCTTCCGCTCGATGATCCATCCAGCCGTTCGTCATAGGCGCGCGGCTTTTAAAAAGTAAAGCGCTGGACTCGGGCCAGCGCAAAAATAGAAGCAGATGTTATTAGTTGCGTTCACCAAGTATACGACGGCCGCCGCGGCGCGACGAGGCAGGCGGTAGAGGTGGCGGCGGCGGTGGCGGCGGTGGTGGTGGTGGTGGTGGTGGAGAAACGAGAGACGCGAGCAGAAGGCGACGAGGGAACGGCCTGTCCAGACGGTAGTGTGTGATTTCATTGCCCTTGAATTCTTACTAACTGAACGCTTAGATAAAAATAATTAGGCGGATAAATGCGGGGCGGACGGGGGATGGAGAGGATGACTGCGGGCGGTAGCGCGTTTAGTCGCGGCGATTTTATTCTGAATCCTCCCTCGGCGCCTCTCGCGCCGCTACGTCTCCCTTTCTCTATCTCCCATCCGATGCGATGCGCCAACCAAATGTTTTTGCTTTGAAGTTGGAAGATGAACGGGCCTCCTAATTTCCAGTGTCTGCATTCTTAACAGCTGCACGCGCTGCCGTTCGATATGGCTGATGCGGTACCGCGCGTTGCGTCGCGTCGTGCCGGTTTAATTAGCATCTCGCGCGTGTCATCTTCTTTTTTGGTTCTTGAAGAACCAAAAGCTGTCCAAATTGATATCGATCGTTTAACAAGGTTTTCTCGTCTTTCGTGGAAAATTGCTTCGTTCGCCTTTTATTAAAGAAAAGTATTCCATATAGCTGCCCTGTTTTTTTTTTAATAGTCATTAAGTTAAGTCAATACACTTGTTAAGAAATATACGTGTAATTATATTTAACTATATTTAGAGATTCTCTAGATATGAAAGAGAAAGAGAGAGAGAGAGAGAGCTCTATATTCACAATGAAAATCGCACATATATGATTCCTTTATTCAGATTCCTAAAATAGCATTAAATCGAAAACACGAGAGCGTTATTAGGCACGACGCAACAGTTTCGCTATTGAATCGAAACGCGCGAATTATACTCGCGCTATAATGGGATTGCGTCCTACCAGGATCTGCGCGCGGCGGCGCGCCCGCTATTAGAACGGTCCTCCGAGAGTTTTGGTCGATTTGCAGATTACGAGTCCCCGGGATGCAAGGCTGACATGGCGGAGGGTTCGGCCGAGGAGGAACAGAGCAGTACTGCTGCGCCCGCTTCCCCGCCAGCTGATCTTCGCACTCTGAACACCCAATTGTCGTCGCCTTATCACCACCAGCCCCATCTCCAGCCTCGTCTTCAGCATCTGCAGCATTCCAACATGCTGGCGACCGCCGTACCGCCCCGGCACAGCCTCAGTATGCTGTCTCATCAGGTGAAAGCGGAGGCAGAGCTGGACGCCCCCTGCGATGTGCCATTGAATCTCAAGAGCGAGGTAAGCGCAGGAATTCCTCTCGTCGATTATTGATGTTGGGAATCGGCTAACTGCTTTCGATTGTTCATTTTCGTTGTGTTTTGCTCGCCGAGCGGTTACGCTTGGGCGGAAATCGCAACACATTGCATGACAAGCATTAACAATTACTGCCGTAAAAACGAACGTACAGTGTCTGGAAAATCATTTCGGCATTATATATATATTTTAGCTTGACGTAGCAAGTAGTTAATTACTATGTAAGATACCGACGGCCTATTTCTGTCGGTTAGTATTCTTGAGCGATTGCTCGAGCCACGCTTCGGTTGAAGGGATAGAAATATCGCTTATACAGCTGTGCTAAAGTATACAGCGATCTAGATGGTCATCACACTCGTTATTAACGGTTTTGTGTGTCAATGACAACCAATTGTTAAGTAGCTGCCTCAGCGATCTAGATGGTCATCACACTCGTTATTAACGGTTTTGTGTGTCAATGACAACCAATTGTACGGTTAAGTAGCTGCTACGACGCATCTCAACCTAAATCGGCCAATGATCTTTTTGACCTGTTTAAGATTAACGTACAAAATAAAACATACTCGAATGACTTTCACAAAAATGACGGTGTACGCGATTTCGTTTGTTAACGTGTGTTATATTTTTTAAAACGTATTTAACAAAATCTTTTTTTAAAGAATTCGATCTAGTAATATCAGACATTAAATCAATGGCAGTTTTGTATATCGATTTATGTCAAGAGATTACGTAACATTTGCTAATATCCGGGAACCAAAATTCTCGTTGTGGAATTTAATTCTATAGAATTATATAATGCACAATTTATACGTAGTGTATAAAATAGATTCTTGTCATGATCATAGTATGATAACATATCTATAGTATATATCAAGTAATTATTCGAAAAGAAAGTCGTTAGTCTGGTTACTTGCTTGCGCAATCTCGAGCGGTATATTTTATAATTATATTAAAATGATAACAAACTGAGGGAGACACAGATAAAAATATTATAATTCATATGTAAATGACAGGAAACTAATCATCATATTAAGCGATCGATCGCCTGTTATAACGTAACTCGTTTCTCGTTTAATATAAATTGAAACAAAGTAGCAAAAACTATGTAGATAAATCAAAAAGATGAAATATTATAATTTCTAATAGTATGTGCATTTTTTTAAAAGTATCACATAAAGTTGTCCAACTATATAGAATAAAATCATTTTTATTGACCCTCTTTCCAATCAAATCTGCCTGACCAATAATCTTCAGTATTAAAAATAATTTAAATGTTAATCGCAAACAAATCGCATTTTATAAATACTATTACTAACATTACACGAATTTATCGATATTAATGTGAAAC
The DNA here is from genome assembly GCF_001594065.2 of Cyphomyrmex costatus. Lineage (NCBI taxonomy): Eukaryota > Metazoa > Arthropoda > Insecta > Hymenoptera > Formicidae > Cyphomyrmex > Cyphomyrmex costatus. The sequence continues at coordinate 1,836,896 of NW_017274954.1, read as the reverse complement.
TTACTCGTGCGGAGAAACACACGGCGATGAGATTCATACAAAAATTAGAAAAGACTTTTTCGATCAGGAGATGCAGACAAGCGGAGCGAAAACTCATTAATGAATGACAAATCGGTCGTTAATTATTTCTCGTGTAGTGAAATTAGTTGTAAGCAACGGTAGTCGTAAGTCGTTGGAACGAGGCGGTAAAGTATTATGAGGAAATCCTGACTTCACCAGCTGTACGATCGTAAAGCGGAAAATATTTGCACGTAGCTTATATGTACCCGCTTCAATGAACGGTGACCAGTTTTGTCGATGCTTGCACATCGGACTAGCCAGTAGGGAAACTTTAGCAAACAAGCGTTCGGGGATTACTATAGTCGTCAAACGTGTCTACTTTCCTTTGGGACAATTAACTCTCACTTATCGACTTTCTACAGAGTCGTCTCTCGTTAGTTTAAAAAAATGGAATGTAAATGTAATCTATAAAGCCAATATACCATTCGTCCAGAGATATCATAGCGAATACAAAAATAATCTGAAAGTCTATCATAAATCCACGTTACAGTAAATTTCTAGCGTCACACAGCACAAACCGCTTTGTTGATAATGATATAATTAAGTCACGTTGCGTTCATCCGTCACTTTAAGATCTTAATTGCCACAACGCGCAAGCCGTACGATATTCTTAAACGTAAAGAATTAGACTCTACGAAGAATTCGACAATGATGCCAATTAAGCGACGGAGGAGAACAACCGCGACCCTAGACACGACGACAGCGTGTCTCTCGACTAGAGTCTCGAAAACGGCAGTCTCATCCGTTTAGAGCTCGTTGTCCCTGTCCATCCATTACACTATTATCCCGTCGGCAAACACGGTATCCATGCCGGACTCGACGCACGGACTTAATGCCTGGCTCGCATCTGAGAGCGTGCAATTTACGCGCAAAAGAAGGAGAATGTTTCATTCGCGCCCGGTAAAAAGAAATATCCCACCGATGCACGTAACAACAGGACGGATAATAATGCCGTCCGCGTTTCCGTGGCAAAATATACGTACGTAGGGCGACGAAAAGGAGAAATATCCTGCGACACGATCGATCATCATCGTCCAGCGGTTGTTCGCGCGTAAAAACATTCCCTCGCGACCGTCGTCGAAGCGACATTGTTAATTTTCTCGATTGGGAACATCGAGAATAAATCTCGCACACTTTACGGAATCGATCGATGAGCGAAGACATGCGAGAGTGTTATATCAACGGAATAATTTATCCGCGATTTCATCGCGTAGAGTTTCACAGTCGCTCGAACTTCTGTTCGACAATCATAAATTATTAGACCTTTGAACGCGGTATTCTTAACGACCCCCTCAGTGCCATTAGCCGTTCCTCTTAATTGCGGAATATCTCTCTTTCTCGGTAGAATAATGGAATATTCAGCGACGCTAATAAGATATAAAGAACAAATAGAGATTTGGTAAGGCGCACATGGTTATCCGCACAATCGAGACACTAGTTAAAAGATTCGTAAACGAACTACGCGCACATGTATTCTCAGCTAAAAATTTTTCGCAAAACATTTAAATAACCAATAAAAACAAATGGTCCGCTCTACAAGCATGGGAATATGCGTAGTGCAAAATATAATTTAAAAATACAAAACGAATATATCGCGCAATGCTAGAGAAACGCGAACTCGAAACGGATCGAGCACCCTTTGCATTCGCAAAGACCGCAGTAATGTGCATATATATGCAAATATTCGCGTATCTCACAGACACATCTGCGGACCGGAAACCGTTAAACGCTCGACGGATGCATCGTCACGAATATTCCTCCACTCGTGGTCCCGAAGATTTCGTCGGTCACACGATAGAAGCCGCTAAACCATCTACAGGCTTTGCCGCAGAAGCAGCGACCCTATCCAGACCCTCTCGAATCCGAAGACGCAAATTTCACGTAGCTGAATCCGGCGCGTTGACCGTCCGATGGATCGATACGCCGTAACCAGCCTTAAGGCGCATTCCAGCTTGATGGCCACCAGTCCCGACCGTAAATGCATCTGTCAAGAAAGTGATTGAAGGTAAACGATTCAGGGGAGTCGCGAACACCCAGACGGATCGGATCTCATTACCTCGGTGGCTCATTTCAGCGACTCAATTGCATTTCGATCGGATTTCACAATTATTATGATTATTGTTGAGCGAAACCCCCCCCTTCTCCGCACAGGTCTCTGCGGCTGCTGATTAGAATCCGGGGAGAAGCAGTCGGCTTTTGACTCGCTGAGATGTCCCGCACCTTGATCGGTCGTAAAAAAATGTGGTTATTGTACTATGGTTTTATTATATTTTTACATGCAGTATATAATGATATTCGCTAGCTGTATGCAATAGACTGCTACAGCATTCCTCGATTTGACATTTCGCATTCCCCAGATTGTAGAGAGGACGATTTGAGAGATAATAATGCTCTTGCATAAAGAAATTGTCGTTATTATGCGATTATGATTTAACGCGGCTGATCAGTGCGGATGGAACTTACAATACGTTCAATATTCGCGTCAGTGATCCAAGAACGAGGCGAGACTCGTACGGCAGTCGCATTTTCGTAAAAAAAAAAAACTCCACAGTTTTATGACGCATTATTATACTTGCCTGTCGCAAAAGATTTAGCTAATAAAAACGTACGTTTGACGGGCGATCGTCCGTAAAGCAACGCGGTCAGAACGACGAACGTGGAAATGAGTGGCAAAAAGAAGAATGAAAAAAAGTGGAAGAAGTAAAAAGAATAAAACGCCGAGATATTCTATCGATGGTCGTCTATTTCTCTCACATGATATTCGCGGAGTGATGGAATGTTTATCAATAGATTAATCTCGGAGATCGGCGGGTGGTTCCGCGTCGTCGCCGGGCAGGCTCCTCGATTGCGATTAAACATAAAAGTATTATTTCAATCTGGCCCCTCCGCGCGCGCCGGCCATACATTCTCTCGATATGTGTGCGTGTGTGTGTGTCATCCCCGTCGGCACATACGCACACAGACGCGCGCGCATACGTGTGTGTGTGTGCGCGCGCGCACTTACTCGCGCGACCGATAGATCGGGCATTTTTCCATTAGATTGGAACTTGATTAAATTGAAAATCTGTCAATTTAGGAAAAAGCATCCGACAGCTTATATTGACGGTGGACATTATACGCGGTGGCCAACGAGGCAGAACTCGTTGGCCTGACAACTAGCGGAGATATAAAACCCATCGTCGCGACGATGGACCCGGGATGCGCGCCGGGCTGTTTACTTTTTGCTTCCTTTTGCGCCCTTGTAAAATTAATTGCCGGACGCCGCTCTTTGAGGGTGACGCTCGCTTTCGCCGTTCTACCGATCGCAGAAATTTGCTCACGGTGTCATTCGTTCAATCTCCACCCTGATATGATTCCGACGCAGCACCCTCTATGTCCTCCCCCCCCCCCATTTACCCCTCCTTGCGCCAGTTATGTCGCGGGATGGTCGCTGACGAGTTTTTGTAACGAACGCATTTATCGTGTACACTTTTAAAGGAATAATGTGGCTTTAGCAGATTTAATTCACTCGAATTTGCTGTCCATATCAGGCGATCGGACGAGCCACATCCTACGATAAAAGAGGAAGGGTGTTTCTTTCGGTCATTTGACAAGCATTAAGTGACCCACATACTTAATCATCCATACTTGAAACGAATCTATTGCTCGATCGACACTAATTTAATTGCGGTGCGCCTTCCAACGAGATTCTAAGAATTCATATACATATATATATATATACCTTGATTAAGAATTCAATTCTCTGTAAATACTTTACGAACGGATCAAACTGTTATTTTATTCGTGAGAAATCTCCCTATACATAATCTTTCTCTATCTTTCTGTATGGCAAGTAGATCAGTTACGTGATAGGATGATTATCTTTTAGTATTGTTTTCTCTCTCTCCCTCTCTCTTGCAATCGATTAATTTTAATGATCTTAATTTAGAGCTTATCGTTTAATCGCCGATATTTATTCAACAATATTATCGTTATTACTGCTGATATCAATATTTATAGTTGCAGTCTTTATTTTATACTTATAAAAGAAAGAATATGGCCAACTTTGTGAAAAGAGAGAAAAGAATTTTCATCTGGATAAATAATCTGGATAAATGAGGCAGATAACATTATTTTGATTGATTTAAAACAATATCTTGCGACGAGCAATGCTAAGCACAACGGAAACGTGATTGCAATTCGCTTAGTCATATATGGTACTACTATTGTCCGAACCAGTTCGATATTTGCCGCGCAATCGAGAACATATTACACTTACGATAAGGTGCCGCGATTGCGACGGATAATTTAATTGAAAATGCGGCCTAACCTAACGATAATGCTCCGGAGAAATTCCGCGCCAACGCGATCATTATTATGAATACTTTAGATCGAATGAACTTCGCATTGCTTATGATAACTCATGTGTAATATGTTAATGCATTGTCACGATTAAGCACGCGCCCAGTATTATTCCCCAACACGCAGACAACGAGAATGAAAAACAATTATATTTATTTCCAACATTAGCAAAGAATACATTTACCGTTGAAATTTAATTATTTAATTAAATTGCATGTTTTAAATGTACATTAAGTACCGACTTTAGACGCATATATAAATCTGTAGTATTAATTTTTACAAAACAAAAAAGCCACTACAGTGGTGCTGAAACAGTGTCATACTTTGAGGCAAGAAGAAATACAATGAGATAATGTATTTGTAACAAATTTCATCACAAGGAAAAATTTTAAAAAATTGCAAGATTTAAAAAATAAAATCCCATTCTCTGAAAGTTAAATAAAAATGGTCGTTGAAATTGTGTGTGTGTGTGTGTGATTTAGATCGAAATACGACTTTTCTGCATCACGAAAAATCCAATTCCAAATAGAGTCCAGTCGAAAAGCCTGAACTTTACATTGTCTGACGTTGTTGGTGCAAAGTTTAATCGTACCTTGCGAGTGTCCAGGCGGACCTTGATTAAAGACGATCGTGGAGCGGGAAGAACCGCGGATAAGTCAGAACGTAATCGCGCTCCGGGACGCAGCCTTTTAAAGTAGGAAACTCGCCGGAAACTACCGGCCACATGGCACCGAGAACTCCCCGGTGCGGTGCCAAATAACAATGTTGGATCTCATAAACAAGGAGACAAGACAAATACCCGCCTGGACAGTGGTTCCTAGGGCGCGGAGTGGACAGAGTCCGTTCCGCCGCCCACCCACCCCTCTGGGGATGGGAGACTCTGCTGGTAATTTCACGGTGTCTTGCATCTCTGAGCCACCCTCCACTCCCCTTCTCCCTACCGTTGCACTTCTCCGCGAAACGTTTTCGGTAACGTGATATGTTAACCGCATTCGTCGTTCTACTCGAACTATGATCAGCGATTTCTAAATTGATCGAAATTTCAACGTTATTGTTGCATTTAACGTAAATTTTCGCAAATTCGATATAGACAAATACATACAAAATATGTAGGCAAATTAATTTAATTTCAAAAAAATCTGTTTATAAACAATGGTTAAAGCATCGTTCTAAATTGTTTTATATTTATGATAAATCAATTATTAGAGCTATTAATTTCTTGAGATAAAAATGTGCATAATGATATAAGATAAAAGATCTACGGATTTATATTCGTGACAAACGTATTCAGTTATAAAGCGTAGTGAGAGCTTTATCTTGAAGCAAGTACAGAACAGAATGGAGGAAAGGAGAGGGAGGGTCACTGGGATTTGCGCGAATGGCCGACGACTTAATTGATCGAGGGCCATAAGCGAATTAGGGATGACCAATGTTCCACGTGCGGAGCTCAGGAATATGGACGGGGGAAGACGCCGAGTTAATTCAATTCGAGGAGGCTGAGGAGGGTTTTGGGACGTATCTCGCGAGACGTAAATTTGCGTACGGACTGTGCGCGCATCCCTTCTTTTAAAAAACGATGGACACTCCAACAAATTGCATCGACGCCTTGGAACTGGCTTATATTCCTTCCTTCTTTTCTTCGTTTCTTCCTTCTTTTCTTTCTCTCTTATCCTTCGCGACCTTTCTCTTTCTCTTTCTCTCTTTCTCTCTCCTTTCGTTACTACGCGGCCGCGAGTCATAAATCAAATTATACGTTGAGTGAGATTAGATTTCTGTTTGGCCACGCTCGAATTCACGAGCAGTGGATTCGACGAGGGTAAGGCTGCGGTAGAAACCTTCGCCCTTCCTGTCTTCCGCGCCACCACCCCTTTCCCGACCCATCCTGGCGTACCTCGGTGCTGCTTGGCGATGGTGCTGGTACTGCTACACTACGAGGTCCAACATTAGTTAACGATTAATCAAGGCGCTTGTAGCTCAACATATATCATTAAACTAGTTAGCGAAGTAGGGTCGGCCAAGTGTGCTGACCACTGGCTACACCACCCACCACCTCATTCTCTCTCCACCGGCCGGCCCTGACCGAACCCCTTCACCGGGCCCTCACTTCCTCTCCCCGACTTACTCGCGGAGCCGATCCAACCCTCTGGCGACGTGCTCACGTACCAAATAGAACTCTTAGAGACTCCAGAAGCGAGTTTAAGCTCGTCGCTGGTGTTTCGTCCGTTTCTGGTGTGTGCCAATTGCTCGTTAAAGCGCGGAACCGGAGAAACACTTCAGCACAGTCGAGGAGAGCATTGCACTTTGATTCTCTAATGTCAAAATGAGTTCTCATACCGCCCGAAATGTCGATAAGACGTGAAATTTCCAACGAGGATCGCGAAAACACTTTGTTGCCTCGTGCAACACAATTGGATTAGATGAAGAACAGAGTATCGGCAGATTTCATAGATATCGGTAAACTCATTACTAATCGAACAACGCGGGTCAACGTTGCTGTCTAGAATCTCGTGAAGCTTTCGCAGTGTGTGCCCTCTCTGCTGGATTGACCTCCTCTCGGATCTTCTCGCTTTCCCATACCCCTGCCCGCACTTCGTCTCTTCTAGTTTTAACCATCGGGAGACGGCCGCATAGCCTCCCGTGCGCCCGCGGGCGCCCCTTATAAATCCTGCAGGACTCCTGCAGGCACTAATGTACGACTGTTTGCGGGTATAACTTGGCCCCGACACGAAGGATAGGGGATGGTGTTTCCAGTACATGCTAAGCCGGGGCTAAAGGCCCGCTAGACCGAGCCATTCCTCACTGCCCTACAGACTTACACCTCCGCCCCCGTATGCTTGTCTTTGCTTCTTATCCCTAAGCAAATGTGGTCACCGCGAGGAGGGCGCAGGGATTTATTGATGGATTTACGACCTTGATGTTTGGATCTTGGAACAAGACGAATGGAATCTTGAATTCGCGAACCATCGTGTGTATGTATAAACTTTATTTCACGTAGAAACGATACTAATAATAATAATGTTTTATCAAGTACACGCTATACTCAAAACAATGAATTTAATATTGTAATTTAAAAAAAAAATGGCACAAGTTTGAATTGTATATTTTAATATGGAGAATAGAAAAAAAGAAATATATGGATGTGAATTATAAATGACAGTGATTTGTTCGATACATTTCAAGATATAAAAAATTATTCGAACAGAACGGACGATGGCAGCAAGAGACGAAAGCAATTTATATGCTGTGCAATTTATGCTGCAGAATCGATGAGCTCGTTTGATGACCTACGAAAGATACCATCCACAGATTATCGACATTTCGCGATGGAGCAGAAATCCGAAAGGGCCAGACACATTAATACCGTCGCAGAGAATCACTTGGCAAAGTTATTTGACCACCACTGTTCATCCTGGGAGATGGTATTAAATCCCCACCCCTTCCACCACCCTGTACCCTCCTCCAGTGGTCCGGACAGACTTGTACCAAGGACCAGAGCGAGCTAGGCACCAGTGTCCGGCGGTGTCGTCGGCAAACGTTTGCTCGACAAACAAACTCAACTCCCGTCCCTGCTTCACCATTGCGCGACTCTGTTTTACTATATAAATGAGATGGTCACCCTAAGTACAGGGTTGAAAGGGATGATACTGCACGAGTGTGCGTCTCGTCGGTGCTACCCAGTCGCTCTTCAGAGGCAACTGTCACTGTCGATCCTTCGTTTCTGGCCTCACACGAAGGAATGGAAGACGAATGATAAGAAATAAGTCGAAAGTATACGTTGCATATTTCTTATTTATCGGTATTTCTAAAACAAAGAGAAGTTAGAAGTATAATTGGACATTAGTTATTTCGCGCACAAATTTCATTGCTTTGAAAAATAAAACAATTATTAATTATGTAAGCTTCAATATATCGCTGTCCATATAATGACACAAAGTGACAAATATCAGCTTGCTTTTAAATTATGAAATTGGAAATGTCGATGCATCTAAAGCTATCAAAAGTGTCTGTATTGTAATAAATTGACAATTATAAAAATTCAATTTGGAAGCTCGAAGCGCAGTGTTGTATTAATCAAACAGGGTATGAGCAGTAAGTTTCTGGCTTTGTAAAAATTTCGATCAAAATGTAATGTTGATAAATAACGGAATTAATTTGTAAATTAACTTCGTTATCGCGTTTGGATCCATTTATGGTTGTTGCAAGGTGTTCGTTACGTAACAGAGAACAAATATGGAAACAATCTTCGTGCCTGGAGGATGAATTTCATTGCGAAGTTAGTGACCGTTCGGCTGCCCAAGAATAATATAATCCTCCGGTGTGCGCCGAGACTACTCTGTATTAATGTTTGCCCCGATATCTGTAAACAGGCATTACCTGTATCTCTGGACCGAGGTGTAACTATCCGCTAGGCGAGCTCATGGTAGATTTGAACGTTAGCCCGCCACAGGGATTAGAAACTTCCTACGGCGAGGTCACCGTGCATACTGTTTGCGTTTCTCTATCGGTGCCGTGGAAAGGAAAAGAGGAATACGTGGTCAGGTAGCTTGAATCTACGGGAGTAACAGACGTCCGAAACTAAAATAATACAAGCGTCAGCTAAAGAAATTTCAGCGCGCTATGTGCAGTCTTGCTCTTTTAACATCAAACGAATGCTTATCTCGATTACTATAAAGAATCCATTAATTTTATTCACGCGAAATTCGTATTTGTCAATATAAATTTTCTGAATAATAATTAATTTTGTTGCAAACGTATAACACCAAAGGATACGATCTCGATGTGATATCACGATAAGAAAACACGATATGAAAACGAAAATTAAGTCGATTAGCCGTAAAAGCGAAAAATTAAACACAAAGTGGTATTCAGCGGCAAATGAGGAAGATGCGATACATTTACAAGAATTCATTGCGAACGATAACGCACTGGTGAGCGATGACACAACGGGCATTATCGTAGATGACAGAGCGGTCGGTTTCGTTCATGCGCGTGCGTGTTACGCGTGCGTGTACGTGGACAGACGGTTAACTGACGCGGCATATTTACATTGTGTGGCGGTGCAATTAAGCCTCGTATCCGGCATCAAGCGTAGGAAATTCCGTGCGGACTAACACCTTGCTCCCAGCATTCACGCGGCCTGCTTGTGTCCTGCTGCATCCTGCCGCCCTTCTCGTGGCAAGATCAACAAATACGGTATCCGTCTGAAACGGATCTTCGATGTATTTCCCCTTTACTCTCTTTTCATGGGTGTATACTCTAAGGAAACACGAATTATCCAATTACTTGGAAATAATTCGTGAATTCTTTCTGAGTATATTCGGTTTGATTTTCTTACTGAATTAATATCAAAGATGTAAACAAAAAAACTTTATAAAAGAAAAAAATCTTGCCGATGGAAAAATTCGTTTTGCTCGCATTATAAATGAAAAACTGAAAGAATATTGATTACAGTTTATTAATTTATAAATGTTGCACATATATTTACATATTATTTATTGCGCTGCTAAAGCTTTTTCCTTTTTTTTTATTTTGTGATATAAATAATTACGTATATAATGTTATAAAATTTATATATAAAATTTCGAGAATTAGCGAATAAGTATTATTATTACATTTTATCAATTTTATGATTCAATGAATTAAAGGTTATCTCTTTTGCATTTAATTCTAAATTTGCAAAATGATTTTTGATGCGGTACTGTATGTGGTTATAAGTAGAAACGTGAATACATATTCGCTCGTACGAAATCATATATATATATATATATATATCACATATATAGCGAAAGCTGCCTCGATCACGGCGCATCGATCCATTCTTCTCTCGTGTCTGCTGAAAATATAACTATTTCTACGGCTCGTAATGGAATTCCATAGGCTGCTTTGAATCTGGTGGGAACCGTTCGTTCGGGAAAACGTTTCAGGAAACCGTTAGCATATTCTCGAATGTGAACGCATCTTACGAATGATTGTCCTCTTGGGTGCGCGTAATATGATGGTTCACTCGCTAAAAATGAAAAGTATTGACTCGTTCTTTAAGTATTACACTAAACTGAGGAATCGATTGTGTTGATTTCATATAGTAAGACTGTAACATATATATAAGACTCTGACGTAATGTGCTAATTGAAGCGTTTCGCGGAATGAGAGTTAAATATACTCGTTTATTAAGGAGAAGCGAAAATATCGTAGATAATCAGTAGACATTAGCATATCGTTTGTGAAAAATTGTCGTAAAAAAAAATGAAAGCATCATGATCACTTTGAGATAAACTAAAAGGCTGAAATTTTCATAATTTTAATTAAATTGTAGTAATTTAATTAAATTATAATAGCAAATTAATGATAAAATTTTATATGCATTTTTCTATATACTTAATACATCTGCGAGGCATCACACATGAGTAAATAATAGCCGTTTGACGAAGCTGTGTAGCAGCATGAAAATAATTTACGTAAATGATAAATATCCACTCGAGCTCTTTGCTTTACAGGTTGTTATGTTAGTGCGCATGTATTGCGACGAAGGAAGCGTAAGAAGTACAAGAAGCGTCGCACAAACTTGATAATCATTGCTGTCTCTTGTCAACTGCGACTTATCGAGTCTCGCTATCTTGCATCTCGCAGTGCATTTGTCGTTAAGCCTGCCGGCCGCCAGGATTTTGTAATTGATTGAAGCAAAATACAGTCGTGCAAGGCAGGCCGGGCAATCGGGGGGACAGCCGAGATCCAGTAAGTCAAATTTTCCCGTCAAGCGATGGCCGCTCGTCCGTGTACATGACGTTTTAATAACGGTTCGTGAGCGATTGAAAATGTCAATCTACTCCGCTTTTGCGGAGAGCGTGCGTGTAAACGCGTGCACCACATTCGCGATGCGTGCGAAACGCTCGTCGAAGGTTCGTATCTGTTAACCGTCGACGTGTTTAAGTGTTCCGCTCGATCTCGCGTGTTCGTTTAACGCCTCGGAATTGTCAAGACGTTTTTTCCAAGTAAAGTCCTGCACCTACTTTTTAGCACATTATTACTGCCATTACTGGCATTAGAAGGGGGCTTTCATCGATATGGACTCGCGCGCCAACCAACCGGACAATATTTAATATACGATCAATTTTTTCATTTTCGGATTGGATCGTAACATATCCTTTTTTACGTGAAATTTTTTTATAAAATACGTAATTATTTTATATTGCAATAAAAGAGATTTTTTGCCGAGATAAAAAGTAATAAAAAATTTCATATTAATTTTTAAACACGGAGCGCAAATTTTTCATCGGAACACACGGAAACAAGGGCTACTGGTTTAGATACATTTATATATTATGCAGTATGTAATTACTTTCCGATAAAAGGGATTTTTTTTTGCCAAGATAAAAAAATAATAAAAATTTGTATTAATGTTAAAAATGTATTCCCGAGGCAGGATTTTCCCCGGCGGCAATTTCAAGACAGATACGGGACACAATGCATGCTTTTTTTTCCTGCGTAATGCCATAATGGAATTATTTCCGCCATGCCTCGCTTAAACGAAAGTTACGATACGATCGCAGCGGTTCTGGCTGAATTGCACCAAAAATCTGCATTAACTAATTCTGATTTATGTTTTATGATCTCTTTTTGTATCATTTAGAATATAAAGCTAAATACACATAATATAAACGCATAAAGAAAATTATTTAATTATACGATTATTGAGAATTAAAAATTAATTGAGATTAATAACGTGAACCACCAGCCACTCTGCAATCAGACGAAAATGAAGAAATTCAAATTGATCTTGGAATTAAACTTCAGTTGTGTCTCGTGTTTCGATAATCAATTGTTTCTCACCGTCGACGTCGATCGGAACATGACGATGTCCAGAACAATAGTGTTATAGCAAGAAGCGGTATCGCTCGCGTGAGTTTATCTAGCCAGTTCTATCTTTTATTAGCATCCCGTGGAAGCTATTTCGTAGCCCTTTCTCTATCGCCTAACGTATCCAGGCAGTTTCTCCGGAGTCTCGGCCGTTCCGTAGTCGAGCAGGAGTACCAGAAGTGCGTATTTACGAGCGTTCCCGTCCATAAAGCAACCTCGCGCCTGATTTTGATACATTCTCCACTCCGAGCACTATCTCACGCGCGAATACGACCTACGTAGCCATACACTTGGGATTTATGGTGATGCTGCGCGCGTAAGCGATAGTTTTGTTTTGTATTCCGTGTAGCAACCTGTCTCTCTCTCTCCCTCTTCCATTTTTCTCTTTTTCGTACACGCTACTCTCTGGAATTCCGCGAATTTTTGAAACCGCGGACGAAGGAAACAAAAAGGGAAACGCGGGTTTACGTACAAAGTTCACATATAAAGCGCAGTGAGAACAGAATTGACATCAATCAACAGTGTCAATTTTGCGTCTTTCCTTTTCACGCAGCCGATTCTTAATTTTGCGCAAAGAGGGAAGATCAACAAATTTAACGAAATCGCGCGCGAAAATGCAATAAGAAAAAGTAAATATTACGAGAGAGAAATGACTTATGATTACATCTGTTAGAGATGCAAAAAATTTAGAAGATACCTACTGTGAAATTTAAAGGGACGAGCAGACGGATACGTGTTGCTGAAACATACATTAGGCGTTGGAAAAATAACGACAGACTAACGCGGGCAGAAATAAATACACAGCAAGCATGAAGCGCAACTCTCTAGTAACGGCAAATATATGCAGCTATGTATGCGCCACTCCGAGACATATTTTTACGTCCGATATAAAACTTGCCGTAAATCGATAATGTATTGTTGAACAATGCTATTTTTGTTCGTACAAATGTCAGAACTTATGCAAGCAAATGTATTTATGTAGCGTCACGAATTAATATATGTGCCCTCGGCTACTTAATCCGTTTATTAAAATCGCACTGTTGATCGTCAACATGTGTTATCGACGTGATATATTTTACCTTTTAATTCTATACAGATATACGTAACGTATTACAATTAAAAATTCAGATATTATTGCCTCGAGAATTGTAGTATACGCCGCGTATCTCGTTAGAGGCGTCGTCGATCGAGATAAAACGCTACAGTCTTGCGGTTAAAATATATATTAGATACCGAAAATATAATGACGTGCAGAGGCAGGATTGCTTATACAGGAATAAATGCATGGGAAACGCGAAGGGCCGATTCTGATATTGGATGTAGTATACTGGGCAAGGGGCATTCCGGTCTGGAGTTCTCGCGCGGGTGTACACGCGTATATATATAAAGCGTCTGTGCATATCGTAATCACAATATTATGCTGGAATTGGGAGGGCCGGGTTTCCCATTTCTATTTTAATGGCATCGGGGATTTCAAGCGGGGCTGTGCCAAGCGTCGCGTAATAACTTGTATCCCGCCGAAAAAAATATCGGAAGGCCCTGCTGCAAGCCGGTTTACTCTCCTCGTTTTTCATTCGATGCGTTTTCATTTGAAGCTGTTCCGCATATAACGTTTATAAATGTTTAAACAAATGCGCGCGCGCATCGTGTGTCGCTTGGATTTTTTTTTCTTGATTCGAGTATATTTCCGCGATGGTAGAATGATTATTGTCATAATTGGTCTTCGAATAAATGTTTAGTTAATGCTTTGTAAGTAGTCGTTTAGATAATTCCATCGTACATTCGAACTGGTGTTTATTAATTATCTGCCATTCTCACACACCCACGTGGTACCTCGCGCGCGTGTAGAACGGAGAGAGAATCGATCGTCGCATGCCGAGTGGCTGTTTAGAAAGTTTCCACCGTATTTCTTTTGCGGAACTTCGCGAATAAAGACGGAACGGATACCGAAACGGGCGCGTGGTATTAGCATAATATATGTCGCAATTATCGTTATAATTGTCCAAGTTGTTGGCAACTGGTTTCAATATACGCCCACTTTCGCGTTCACCCTCTAAGCTAACGAGGCGCTCCTTTGAGGACGATTTGCAGATACAGAACTTCGTACTGGCCAAAATGTAGCCAAGTTTACGTATTAATCGATTAAAGGAGAAATAAATATTTATTTCTTGTTGTAATTGATTTTTAAAACAATTTTTATGTTGTCTTTAATCGCCGTAATCATATTTTTATTCCTTTCGGCCAATTTAAGTTTTTTTAATATTCTAATCTTTCAAAGAATATGAAAAAGTTCCAGTTACATCTCACAATCTTTATTACACTATCAAATAGCTTTTTAATGAGGTATTTTAGGGAAATTGGATTTCCCTCCTTTATTTCGCAAAAATTTAAAAGAACGAAGTCTTGCTTGTGCAAAAACAGACCCAGATTGCAGACAAAGGAATGCACTGTCAGACTTATTCAGTGAAGATTCAGATGTAATAAAGAATATGGATTTCACCTTGAGATTGAGATAACCAGTTAAATTAAAACGATCGATTCGATAATGTAAAAAACTACAAATAAAAGAAGAGCGCTAAATAATAAAGTAATTAGAAATAAAGGATACCAGGTGTCGATGCGTCAAATATGAAAACGGTGTCGTTGCTGACTGTTTTACGGGGGTAGAAAGTTCTCTCAGGCAGCAGAGGATTAAAAGTTTACTTCGCCAGTGGACGAGGGGGGGGGGGG
>NW_017274954.1:1820005-1821801 GCF_001594065.2 Cyphomyrmex costatus | reverse complement strand
CGGGGGGGGGGGGGGGGGGGGGGGTTGGCGGTTGGCAAGAATGACTCCAAGAAGTTAAGATCCATGAGAAAGGAGTCTGTAAAGTTGCTGGAACTTTTTAGCAAGAATTAATCACCGGAAGATGGTGACTGGTCCTTATTAAATTGCGACCTCGCCATTTATTTCGATGCGGTTAGTCCAAGCGATTCAATTTGCGGCCATGGCGTTACGCGAGTAAATTACGTTAGCTGACATTATCGCCATTGATGTTATCCGGCTTTTGTGAGAATGCTCTCTCCGCCGCGATAAATAATTCCTTTCCCATGCTGTTTATGATAACTCGAGTTTTATCCTCGCAACCTTGCCGCAATACACATAGACGTAACAAAGATATATTCTACCTCATGTACAAATAACGGTTCGCTGGCAACAGACAATCCTAAGTGAAGCCGCTGATACGCATTTCGCGATCGTACAGCGTGCGGCGACCATACACAACAAATATGTACGCATATATACGCACATATACGCCCGCACACACCCACACATTCTCCTCGCAAATTGCATTTCGCGCTACGTACCTATACGTTAACCAGTGCGGTCTTTATTATGTATGTTCACCGTATGAATCCTTGATGGATTCCAGATACCTCATTACACCGCTATTGACCTGAATCTTTTATTATCTTTCCACCGCGTAGACACAACGGTGCGGTGGTAGCGGCTGGGCTCATTATACCACAGAAAATAATCATTATGTCCATTGACCGAGGCGCGCGTGGGGAGGCAATTTTATTTTCTGTACACGACGCCGTGCTGGTGAATACGTCTCTGATGACGATTAGTGGCCCTTGGCATCCTTAATGACCGCCCGCACACAATCGTATCGCCTCACTCACGCTTATGCGTTGACGCACGCATGCTCGTTGAGTAATATCTAGATCTAGCCGGTTGAACATGATATTCGGAGCGGCGAGCGTTTAATTAGGTAACACGCGAATAATCGCGCGAAATGTATAGTGCGAATGGTATACATATTATGGCCCTCCTCCCCGGCTCTTTCTGAGAACAGGTAATGTCAGTCACCTGATTTAGTCTAGCGCTATAAGCGGGAAAATTTCGAGACAGCGAATGGAAGCATTCGTATAATTTGTACCACATGGTCAGCGTGTGTGTAGCTTTAACATGCATTTCAAGGGGTTGCATGATGAGGGGAGATAAAATCGATCGACTGACATCACGACATTTTTTTTGTGGACGATTAGTGCCTTATGGCACACTAACGATCCCTGGTATACGTTTGTATGTCGATGTCCGATCGCCTGTACCGGATAAAAATAGGCAGCCTTGAATATGAATCTACTTTCTTAAGTGGATATTTCGGAACCGATGTTGAAGCGCATAAAATTGGGTACGAATAATTTAAACGAGATGGCACTCGCAAATTGTATTTTACTTTATACCTTATATAATAAATTCAGAGTCGGACATTAATAGACGCGCGCTTGATGTACATTTACAGAAATACACTTTTAATAAGCTTTCATTAGTTTCAGTGTTACGAAGAAGTTTGTTTTTCGTTGGATCCGCGAACATATTTACTATCGCCAAGATAGATCTAAATTTTTCTCTCTCGGGTAATTTAAACGCCAATACTAATAAATCTGTAATCGCGCGGAGTTCGCAAATTCGACTTTCGTTTCGTTTTCGGAAGATACACGCGAGATATGTAAAATCATGGTTAAAAGCCACGAAGCGTCGGATGGAGGCACGAGGGCGCGAAACGAGCGTGGAAAGGGGGTGAGGAGGGGGGGGGG
>NW_017274954.1:1584530-1819906 GCF_001594065.2 Cyphomyrmex costatus | reverse complement strand
GGAGGGCGAGCGAGAGGACGAAGAACAGGCGAGGAGAAAGTGGAAAACCGAATAATCGTCCAGCTCCGACCTCGGTGTCGGTTAGGAGCTCCGGCGAAAAAGAGGAGATGAAATGGACCGTCCGACTGACAGGAATTTACATCCTCTCGTGCGCAATCTGCGTGAGTGAATTGTGTCGTGTTACCGTCCGGAGAATTAGATCCGGAAAATCCGTAATAATTACTCGAGCGCGCGGCGCTCGCCGAAGCATCCTCTTCCCTCCGACTTTCGCCCGCTCTCTCGCGCCCTTTTTCCCCACCCTTTCCGTACCGTCGCTCCCTCGTTCGTTTCTCTCACCGCCACTTGACAGCGTGAAACACAAAAATAAATAATGATTCACCGCACGGCGGCGTTGCTCCGGAAAGAAGCGGCTCCAGCCGAGCTCGCGAAACACGCCTGTCGTAGGAAAAAAAAAAAACCGCGCGCGGTAACGGACTCGTTTAACTCCTCGCACGCTTCTCCCCTTTCCCCCCCCTCCCCTCTCTCCCTCTCACGGTGCATCGCGATGCATCGCGATGTGCATAAATGCGAGCGTGTACGCATCAGCGTCTCAAAATGTGCGGATGCTTGCCACGCGGAGATAAAATTCAATTCACTTTACACGATATTATCTTCTCCCACTGCAGGTATTCTTATCTCAGATTTATTTTAGCGCTACTCTCTAATCGATCGTGCCGCTGACCGATTTTAACCCGATTTAAGAAAAGCCACGATCTTCTGAGGCAAACGCTCGCGATATTAGATACGTTTTGACCTATTTGACTCGTTTCAAGAATCGTTAAGAGCCAACGGAGTAATGCCGTGTACTAAATTCGTTCTGTCTTCCCAGAGCGACGAGACCAACTCAGCACGGTTCGTTAATGTAGCTGCTTAGGAACAGATGTAATTAGTGCGCTTAATGCTTAATGATTTATACATGGCGTTCTAGCGATTTGGGTTAAATGGAGTAACACGTGCCGAAGTTAATTAGTGCGTGTTTATGAACTTTAAACTCAACGATCATCATTGATCGAATATGTTATGCATTTAAAGGATAATTAGGAAACACCGTTAAATGGGCATTTAATCTATCATTAAATAAGTAGGGATAAAAGTGATAACACTGTGGCGTACATTTTACAATTATTATGATTCTTCGGAAGAATAATTTAAGTATTGAAAAAAGTTGTCGTTAAGTTTATCACAATAAACTTAAATAATCAAAATTCTTAAATTGTGATATTCTTAATTTGTTTTTGTTGAACGTGAAATGATGATTGCGGCCGGCAGAAATGTAAAGCATTCAAAATGAAATCATGATACGCGACAAAATGCAGTGGACGCGAAATTGTGTTGCTTATATCGTTTCGCGTAATATATTTGGCACTTGGATTTTGTCGATTTTGTACATTTCGATGTTTGCTATATAGTGAGAGTAATATATCTGCAATGTGGATAAATTGTAAAATATGCTTTGCGTTAAATCGTTACGCTAATAGAAGCACGTGCACGCAAATCGGTAATTGTAGAAAGGACTTGCTATTTGAAAGGGTTACAACAACGATGACTAGTACGGTCGATTGGTTCGCACGAAATTCGAGTTAATGGAGCGCGCGCTGGTAATCAGGGTGGAATTCGAGTTCATCACTTTCTCGATGACTGTTTCGGGTCATCGTTCACTGGCTCGCGTAACCCATCGAAAATGATAATTTGCTCATCGTTGACGCTACGGATCATCTACTCGCAGTAGTAACGTTTTCCTTCTTCGTTAATATGATTAATTGCAGCATACCCCATGAATTATTAATAATTCGCGACTTAATAAATCCAGTTTATTCACAATTTATATCATATATTGTAAAGAGGTTTTCCAAAAACATTGTATTATTATTTATATTTATACTTTTACATTATTATTGATACAGAAATAGGCATCTCTTGAACAAATTGAAATCATATTTCCTTTATAAAGTAAACGGCCCTTTTCGAAGCGTGCGATGTTAAAGAAACTCTTGCCAGAAAGTTTGGAAACTTCATAAACATCTGACGGCTCCGATATCGTGACACTTGAAAATGTCATCCACGCGAGAGACGCTTATTAGCTCGACCGTTGTCGAGCCCGCGCGTTACGGCAGACGCGGTCGTTTACATTTTTACCAGGGCGCGCGAGAACTCGATATTCCGACAAACACCGATTGGAAATGTTAAAAGATCGAAAGAATTTTAATGAAAACCCCCGGCCATAGCGTCCGGTCGAACGTGCCTTTTAATAGTTCATCCGCGTCTGCTTTTCCTTTTTTTTAACTTCGTTCTCCCTCTGTCCCACCCCCAGCCACCTATTCTATTTCGCTCTTTCTCTCCTTCTCGTCGCTTTTTATTCGGTACGTTTCGGTCCGCTCGCGGTCCGGATGCAGGAAATATACAGGGTGTATCACAAATTACGTGCTTTTTCTCGGAAGACCTAATTATTACATATTGATTCATTCGTCCAAGTTTGTCGATTTAAGTTTCAAGAATAAAAAACAGATAAGAAGATCTTCTTCGAAGCATTACTTTTATGTAGATTTTCTATAAATATAACGCCGATATGTGTCCACTTATTGAAAAGGTTGATTGCATTTAAGAACCGTTCAAATATCAAAAGTTAAAGCGTTTAAAACTGAAAAAAAAAGAGAGAGAGCACAGGTTGATAAGTAAAAATCGATGTGGAGTTTGTTGAAAATGAATCTGTCGCGACTTTTGACGCGACTTGTATATCTGTTGGCGAAAGAGAGCGCGGTCACCGTACGTTTGCCACCGTACGGACGAACGGATGGACAGGCGACTGGACAAATGGAAAGGGGAACGCGATTGCTCGCGTCCTGGGAAGGACGAAGGATAGGGCGGTGGTGGGTGAGATGGGTGGCGGAACGACTACGGCAGAATTATCTTCTCTCATGCGTGTTTATTTTTCGCGTGATTACAAACGAAGTTAATCGGAATCGAACGAAATTAATTTTATTGTCCGTCGAAAAAAGCCATCGCCGTCTATCTGTCCACCCCCGCCCGCGATCTTTCCGCCCTCGGCTAACGGCGGCGATGCGATGCGACGCGACGCGTGTGTGCCACTCTTATACAGCCGGCATCGTGCGCGGCAGTGCATGTGTGCGGCGTTTTCGACGCTGGTAAAGAGAACCGGACGGACAGCCCATTAGGGCGGCGAATTAAAATTATTCCATTAATTTCTGATTTTAGAGTATTAAAAACGCGGGCCCGAACGGCAAAGCGCGATAAGCGGAAAAAGTTGGAACGAAATGGGGAGGAATATGTCAAAGCGGTCGATGGTATGTCGCGTTATAGTTTGCGGCGCGTAACACGCAGTGCCGGCAGTAATATAACCGCGATGAAAATATAATGAAAAATAAAGCGACCTCGGATATCTCTTCATACGTAAGTATTTCGGATATCTAATGAGATTCGAAACAATTCTTTTTGCACGTTTCGTCACGTCTTGCATCACTCTTCAAACGACCCTCTTAAAGAGGTAAGTTGTTAGCAAAAATAAATTAGACACCGCGAAAGGGACTTAAGCTGCGCGTCTACAGTGAAATTTTAAGGCATAAAATCTTCAAGCTTAAGCCATAAAAAAAAATGACCCAGCATAGTTAATTATTCTCTTCGACTGTGATTGGTCAATTTCTTAAAGTTTAAAACTTAAGATTTTTACGTCTTAAAATTTCACACTGTAGAGACGCCGCTTTACACAAAAATTAAAGAGAATCTAATCGAGAATCGCGAATAGGGTAAACTCACGTATAACTCGAGACAATTCACCAAGTCGAAGTGAAAGTCCGATCGGCGCATGTAGGAGAGAGGGGGGAGGGGGAGGACGATTGCACAACCAGAAACTGGCAATGCCTTAAGGACACGAGTTGAACCAAGGAGTTCGCGTTCACCATGTCGGTGTTAGTGTTACCTCTAGTCTTACCTCAGCGAGTATCGTTCGCACATTGGGTGTCTTTCTCACCTCTCACTCGCTTATCGTTCCTCTTCTGCTTCGTGTACTCTCTCTCTCTCTCTCTCTCTTTCTCTCTCGGTCAGCTCGGTCTGTCCGTCTCTTTTTCTCTCTCCGGGGAAGCACACGTTCCATCACGACTACGCGTGCTACGTACGTACGTGCACACACGTTCGAGAACGGCCGACCTTTCATTTCCCACCCCACTGGCGAGCGGACGCCGACCAATCGGACCTTACCCCGCGCAAAAACATCGAACCGCACACGACCGAGCGTGCAACGAAAGCGGGGTGAGAGCGCTCGGGCGAGGTGGCGCGGGGCGAGGAGAAATACGAAAAAATCGTTCAGAATTAAAACGGGGAAGCAGAAAAATAATCAGATTTCCGCGTATATTATTAACGAAGATATGTGCGTGCGTGCGTGCGTGCTCGCGACCGCGCCAGTGGAAGGGGGCTTTGGACTGCTGAAAAAGTATTGACTTCAATCGGAATCCGCCGTGCCGATGCCTGCCATCGCCCGCCCCCGCGCCTCTTCCTGTTCATCCTTCTCCGCATCCGCTACCACTTCCTCCTCCTCTTCCTCCTCTTCTGAATATCTGCGAATTCAATGCAGCCAACGTGAATTTGAGTTCACGTGCGAATCACGCGACTCGCCATGCGTCTCTGCTCTCCGTGTAGATGCGCGACCGAGCGTGGGCGTGCTGCGTATGTGTGAGCACGCGGCCATCCGCGTGTCGTCGGCAAAAGCGCGGAAAACCGGCGATGCGGGGCGGCTGTCCGGAGCAGAGAATTTATAATGCGAAAAAAAACTGGTGTCGCGTCGCACACCGTCGCGTCGTTCGTTTAGGCGGCGCGGCTACCGCGGAGAAAATCACGCCGGCCAAATGGACCGCGCCGCGAGCCGCTGCGGATTTCGCATTTCGGAATATCGAGTCGATTCTAACCCGCCAGAGATTTTGTGAATGTACAATGGTTAAAGAGAATGATGGTTGATGAATTAATCTGTTTATAGAGAGATTATCAGAAATCGCGTGTATTTTTGATGTGTTCAAAAAATTAGAACAGAGATGAATATTTTTTAAATCTATTTAGTATGGTAACTTTCGAACCATTGGCGAACGGAAAATGAAAGTGAAGAGTCAAATTTCAGCTTGTCAATACACACAGAAAAATGCATACTATACGCAAATAATAATTACTTGTTTCAAGTATTTCACAAATTTATATATATAATTTATCCGCAAATTTATCATAAGTTTATCTCAAGCATTGAATTTATTTAAAATATATTCCGAATTTTAGAAAGTTTGATATTTTTCAATTAAGATTGTCAAATTAAAATAAATTCGATTTATATAATATTTTGAAAAAGAAAATAATTCTTGTTTCGAGTATACGTATAGTAATGAGTTTTTTTAAAATTTGTAATATATATATTTTAAGATTATTATACCAAGAAAATATTCTTCGTTAAAGACATTCATTACTTAAGAGAAAGAAAATATCAATTGAGTGCAAAACCATATGTGTGTTTCTTAACAATAGAATGATAGTCTTCTGTATGTAATGATAGAAGGTTGCGTTGATAAGTAAACGCAAATGAAGTTAATTTTTAATATTATCAAATAAAAACTCTATTGGTCTTTAATAGGGAGATACACATATTGTGCCGAGAAACTCAATGTTCAGACATCAATAGGATCGCGATCATGGGTCTTCCCTACCTTGTCGTGCTTGGTGAGCCGTGTTTGATACGTATCGGACCGAAGTTAATTTCAACATCCTTAATCAAGTTCGATTGTGTCTAAATAGAGAGAATACGAACTTTAGCTTGACAATCCGGGTCAAATGTGTAAACAGGCGCGATGGACAATACAGCGCGAGAGATGCAAATTCGAAGCCGTAGTCTCGAATCGAATCGTTACTCGAACGAGCACCGCAAGCACGACGTTGGACAAATACCTTCGTCGAGGTCCTTCAGGAATCTCCGGAGTTTCGGCGGTAGCAGTGGAATCCTTCGATACTCTAATTGGCGCATTCACGCTGGTGTTGCCCGTATATCAGTCCACAGACTGCATGCGACGACGCGATTTTCCCCGGTGCATTTATACCCGTTAAAATGTCATAATATCTCATTTCTATCCTATTTCAATATTAATTTACGCGACAGCTGCAACGTTATTAACTTTAATTGTATAATCCATTACACGCAAAACGTATATACGTGTCGTCGCTTGAATCGAAACGATTCTTATCGTCTCTATCTAGGACCAACTATTAAGCTCGGAGCGACATAGACGTCGTCGGGTCGCTCATCGTTTGTATCCTTCCGGAATCCTCATCATGTCGTCTGCTCTCTCCTCCCGTGCGTCGACGGTCTCTTCTCCTTCCTTTCCGGAGGGTAGGTATGTGTATGTGTATATATATCGAGCACCAATCACCACGCATAATCTGCGTGCTCATTATTACTAGGACTGCGAGGGGACGTGCATGCATGTACCTATACCCCCGTTCATTATGGAGACGATATGGAGCATTGTTTGCAGAATGAGAGGGGTGAGCGCCGCCACGAACCCTCCAACCGTTCTCGCCGTTCCTTCCTCCCCTTAATGCGATACCACTCTATATCTCGCACTCTCTTTCCTGTCTCGTCCCTTTCGCTGTATCTCGTCCTGCCCGCCTGCTTTGCGAGTCTCGAGTATTCTTTCTCTAGCGTGTTCGTGCTCTCGCACTTGCCGAGCGCTGCTCTATGTGTGGTGACACACGTACGACAGAACTACTTATCGCACATTTACATTTGCGCGAACGAGAGAGATTTCCGGCTGATGCGTGACGTGCGACAAAAGGGGCCACGCGCAAATCGTTCGTAGTAATTAGGACACGTGCGTGCGCGGGAGGGTTCTTGCCGTATCGAGCCCCCTTCCTCCCCCCCCCATCGTCTAAATCATTATCGAGAAAAAAAGGGGGCAAAATAAAAGTCTCAATTAAGTTCCAGCCATTAAAACATCAAACGGAGTTCTTTGATAAAAATCTAGCAAAATGACGATTGTATCTCGAAATCAATGAGTATAATTTATTATATGAATCGTGCTTCAGTGCAATAATTGAAGAAATGTTTAATTGTATGTCATTACGCAAATTTTTTTTACCGTGATTTAAAAGGGAAACATTTTGTAAAGAGTACCAGCGACAAAAAACATCACCGTTAATCAAAATCAATTGCAAGAACGGATGTTCAATTCTCTAGAAATGAAAGAGAGGAAGGGAAGTAATAATATCTTCTAAATATTCTTTCAAGTCGTGCTACGAATTTATTATCAGCAAACGCATTGAATATATAAACGCACCAAAGGGTAATTAACTTAATGTACAAAGTGATTCCGGCCCGTCGTTTTTGCATTCGTGTCGTATAATTCGCGAAAGCAATCGCGAAAATCTGCCTGGCGAGCGAGGAAGGCACAGAACGCCTGTTTTCGTTTTCGCGCTAAAAGGTATTACGGGTAGCCTCGGGCGCATTCCTCAAATTATTCCCAACGCGGAGAACACACAGCGACAATAAAAATATGGCATTAATTTCCATACGTTACAGAAGACTCGGCCAGCTCATCGGTACACGAGTGTGCAATCAAGCAGCGCAATTATCGGAGCCTTTGTTCATGAATAATTACAAACAAGAGAATCGTGAGCACGGTCTCCGCTCCTCTTTTCCTTTAGTCCTATTTACGTCCCACTCGCGCGTTTCTCTTCCTCTTTTACTCCGGATTGCAGTTGGAAACGGTTCTGGCCAAGTGATGCCAAGCGCAACCGTTCAAAATCGAATAGTTACTGTTCCTGTTTGAATAGTTACTGTTTACTTTTAGCACGTGGGCGTATCAATAGACGCGGATAATAAAATTATACTATTCCACTTAACGTAAAACATGATAAAAAAAAGACTGTGATTTTTTTTAAACAAACATACGAGTTTTTTAATTGAATGATATTCTTATTCATCTCAGTAAAAATTCCTGGTTCGTTGTATTAAATACAATTATACTTTTTCTTACATTTGAAGATATAGAGTATGTCTTATCGTATAAAGGATAAATACTCGATAAGCTCGTCGCTAATGATCGCGACAAGAATGTCGCGAATAAGACGAATAATGCGATCGTCATCTAGACGTTAATTGCACGGCGAAATTTCGACCACCGTACGCTTACGGATTTGCTGTCGCGTCGCGGCTACTGCGATGGGGAGTAGCTGCTACCGACAATAATGAACGGCCGTCCACTGTATCGCGACGCAATCTGCACATACTTAACGAAGGAAAATGCATATTCATAACCGGGCCCGTGTAGGCGCGAACGAGCGCGCGAATGCGCGAACGCGTCGCGTCATTCCGCGCGCGGAATTCACTTTTTCTCTTTCTCCGTTTCCACTTTTGCGTCGAGCGCAAAATAGGGGCGGGAAAAAAAAAAATCGAGAATCCGCAACCGAGATTTAACTAATGGCGCGTATACGGTGCACGGGCGCTGCGGATGACAAATAGTTGCGCCCAGATATATCTGTTAATCGATCCTCGAGACGCGTGGAAGAACGAAGCGACCGAAAACCGATGGAAAAATCAGAAAACATTTTTCACAGAAATATTAAAATTTCTTTGGATATTGTGTAAATATTATTATTGCGAAAAATATGAATATCGTCGGATAAAGTTAATTAAATTAATTAGATTTCTATATAGAGCGGTTGTTACGCGTAAAAAAATTTTTTTATTTAGCAAACAAATGAAATATATTTACATATATTTAATACAAATATTCATTTATACGTAAAATAAAACAAATTTATCTGTGTCTTTTCTAACAGTCTGCAGGATCGTGAACCAATAAATAGATTAAGTCTTGTTTTATACCGTGACCTAAATTTTAAATTTAATATGAAACGAAACTAGGCTACTCACACTCGTGTAAGGTAATTGCACAATTTTTGCGCAAAATACCCGGTTGAAAGTACCGAGAGGAGTGGAAATAAAATCGTGAAAGAATAATATTTCGCCGAGCGTGACTGAGTCTGATACGTTTAACCCACTGACTCGGTAGTCGTTGTCGTCGTCGTCGTCGTTGACGACGTCGGGACGCAGGAAGAAAGGGGCGTCGCGACGCTAGAAATAGACGAGTGTGCTTTCGCTCTCAACGGCGGAGGCGCCGCTCCAACAAGAAAACTTTCAACTTGGCGGCCAAGTTCAAGTCGGCTAGCATTCAATGGCAAATATCTGGGACTCTTGAAAGCGGACATCTCGTTTTCGCTCATGTCCAACTTTGCGTATACTTTGAGCGTGTGTCGACACATTATGTGTGACTTCGGTATTATTTTTATTTATCTTACTGCTGACAGAACGATTTTGCTCGAGTGTCTCAAAATTTAGTTAGCTACAAATCTGAAAATAATTTTGTTGGATCATCAAAATATAATTATATGTAGGAAACTCCTCTAGCATGAGTAATAGTCTACTAAAAAGTTTTCACGTTCTAGCAACCAGTTTCAGCGTCCTATATAACTATTTTTCTAGTCCAACAAAATTATTTTCAGATCTATATCTAATTTAAATTGTTGATACTTGAGTGAAATCTTCCCGTTCTTTTCTTGTGTACTTATTAACTATTCAATTGCTTTTAAGACTTTTATTGCCTTTACCTAGAAATAAACTGCGATATTTTTTTCGATTCGGGATTCTATTTTCCACTCGGGCGTACGCGTGAGATTTCTGAATTAGAATCTTTACCGTCTCTCTTCTAATTTCTACGGACAACGCTTCAACGAGCGACGAAATCAACGCTCATCTGTTTGCGTAGATGATGGTCGGATAACCAGTTAGATTCAAAATTGCCGGACGGTACCCTCCCGTTCGCGTTCGTCGAATAAAATTGAAAACCGTCTCCCTCCCTCGTGGCTCTCCCGCTGTCTCTCGGCATACCGATGGCACACGCACACACTCCGCACATGCCGTCCCTCTATTCCGCCCCCTTTCGCCACCCCGCTACCACACGTAGAAAGAACTCGTCGTGCACTTGTGCGCACAGATTTACGCGCGTATTTTTCGCCTCCTGCATTCAGCGCGGTGCTAAAAAATATCGACGCCTATTCAAACTCGCATTCCATCGCGCCATTTGAATTAAAGACGATCACGATGTACAATATCCTCACATATTTTTCGTAACCGATCAATTAAAAAAAAAAAAAAATTCCCTGACGTCAATGCGACTTTGATACACAATACACAATACGGTTGGAGCACAATACGGTGATAGATTTTTTATCCAATTTACATTCTTACAAATTGCTGTAAAAATATCATAAAGCATTGGCAAAAAGATGCAGAATAGAATACCTTTAAGTGCGAGAGAAACAAATACGAACAAGTGCATCTATGGCTGCAGTAAAAGCAGCTTTGCTAATTGTTGGAAAATTATTTAATACCTATTATTTAATATTATTGACTCTATGCGTTTATATATATATAGATCTTAAAAGATAAGGGCAGAGAAGCCAATAATATTGAAGTTGTACAATAGTTGTAAAACTGCTTTTTCTGTATAGAACGCGATCGATATTTCATGACTGAACGACGGACTCTCTCAAGTGTTAGGAAATTCATGGAAAGTTTTTCAAATTCGCGCACGCCGCCGGTGATACAAAAGTATAAGTACGTGCTCGCACGCGTATCTCTCAACATGCGCATAGAGACGCATTCGCATTTCCACGTTAAACGCAACCAATGGGATCTCGCCGAATGGCGAGGGAAGATTCGATTCGAACGAACGAGCGGACGGTTTCGGTTGGGCTCGCTCGTGCTTCGTATAAATCAGCTATGCTTATCGGTCTTTCATCGTGCCGGAGGTGAACTCATTTCGTTCCCTCTAAATACGAACTTTTTTTCGGGGCGAAAACCTATTTTGACCGCGCCTTCGCAAATTCGCTCTTCGACCGCCCTCGCGTTCCGGTGGTGCTCTTATACCCCCTGTTCGTTTCCCCACCTCCTTTGCCCGTTCCTTTTTTTCCACGTTCGGCTTCAATCGGATGCGGTTGCAGCTGCATCGAGCGACTCGATCGCCGAATCGTTAATACCGAGCTGGTCTGATCCGAATTTTGGCGCGGCCGCCCGCCCATTCTCGCTCGATACACCGTTAATCTCGTTACCGTTTATATTGTGTTTCGCGCTGCCAACTTCGGAATCTCGTATTTTTGATAAGTATAACGTCGACTATTTTTCGATGCGCGCTCGGTAAAAGTTAAAAATGCATCTTACAAGTAGACTGCGGGTTATTTATCTATGATGCGCTATTTTTACATTTGCATATAATACCGTGATTTAAGTACCTCGTAATTTATTGACACGACGTAGTACATTATCAAAAATAAATGAAACTCCGTTCGAATTGAATTTTTTAAATATAAATTGAGGTTTTGTAAATGGCTTATCCTTGTTCGGGGTACAATCTTTATGATTTTAAACGGTCCGAGATTGAGTTGTAAAGCTATCACGAACTTGTGTTTCGCAAACTTGTGATTGCACGATAAAGAAATAATTATATGCAGATAGAAAAAGTCAAAACGATAATAGCTATTCATCTTGCCACTATCGCATATAAATTTTAGTAACTAGAAAGAGCAAAAAAAGAGAGAAATTGCAAGTTCACGACAAAGTTTGCACTTAGCTACATCTGGCGATGCAACGATTCCAACGAGCCTGGCAAAAATCGCCGGCACTAACGAATCGTGATTTTCGTCTGGACCGTTTCTGTGCTTCCGCGAAATTAGGCGGCATTAACGATTCTACCTGCAATTAATTGCGAGCCGTCGTGTCCGCCAGTACAAACGAGGACGCGCCTACGCTGTTTGCCTAACGCATCAATCTCGAACTGCTCGCCGTTGGGGAAATATTCCTGGGGTCAGTCAGTGTGTTTCTATCTCGACTACGAATTTTCTTTCTGATCGACGTTTCACTGAATGCATATCGGATGATGACGGGAGCGTTAACACAGTATTGTGAAACGTTTACAATAAATAACGAAAATATTTCAGTTTTTATTGCATAGCAAAAGTTTTCACAACTTTGTACACGTACATCATTTATTAATTCTAAGTCCAGTCAATCAACATGATATGTAAAATTAATAAAATTGAAGCAGTTGTTTTATATCATCGATCTATAGCGATCGTCCCTGCCATTTCTTAACACGACTAGAGATCCTATAGTACACAGCTGCGGTCCGATTCACGCACACAATACTCATAGAATCATTTTATCTTTGTTGTTTATCAAAGTTAAATAAGGACAAATGATATTAATGAGCGTTGTAAGCATGAATCAGACAGCCAGAGATGACTATTGTGTCGTACTATTTTTATCATTCATAAAATGTAAAGCAAGGACAAAATGCAGTCTTCACTCCGGCCAATCAGCGATTATCGTCATCACGCGATTCTTATCGCGTCCTTATTACACCACAGAGTCTCTAAGTCGTTTCGAATTCTTCATGCATCCTCAGAATTTAGATAATATCGATCTTGTCGTATTATAATTACCAGGTAGATTATATTTTATGAATGGAACTGATCCGTGACGAAAACACAACCGGTATTCGCGCGCACGTGGGTGTTTAGGTATGCATACGTAATCGTGAACGTGAAATATGTAAACACGCGACTGATACGTACTCCGTTCGTATTACATTAATAAATGTCTAAGAACGATCGGGTCGACCATTAGCGCTCGCGCAAACCACCATGAGTGCGCATATGGTTTAACGAAAGTTAATTAGAATCGCCGACCGGGCGGGTTTGTAGCGAGGTGAGAAGTCAGCCGGATGAAATTGCTGTCGATGCTTGATTGAAACGGCGAAACGAAAGAGAGCGAGAGAGCAGATATGAGGCGGTTCGATTGTAAGAGGAGAGTTTGGACGATGATGCGGAATGATTCAGCGGGTATCACTCGGAGAAATGACGGAGGCGATTCTTGTGGATCCCTGCGTTGATCCTGATAGAAATCAAGTAGCGAGATCTTCTCGTGGTAATTACACGCTTTATATATCTCGATACCATTTACGTTGAAGCGCATTCTTTATCTTATATTCGCGCACGCGTGCATATATATATATATATATATATATACACGCATGCGTACATACTTTTATAAAAATATCTTGTCGATTTTACGCTTTGATCTTTACACTTCAAAATGATGCAGTAATCTTGGAAAGCTCATTA
Source organism: Cyphomyrmex costatus (assembly GCF_001594065.2). Taxonomy (NCBI): domain Eukaryota; kingdom Metazoa; phylum Arthropoda; class Insecta; order Hymenoptera; family Formicidae; genus Cyphomyrmex; species Cyphomyrmex costatus. The sequence continues at coordinate 1,806,643 of NW_017274954.1, read as the reverse complement.
ATTATATACGTTTTTTATTTGTACTGTTAATAAGAGAACGCTAATTAGTTGAGAATTTTCTCGCGCGATAACGATGTATAAATCACGTTAAGTCGACGAATATTTCGACGGCGATCGGAGGGAGCGAAATAAAGGGCAGGTCTTGTTATTTTAGGAGAATAGAACGAGTTGGCAGCGAAATGGGTTATTCCAAGCCGTTGATTTTCTCCTGCTACTACGAACGGAACGCAGGGAGAATATCATTATAAAACGCCAAGTCACGAAACCGGCCATTCCGCCGTCCTATTAAAATATTAAAACACCTCGTCCAGCCCCTGGTGAGTCCTGGCGTGGGGTGTGAAAAAAATAAATCTACCTTGTCATGCACAGCCCCGCTCCGTGCCTCTCGTTGTCTCCCTACCGTGGTGTTTCAGGAACAGGTATGAACGACCCTCGAACACATTTGATTGATCATTGGAACAGTTCGTTCTCGCGCTTCAAGAACGAAATGCCAAAATGATGTTCACATATCGAGAGTCCTTCCAAGTACTTCTGATCGATCTCCCTGTTTCTCTTTCTCTCTCGTTGTATATTAAGCTACTCGAAAAAAAATTTTTTTTTCAAAATATAAAAAAATATTTTCGTTTCAATTACGACGCACAGGCAATATCATCCATTGTACATTTTCGCTACAAAAATTGCAATTAAGAACGTAAAATAAGTACCGTTTCCCGACGTAATCATATTTCTGATAATACATCTTTGAAAATTGTTCCGGTATGCCACGATAATCAATAGGGCTAGTATATTGATTTTTATTCTATATTGGCGTATATTTTGATCAAATTTTTGACAAGTGATTTTTATTAAAATTTGCGAGAGCTGTATGAATTATTCTATTTCAACGCTCGTTCATAGCCGTTACCACTTCTACGCTATTTCGACCTGGCTGGACTTGTCCAGCCGCTCATCAGTCAGAGTCATTACTGGGATAATTAATTACATTTGCCCCCTCGTCTCCTCAACCCCCAGCATCCACGTCTCGTACCTCCCTGCTTCCTCCCTCGAGTCTGGTACGAACAGTGGACGAATCAATGGAAAAATATAGGATTAGGTGCTCATCGGTCGGCGGTGTCGTATCTACTAAAGCCCAGGCACGAAGAATGGAAAGTTGATAGCGAACCTGAAACGATGCGCTGCTATTTTGGTTGGTTGGAAAAAAACATAGGGGCTGTTAGTAAGCGTGATCTTCTCATTGGTTCGCCGCGAAAGACTATCCCGAAGCTCTCTCGCTTCTCGGCGAGAAGGCGGCGGCATGAAAATCTGTTGAAAACTCGGTTCCTTCTTTAATTAATTATGCAAATGGCCCTCCGGGTACCATGCTTAAACTTTTCGTCCGAGACCCCGACGGTGGTAGCTCCGCAGCCGCAGCGTTAATTATACACCGAATAATAACAATTATTACAATTACCGTGAGCCGGCACCGCTCGCCTTCAGCCTCGAAGGGGGCAAGGAATATCAGCGCGGGAATATAACGGCGCGCTTTATCTCACCAAGTGCCGTATAATTTGTATATTTCACGATGCGAATTATTTCCGTGCAATATCTCGGCATGCGGGAACGAATGTTCCTTTAATCGCACCAGTTGTACTTTGGATCGCGTCAATGGTTAAGGCTATTTATTTATTCACTTAATCACTTAAGTGAAAAACTACAATTATACAAAGAGTATGTATGAGAAAGCTCAGCAGTAACTGTGTCTTGCTACGAGCCATGATTCGCAATATTTATTAAAAGTCACAAAAGAATATATAAATTAAATGTTGCGGTTCATTAAATTTTTTAAAACAGACAATTCTGAATAATCTTAAAAATATTTGTGTATATGTTAAGTCATGAGGAAATTAATACAATGCAGATATGAAAAAATGAGTAAAGAAAATACGGTACGATATGTGTGCGTGCCAAATGTTTATTCTTAAAACTTTGGTATGAATTGAATATACTATTATTACGTGCCATTATTATATGTCCTACATATAATTACATGGTCGTCCGCGGAAATCATTCGGCACGGTTGAGTTGCACACGTCAGTTTACGGAAACTTTTCGACGTTGGTGTGAGATGTGCTGTCGCCATTTGTGCACCTCCGTCATGAATGGACAAGGACGTAAGAATAAAACGTTTGACGTATTAATGACATTAATGTACAAGCTTACGCAATTCTCCGGGATAATGCGCAAATAAAAATGAACGAATCACGCATTTGGCGGAGGCAATTGCAACTAGTTATTTCGATATTAGATCTCAATAATTTTATCTCGTTTGATTAAAATCTCAGAAGAAACGAAACAAAATGAATAAAGATCTAAAAATACTGACAACATTTAATTCAAGTTATCATTCTCTTCGCCTTTAGATGGAACAATACATGATTTCTACTATAGAATAACCCGAAACTTTAGCTAGCTTTTCATTTAAAAAACATTAGATCAATTTTTTAATAATTTTTAAAAACTTTGTGTATTAAATATTTTAATGACAAGTTCATTATTATCTTTAAGATTTATTATAATAAAGTCCGCTTAATAATTACATTTTAATTTATGAAATTAAATTAATGTACTTTATAATAAAAGGTTATAGTAATTTATGTATATAATATACATAATATATGAAGAATATATGAAAAACACATCAAACGAACAAAACGTTGATTATCGACATAAACAATAACTGTCAGTAGAAGATAATGACGCCACGTTGTATTCTTTCCATTCCTCTCTCATGCGCGCGCGCGCAGATATGTTATCTACATACAAGTGTGAAAATAATAGTAATCAGCCATCATTACGCCATACAATCATACCATCTTGCTAGTAAATATACTTCATATTTGATGTTCACCAATTAGCAGCGCAGTTTACCTAGAGTATCAAATTTTACTTGTTGCTTTTTATTATTCAAAATTATTTGCCGTTTAACCATGTTAAAAAAATTAGTTCGTCAATACTGCTGTCATGATCGTCCTTTTTTATCTCATTAAAAACATTTTATTACAGTTATTTATCTATTGATTATTTATCTATTAATATGTATTAAAAAAAAAATCATCTGTGTTTTCCGTAAAACATTTTCTCTAATAGTACAAGCTATACTTGTAAATTTACATCTCTTTTTGCACGAATCGCATTTATTCCTTTTCAGAAGAGGCATTCTAAGTGGATGGAGTGAGGGAGACTATCGCGCGCGCGTTGAGCTGAGGCTTGTGAGAAATCCTGTAAACCAGCTCCATTTTCTTTTCTCGTTCTGCTTCGCAAAAAGCATAGCAGATATCGCGTTACTAATTAGTAAACGTAACGGCTCCAGATAATGTTGATGCCACGGCAAAAATCTCGCGTGATACATTATGACTGCAATCTCGTTTACAGCCGGCCGACAAAGTTATTAAAATTTTAAATCGCGTTTGTTCGCGCGTAGATCTCGCTAGACGTCCCCTGGAAGCAAATAAAATAAACATATACGAGTTGACACATCGATATTTGATCATATTATAGCTGGTGTGCTTTGATTCGTCGAATATTCATATATGCATCAAGTTTTGGCGCTTATCAGACAAATCAGACAAATACGTAAAAAGAGTAATGCATAAAATAAGAGAGAACTTGCGACAGCTTTTAGCGAAATATGTACGTTAGTCACTTTCGTTTATAACTCATTTGCTTTTTACTCAAATGGATCTTGTATATGAATAATATTTGAACTTCTTATAAAAAAATTAGTACAATTATGAGGTACTGAAAAAAGTCCACAATCATTTGATGTGTAATACGCGACAGACAAATTTGTAATAATAACGCGATTGTTACAATTCGACGGCTAAATTATAGTGACGAGCGAATTTCATAATTTTTTCAAAAGGTGGCAAATTTGAATCAGTGGCATCAATCGCACGCCGCTAATACCAGTACGCGGGTAGAAAATTGCGAACGGGATTGCAACCACCTCGTTCGAGCGATTGGAACCAAATTTGGCACGAAATCACGTTCCACGTTAGTGAGGATTGGGATAAAAATACCCACGATGCTGCATAAACTTTTTATTATAATTCACATTTTTTTGTGCCATAAACTTTGCCGTGTTATCAATGTTTCTTATTCGCACGAGATCTGATATTCGATCTTTCGCAGTGACCATAGAAAAATTCAAGAGACATCTCGTTGTACCATAATATCAATCACTGTACTTCACGATACAGTTCTCGCTGTAAGTCGAGTTATCGAGTTATATAAACACTTTAATCAGTCGAGTATCACCTCACGAGACGATAGCCGAATGAGGCGGAGGAGGATGAGTCAGGAAGTAGGAAGGGGACCGAGGTGTAGAGGGGAGGGGGTGGTAGGTCGAATTTGTTTCCGAACAATTTTCAGTGTTCCGCCGTGCAAAGGGGTTGGTCGGCAGGAATAATGTATATCCGAGGTTTGGCTGGCTTGCCAGGCGAGCGGGGTGCGACGGTAGGGGCTGACGAACGGGTGGACCGGTGCGGTCGGGGGCGCGGAGGGGTGACGGCGATACTTTTTTCGGGTGTAATTTTTTATCAGCACCGGCAACCGAGCGCTTTGACCAATCCCTCAACCCCCTCCCGACCCCTATATGGCTCGCCTCTCGCCATCCCCTCGCCGCACCTATACCGACTGGTCTCTACTGTACCTCCTCCACCTCCTCCTCCTCCTCCTCCACCTCTCACCGCTACCCAGGACACCCCACGGCGGCCACCCACTGCCCCCTACCACCGACCAATCTCGCCACCGTATCGGTGCTCAATCACATTTGCGATGCATTTTTTTCCTTCCTCTTTTTTCATAAAGCTGGATTATAATTGCATCGCGAGTTCGAGTTGCGGGATAGCCGGGCGAAAAAATGGAACATTGCCGGGTATGAGAGTGCACCCGCGCTCGACGGGGCCGCGCGAGAGGGAGCGAAAGGAAGGCGGGTGGGGGGGGGGCCGGGGGGGCATCGAGCAGGAGGAAAAAAAACCGATGAGGTTTCGAGGCCGCTTGATTGGTAGCCGAACGTACACCTACTCGCCATCAACGAATCCGACTGTCCGCGACCTCATCTTCACCCCTTGCTCTTCGTCGCGCCCTATCCGCCTCGCGTGCCTCCCTTCTTTCCTTTATGTCTCGTTCCGCGCAGCACCCTGGCGCGGTGTCGCGTGCGAGCATAACGAAATCTAGAACATCGTTAACTCATTGGAACCGTATCCACGGATATTGCTCGTAAAACGGACCGGAAGTGCCGCGGCACACTCGCGCGGTCGGCACTGCGATGATGGCTCGGCTCTCGGCTCGACTTTTCGCCAATCGAATGTCCTCGAGATATTTCTCACGTTTTGCAATCCAATGTTTGACCGTTGAAATTTAGTAGCCAAATTAAAATTTTTTTGTACAGATTTTATATTTAAATTTATTTTAAAAAATTGTTTTTGAGAGAGAGAGAGAGATATATATATATATATATGCAGATATTTAATAACTAATAACTATTCGTAAAAGTTGTAAAAGACTATCTCAGTACAATATGATGTAATCAGTTAAAAAATACATTGTAAATTACAACAATGTAAGCCAGGATAGATACCTTGTGTTGCACGAATTGGCACAATTTGCAAGGTAGCAAAAATCATCCGTGCGACAGCAACAATCGGCGGTGTAACGCCGCTTAGAGATACCGCGGGTATTTTATCCCCGACCAGATGAGAGAAATCCGGAGAAGAACGAGATAAAACGGGCGAGAGATAGAACGACGTCCTTTGGACGTGCAGCCCGTCGATAAATAGCGAATGCGATAAAATGCCGCGAATTTAAAATACGTCCAGGTTTTACAGCGGGGACCAAAGGACAAAGCCGCTCTCGTTGTTTCGACAATACCGCTCGTCGAAAGGGGGGTTGGCATGGGAGAACGAACAGGAACGCGCAAGAGAGAGGTAGGGCGAAGCGCAAGAAAGAGTGCGAGTGAGACGACGCGCGACCGGCCGACGCGAGGGCAGGACGCGGAGGTAGCAGACCGGGGGTGGTCGGTGAGGGCTGATTCTTCGGCCGACACACGTTCGCGCACCAGCATCACGCGCCGGCAGGCGTCGCTGGTTTAAAAATGGGGGATTTTTTCACATTTATCAGTGCACGCTCAGATCTGGCTTCCGTATCAATGTCCGAACACACGCGAACACCCAGACAATCGCGCGAATTCACACGAATACATTGTCCCGATCGGATTGTATGGATTTTTTTCCGGGACACACACCACTCCCCCTCCGCACCGCCCCTGATCCGCCGAGCGAACCCTCTCTCGTTCTCTCTCACCTCCAGCGGGTTTCCTCGTTTACCACCCCCGGCCGCGCCCGCCCTCTCACCCGGCCTCTCCCCCCTCCCCCTCCGACCCCCTGCACAATACCACCCCATCAGCTATCCCACCATCCACGCGACAACCGTAATTTTAAGCTGAAAGGACCGATTTTTGTGCATCTCGATGCTGTTTGCTGCGTCGTCGGCTTCACCAACCCGCGTCGCCCCGCACTGCATCGCCAATCCTCATCCCTCGTCGTTTTCCCAACGGGCACCAGCGATACCCTCTTTTATTGCGATGCGACAAAGTCGACGTACAAACGATTGTTTTGGGCGAAGGTATGCTCGTTTTGTCGAGCCCGTCTTTTTCAAGGGCCTCATTGTCGCGCTTGATAATAATTATCGTCTGAAACAAACGCTGCCGATGCTGCACACCCCTGTAAAAAGATTTACTTTCGCTCGCGTGATATATTTTACGCGCATTATTCTCCTCTACTTCTGCCTTCCTCTTCGCGTCCATGAGAGCACGCGACAAGTGCGTTTTCACGACGGTTGATTCTCTCGCGACGGTTCTCGCGCGGTCCGGCCGACATTCACGGAACAAAGTCCGTCGTCTGTGGAATCAAAAGGCACTTGGATGAATGGAAGACGATCAGTCGTGTCTGCTCGTATGCCCCGATAAATAAATAGGGATCCACCATTATCTAGAGAACCAGCCCTCGACGCCGAGCCCCTACCACCGAACGGGTCAATGGAATTCATAACGTTTGCGCGGATAAAAAAGCTGGCTGGCCCGCACAGGAGGGTGGGGCCACATCGGAACATTACTCATACCTCGGCGTTCGCGCAATTTTTAGCTCTGAAATAAATCATCATTATTGCGGCCGGAGGGATGCGCATTATGGGGGCCGCGGGGGTAGATTATCGTAGGTGGAGGCTACCTATCCCCGCGTCCGATAATACCCTTTCAGAGTTGAAAACGGATGACGGGTAGTATAACGTCAAAAAATCTTCGTTATATGTATCTCTGATCATTTGTAGACTTAGTACTTCTTAATTATATATATGAAACTTTAAGTGATCGAGTCATCTTTGAAATGTCATCTTTGAAATAGATGTATATTGTTTTCTTAATAATCCATTTAATCGATAGGTAAAACATCGATATGAGACGAGTGAAAAATTTTATGTGTTATCACGTTATCTCATATTATTTAATCTAATATTCACCTATTTAATCATTATGTGTTTTTTTTTATTTGGCTGAAAAAAGTATCACAAATAATTTTGATTATTATATGTAAGATATATCGGAAAAAAGATGATCATGGAAATTTATATAAATCTAGGATTTCTCTTTTGATCGATGCCGCGCAATAACCGATGATTAACGTTAACGATTAAGAATTAGATAATTAATTACAGCCGGACATGATGTAGCAATGCCGCGGCGATATCATCGGGGCATATATTTGGGTACAGGTCAGGACATACCAGGCGGGGTACGAGCGTTGAGTTGATGTTTGCCAGCTGATTGATGATGTAACATCATCCTGGTAACCCTCCCACCGATTTCCGCCCCGTCGTTGTACCTCGCGCCATATCCACTCTCTTTCTCGCTCTCCCTCTCCCGTCCTCTCGCTCTATCTATCTCTCTCCCGCCCGTCGATTCTCGTTGTTTCTATCTGTCGCTATTAAACACAGCGATCAAGCAACGATAAATAGATTCCGATATTTCTATAACGGCAAATTAATTAATTATTTTATCCGATCGCGGCAATGTACGTGATTCGGTAGTTCGATTAAGGCAATAATGAGGGGACCATTGCTAGTTGTAATATTTCTATGCTAATTAGATAAAAATGTAAAAAAAAAACTATATGAGCGCTAGAGTTGGGACACTTTGTTATGGAAGATATAATCGATAACGCAGAGTATAAACAACAACCATCTATTTGTAAATACGACAACGATGCTAACAAAACGAGTGGATTAAAAGCGCGTCAAAAATATACGGTAATATTCTTACGTCTATTCAAATGCGATCCAGTTTAGTTAATTACATATGTTGATACATTTAGATTTCTCATTTTTGTATATTTTTATATACGTTGGAAACTATTATTCTAGGAATTTTTTAGGAATATTATACTCAAACGTATATTTTTAGGTAAGTGTCTTTATTTTAATATTCCCTACTTATTATTTAAAAAATGAAGCATATTCACATATCTCTGTTATAAATATCTCTGTAACTTATGTATATCTTTATTGGCTATATCCATAGTCAAAAAAAATTATTTGATGGAATTAAATCTTCTTGTATTTTTTTCTAATGACTGATATCTATGCATGCATCGGTATAAGGGAGATTAATATAAATTGAGACGTAAGCTCGACATCAGGACGAAACGACGAAGAGTGGGTTAAGGTTGCCTGGCTCATTAGCGAAGTTAAGCGGATGCGCGTCGCTAATGCCACGGAGAAACTTCGGCGCTAGCAATCATCGGTAATTGTAACGATCGATCTTGATCGAAATGCTCATTTCCTGTTTGCCGGGCGCTACGAGTCGCAACAGTGGCACGGGGGTGTAGTGGAGGGTAGGGATTGCACGTGGAAGGCGGGGGAGAGGTCGAAGGCTGCCTAGCCGGCGCATCATTAACGTGATTAATGTTGAAATAAATCAGGAGCTTCGAAACGGTAGTCGATAAATCCAATAATTGCGGTATAATCATAAGTAAACAGGCGACGTCTATCGCGTTAACGTATCATCGGCAACGATCGACGTCAGTATCCAATGTAAAGCGTGCAGAATTTGTTACGCACGTTGTTTATTTTTCATAAAGTTCATTTAAACGATTATTTACGAACATCTTCTCATTTAAAAACAAATCATCTTTAAAACTAAATACTTAGGATGCATGTGTGCGTCAAAAAAAGTACGAAAAGATAATCATTACCGTTTTAGAATTCCGGCGAATATTGCTTTCTATGACAGTCGGGGAATTTTTGAGAAACGTATCTCTCGCGTGAAATTAAAAAAGTACAGTTTGAAATTGGATGGACGGATCGTGATCGGTGACTGAACGGCGTTGGTAGACAAAGGAACCAAATCTGTTGCTTCTCCGTATAGATTCGTTGCCTATCAACGTTTCCGATTTTTAATTATAATTGAATTATAGGAGCCGATTTTGCGTATTTGTTTACGGCAAACCCGATTGGTCGACTGAGAGACAATAGGCGAATACACGTTCCAATGCACCTTTCATTATTAGAATGAACGAAACTGGATTAATCAAGACCTTGGACACACATCGATCGATTTTGTCGAAATCGTAGTCCACCGAATTCATCATGAAATGTCTTTTTATGTGGTAAAATTATCCTTTAATGAAAATTACCAGATACGAAACGAGAAAGCTCTTCGTTGATTGTTATATCTTTGCATGCTTCAAATTGGAGCACTTGTTAAAAGTGGTCTGAATGATTAACGATAGAAATTCAATTTTTGCGGTCTCGGTATCGTTTCATTTTTTTATATCGATTTTAGAGAACGGAAGACACGAGGTCACGAGAGAGGTCATTACGAGGCGATTGAGCGACGTCGCTCGTACGCGAGTAATGTGCGAGCGGAAGCGTCAAAAGAGCGTGAAAAAAAAAAGCTATGAGAGAAAGTGTCGCGGCACAGAAGAGACTGCGATCGTTCGCGACTGCTGGAAAAGATCTCCGGCGCGAGTTTGATCATCCACAATTAGAAAATTTATTAGAGAAGACCGCGGCCGTTATCCATAATTAGCACCTGTCCACTGAGCAGCACAGATATCCACTGTCCGCACCAGCTTATCCGCTATCTAGCACGACGTCCACACGCGTGGGATTAATAACTCTCAAGAGACGCGTAAGAAAATCAATTCGCCCGTGAGAATAGCGCCGTGAGCACGTGTTAACATCGGTGAGTGGGTGGCGATCCAGTCTGGATCAGTCGATCGATGCTTTCCACCCTTTCCTCAGCCTCGGCGGCCGATAGGAGGGCGCGCTGGGCGTGTAGGTGCACTCCGCCGCAACGACGTGTGCGTCGCGTCCCTTATGTGGCACAGCAACTCTGCACACCACGTTGCATTTAACGCGACCCAGTGGATCGATGTGTGACACACGGACGCTCGATGATAGATATATAATAAGCGTGGAATCGGTATCGCCGCGCGCGATCCGTGGCAGAGAGAGGCCTGCCTCTCCTTTCTTTACCTCGCTCGTTACATGTAATGAAACTATACCACCGAAGTTTTATCTGAAAAATACTTTACGCCTTTATAAAACTTTCGCATTTTCTTGTGATTCTTTCATATATGTATGCATATGTAAGAATTATCGCGCGTATCTCATCGCAGCAAACTCTTCAGCAAATTTGAGTTTATTTTTTATCAACGAAAATTTAATCTTACATGATCACGTAAATATTTATTTTAACATGACCAGAATACTGTGTCAATTAAATTCTAAATTAAAACTCGATCAGATGTTATGGCAATTAAGTCGTAAATTAAATATCGAACGTGAGAGAGAGAGAGAGAGAGAGAGAGAGGGGGAGGGGGGAAGAGAGAAAATATAATAAAAGCTTAATTGATACAAATCTATCATTTCAAATCCCACATTTAATATCGATAGAAAACTAGCATTTATAGCGATACCCTTTAACAGGGAATTAATCGCGAGTCTAATACTTCTCGATCTACCCACGCGAAAGCAATTTAACCGTCGAGAATACCCGACAAGCATGCGTTAACACCACCATCAAGGTCCCTATCTCGTAAGGACGAAGATCTCGTCTGGATGGATCGATCGAGCTTTCCGCCTTTTCCTCGACGCACAATAGCCGGTCCTGTATACACCCATAGGCGCGCCTCCGCACATGTCTCGCATGGTACGACACAACGACCGTGCTACCAACGCACCGCTCGCTCGTACGACACGCGCACTCATACACACACGTATGGAAGTGCTCGCGCGCGCATACGTACACATACATATGCACATATATACGCACACAATGTTAAATTTAACACCAGTCGGCGGCTCACCGAGAAACCGTGTCGCCGGGTAACGCACGAGCTTTAACACGCGCTGCGGACAATCGCCACGCGATAGATACATAATAAGCGTGGTGTTGTATACGGGCGTCTAAGGCCACCGAGGGCTAATGAAGCCCGGGCTAGTTAGGCGCGATGTTAATTAAATGATATGATCATTAGTCATTATAACGTCATTGTGCTATGCCGGCAACTTGTGCCGGGCCTATGTGTGCGCTACGTTGCTGCCTACTCTTGGGACGACCAGCAATACGACCCATGTGGAACCTGTACCGGACGTATGAGCATGCCACGCCCGCCACCGCAGCATTTCTATGACTATACTCCTCGCTGTCCTCGCCCTTCTCGTGCTTCTATCGCTTCTGCATAAGCACCGGCCTCTGTCTATCTATCGCGTGGAATCGAACGATTTCATGGTTTGCACCAAAGACGACAACAGACGACAATGAGATCGAAAGAACGTTGGTTGCACCGTCGACAATTCGAAGGGATCAATCAAACTAGAGCACCGTTCGAGAAGGTGTCCGAAGGAAGACGAATCCTATTGTAATCGGATATTAACTCACGTTAAATGCTCCGCGTGACGTAAAATTATTTTATTGATAATTCGCATGATTCAACTTTCGTTGAATGATGATTTGTAACTCATTAACATACTGTCATCCCTTCCAGAAGTCCCTCTCGTCACAGCCAGGAAAACGGTCGTCATTATGCGTGTGTAGTTCCGTCTTTATTTTTTCGGATTTCTTTCGGAGACGAACCGGAGGTACGATACCTCATTCTCGCTTTAAGTGGCTGTTAAATACGGGAGTGGCAATTGACGACTTGGGCTTAACAGACGACACTGGGCGCGAGGCGCTTAATTTCAATCGAGACACCGAGAAATGCTAATTAGAACGTATTTATAGCGCGGTTTAAAGCGCAGGCATAACCAAGCGTGGATCGGTGTGAACTGCGGAGCGAGTAACGCATCACCACGTCGCATTTCGCGTTAATGGCCACAATTAGGTGTTTTAATTAGCGCTTACTCCCAGCGGCAGCTGCCACTGCCAAATTAGGACTGCCACGAAACAATAACTGCCGATTGAAGAACCTAATTAGCGGAGTCTCTTGCGTATATCGCGCACATGGATGAATCTCAGTACGGCTGATATCGTGGTTATAAATTAATAATTGGCAATGATCTGCTATGATATCGTCTATGATAGTGTCTCGGTAAAAGAGAAATCTATAATTAAATTATGTCCATGCTTTGCGTATTGCGATTGAGGGCTTCTTTAAGAAATTGGAGTAGCTAGCGCAATGTAGTCAATAAGAAAATGACTTCGTTTTACACCAATACCAACGTTTATTGATATCTGATAAAAATAGCATTATAAATTGATGAAAACAGAATGTTTTGCTTTACCTATTTGTCGAACGTTCCGTTGTTATTTGTAATTAAGATTTGATTTTCAAGTGAATGACGTTATTCTAGGAATGATAAAGAAGAAATCTTTGTTCTACTTCGAAACGAAAGGAACATTTGTCTTTTAATGTCGCATCATCACCGAGAGTTTCAACGTCCGCAAGAGAAATCCCAGCTCGGTATTTAACGAGCGTTAGCACGAGTCTTGCGATCGTTAGAGTAACGCGAATGCGTCCATTCGTAGACTGTGCACATAGCCGCACGTAGTCCGGCTACTGGGAGACTTTGGATAATCCTCGAGTGCATGTGCTCTTCCGTAATATGGCTACGGGCCCCTCTTCCGACGAATAGCCTCGCGGTCGGCGGCTGTAATTTAATATACGCACGAAATGGAGACAGTAATGACTCGTATGGTTTCGGGCTTAAAATTAAATGCGACTATCCGAGTTAGTAAAATTCCTAATTCGCGCGCTCCAGATCCAGTCGGAATGTTACAAGGCACACAGGCATTTTTCCTGTGATCTTCCAGGGCTTCGTATCCAGTCTCTCGTACCAGTCAAGCGAGTGGAAAGGTGCAACTGGACGCGCTTTAAATTAAATTCGGCCAGGGAAATGAAAAAGAAGTTGGGAGTGGAAGAGTTGCGTGATACCTAGGCCGTCGTTTTTCCTGCCTCTTGTTTCCCGCTGCAAGAGAAAAGCGTAATGTTCTTGAATAAATCCCTTTCTCATTCGCGTTTTCAAAGAAGAATAAAATATATATTTCGCGTAAGATATATCGAGCTAAAAATTTGTCCAACGAACTTATTTCGATGTTCATTTCGAAGAAAAATCGAATAACCGAGTACGTCAATGATTGCTTATTAAGAATAATTAAAAGATGTAATAATAACAAAGTAAATTTAATTATTTTTTCAGTAAACAAATCTGCGTTTTGTTAGTGCATTTCAAATCCGATTTTTCTCTAAAGAAAGAAAATGCCAGTTCGTTGCCAATTATGCAATTCCGTGAATTTCTCGAGAAGCACCACGGGCGCATAATGATCCGTTTAAACGCTTGCAGCCCTTAACGTAAGTGCAGGATATTAAATCCAACCAAGTTTTTCATTATTCCTAGGAAGATTTCGAGAACTATATCCTCGAGCTAGCGGCTAAATACGCACGCACCATTTAATTATTGTCGCTTATTAGCATATAAACTCGTGCGTGCTGATGATGTAACCTGCCTCTCCGCCGCGTATTACGTCGGTCGTAGTAATGATCGCGGTGTCGGTCGTTTGTAGACCGACTCGACGATGGAGGAGTGGTCAGAGATGGGAAATGTCGTGGGGAACGCCCGAGGCAGTGGGCATTACGAAGCCCCTGGAGCACTCGGAGTGCCCGGCAGCCACTAGTTACATTGTCTAAGGTTTCAATAACCTAATGAACCCCAACGCGCGTACCAAACCGACCGAACTCGCTTGCAGTCAAGAGGGAGCGACATAACCACGAGACACGGTTAATTAAATACAAATTAGAGCCAAGAATTGCGTCGGCGGGAGATCGCGGAAAGAAAATAACGCCTTAAATATAAATGAACAAGGAAATAGAAAGGAAAAGAAAGAGAGAGAGACTATCAACATCGCTTATTTAAGAACGGTACTACGTGAAATCGATTTAAAGCGATTTGGCAGCTCCGAGATGGACATTCGCTCATTTTACTAAGAGAATAGCGCTTAAACATCATGGGATAGTCTTTGCCTCATCGTTGTTTGTGGTGACGTGTCCAAAATTCCGACAAGACCGCGAAGAATAATATGAAACGGATGATCGTACGGATGACTTAAGGAACGTAACTAGACACAGCCGGAGTATCGCACCTGTATATCGTAAGCGGCACCGTTCTCTACTAGGGCGATTAAATTAAAATATTTGATTGCCAAAAGAGTCTTTCTCCTGTCCCAAACGTGTCCGTATCGTGCGAGTTCTCTCGCCGAATTTGAAATGCTAAACAGCAAATACGCCTAATGAACACGTATGCTCGGCCGTGTCCGTAGGTATGTTTGTACCAACGGCGACATTACTGCCGGCGTATTTGCGTTGGCAAGGCCCGCGTGGATAATAGATTCATCCTTCACGCTTCTTAATTAGGAGTTAAGTTTTATTAGCCTTTAGCAGCGCGTTCGCGCGCTCGCGGCTTCCGTGAGCTGATGGTGCGTGTGCGTCGTTCCGACTCACACACGGCCGATGATGCCGACAGATTATAAGTGACGAGCTATTCGAGCGTACCGTACCTCCGTATATGTATGCGTGTATATGTGTGACTGCAAGTGTATATGCGTATAAAGCGTGCATAGAGTGTACATCGGGTGTCTCATTGAAATTGAAGTCAGGTGACCTTGCGCCGTATAAAGATGTCGCGTAGCGTCTACCTTCCAACAAAGTCCCCAATCGTAGTAATGAGAATAAGAAAGAGTTATATGGAAGTTATTACATGGGAAGTTGAGTCACTCGAGGAAGTTACCTAATGATCCCGGTAAGAACGGTACGTCTGATCATCATTTTTATTTCGCGTAAGCAGTATACACACAGTACAAATGGTAATTATAAATAATGCTCAGCAAGCATTATGTTCCTTGACATGATGAAACTTCATCCTTCGATGAACATTTACGGATGTAATTATGTATATTGTACATCGATAATTTGCATTTAATTCTCGTGAATGGCGTAAATCTCGTTTATACTCTGATTTGACTTAACAAATTTGCGGGATTAATTTTTATCAATTTTCTACCCGTGATTATGGAATTGTGAAATAAAAACACTTTCCCATCACTTCGAAAGTACGAGAAACATACAAGGATCGAGTTCATCGGTGGAGGCTATCGATGCTATTCTCTTACTCTCCTAGCGACTCCTTGCCAGGACGCTTTGCATTTCGCTCGTTCGTTTTTGCAGGAAGCATCAATATTTATATTGCATAATGCATTCGTAATTGCCGCGTGTACACTCTATTTGTACTGATTTTGTAATGTCATGAAAATGTATGAAGCGATAGCTATTATTAGAAACTGGATGCAAAACTCGCGGCAGCGACCAGGTTAACTAGGTGTAGACAGGTGGGAAAAGAAAGTAAATGAAGCGGAGGATGAGATTGCATGATTATCAAAGAACGCTCTTGCGTGAGAAATTTCTTTCTACGCTCGCGCGCGGCGTCCGTTAATGACGTAGCAAACTCTTTTGTGATGAAAGTCATGTAAACAAGTTCAATACGTATCATGATATTTCGCATACACGTCTTGCTGTCAACGACTTTATCATTACACTTTATTATGAAAGTTTCACATAAACATGTTTATCATACGATTCCAGTTATTTCAATATTATTTATTCAGACGATTTGTGACTGTAGTTTAAAGAAAATTGCAAAAGTTTCTTTGCAAACGTTCCACTTCTTACTCATTGTCTATTCCCGATGCGAATCGATACCTCTCGACTCTCGGCGTATGTTAAGGCGAGGATTTGCTGCATCGCCGCCTTTTAAGCTCCTGCATGCAAATTTTTCGCGTCGCTGCGCCGACAGTTGCATCCTTCGTCCGACGTCCGACGCGTGCTCACGCCGACTAGCATAAGACGTTTCTGGAACTGTCCGAAACTGTCCGAAAGTCGAGCTCAGAAACGTCGGACGTCTCTCGGCCCGCAGAGGCGTGTCGGACGAAACCGGACGGCCCTCGATTTATCGACAACCTGTACCGACGCGTTGTTAAGACCTCGTGGAAATGGCTCGCATAGTAGAAATCCATATTAGGAGGGACCGCTCTCGCTCGCCAGCCAAGATCTGGACAAGAGGGTTCCGTCCGAGGGTGAGTGGGCGGCGGGTGAAGCAGGAATAAGTTATCTGCAACTAGCAACCCTTCGGCTAAGTGGACGGTTCTCAAGCAGCACTATTCCGGTCCCGTTGTTCGCCCGACGAAACTTGATTAATGCCCGTAAGAGGACAAACTCGACGGATCGAGGTACTGCGGCTATTCGACGATAATTAGAACCGACCATTTGAAGCGATATTGACAAAGGCTTCGATCGGTCTTCCTCGATCGATAATGCTTAGAAACGCTTAGATCCGATAATAGACGATGGGGGAGGCAGAGATGAGCGTTTGATTATCTTTCTCTTTTTAGCTCCTCTGAAGATTAAGATACGTTCGACTCGCCGGATTTGCGTTTGGTGTTCAAAGGGTTCGGGTTGGGAACCTATTTTCCCAAGAGGGTGGAATAAGGTGGAAGGAGAGGCCGAGGAGGGAGTCGTTGTGTCCAGTGTCTCGGCGTGCGGCCGCTGGGGTGGTTGTGGCCAGTCACGAGGGCGCATGGGATGGGGTTAGGTCCCTCTTGTACACGAGGCGAGGTTCGGACTTGAGAGATCAATAAACGACCCTCCAACCTGGACACTCGGCCCATCCCTCATCCTACCATGTCGAAGCACCTTCGGTCCTACAGAGTCCAAACTACGTACATTATCGATAATCGCTTTTTTGTGATGGAAAATTTGCCTTATAGCTCTTATTTTGACTAACTATCGAAATTGTTTCTTTTTTTTTTATGAATATAACAATTTGCAGATACTGATATTGTTTATAACAGTAAACAATTTTCGAAATAGATTTGATAACAAGTCATATATTCCAATAGAAATCTTAATAATCTACGTGCGATAAAAGAGTACGCGTTTTCTCCAGAGAATCGCAACGTATCATATCCGGTGTACTTTGTTTCCTATCAATTTGCATAAGGGTGGTTAATGTAAGCAGAACTGTTGTAGGGCGGATATTGCCTCCGGCCGAGCGTACCTCGCGTTCGTGAATGTTTCTTAAGCGATGAATGTTAAAAACAGCATAATCCAGCATAATAATTACGTTTCGAAGAGCGGTATCTCTCGAACATATAAACGTTGTTTGAACTTTGAACTAGATTTTGAGACTGACTAAAGAATTTGACTCCACAGATTGAATTGCAGATGTCACAGTCACAGACATAAAATTCAGCGCAGTATAAAAATCCTTTACGGAAAGAACGGTTTTGTTACAATTTAACTAGATACAAATCTGAAAGTAATTTTTTTTAGATCATCGAAGTACTTGTATAAAACATACATAAATTAATTAGTTTGATTAGAATGTCAAAACTTTTTGCAACCTTGTTCATCATGCCTGAGATACTTTCGTAATTACTTCGATCATGATTTAACAAAATTATTTTCAGATCTGTATCTAGTTAAATCTAGTTAAATTTTTAGATGTTTTAACAAAATCGTTCTTTCCGTGTGTTTAAATTTATTTCAATTAGAACTTTGTCCTCTCTCTCAAATTTTATTTCGATCAAATTTAAGATTAGATCTTGTAAACAATATCGCAAATTAATCGCTTTAAAATCAATTCTACGTAACTTCCTCCTAGGAAATGTTACAGAACTCCACTCCATGTCGCAAACAGATCCCAGATGCCATGCGGGCGATTCGATTTAATCCCGAAGAGACTTAAATTGCCCGACCTTGGAACCACTTACAGCAATTTCCGACAACGATTAATATAAGATATGTTTCGTGTATAAATTCTCAGTTGTGAAATCGCGATATATGCCTAAAACTTTTTCGGTTCTCCGAATCACTGCACTTTGTACTACAGTTTCTATAATTTCATAATCAAATTACGTTCTACACTGAAAGAGCGTTGAGTTAACGAAAGAAAGAAAAAAGTAGAAAATTGGAGCGAAGAGCTTCAGATTTTTACGATAAAGTCGTGTAGATTCGATTCGAGTCCCCTGACAGCAGCAACTGGTGGTGGATAAAAACTATCTCCGTCGTTTCCTCAGGACGATTATATTGACGATCGGCGTCTTGTATTACTAAATACGTTTCAAATTATTCTTTTTTCTCTATTTTTTTTTTAAATAAGCCTACATATTGGTTATCAAACGTTAAAACCCCCCAGTACAAAATCTTAACGAATATTAATATTCATCGGGAACACTTGACATGTTAATCAATTTTCTATTTCGTCTTTGCGTCTAAAACACAAGCGGAATAACTCAAACAAAAAAAAAAGGAATTGTTTTCCACATAACGTCCAATACGCATAGCGATGTTTACTTAAAAGTATCGTCCGTCTGTTTTTCCATCATATTTATATGCGAGATCGGAGCGACCTTTTTTCGCGTTCAAGCATCGCAACAAGGTTACATCCTTTAACCCTGTTTCGAGATTAGAAATACGGAAGAGGAGGCGTGTGCAAGAGTCGGTAGAAGTTTCGGACTTTTACGGTCTGGCTGTTCGCTCGCGCTTCTCTCCCTCGCTCGCTCGCTCCCTCCCTCTCATACACACCGGGATCGAGAGGGGTTTGCGGATGCCGCGAGCAACTGGTGGTGGAAAAACACCCTCGTTCGCTCTTCCGCCGCCGCCGCCGTCGCGCCCGGCGCCACCGCGCTCTCTTCCATCTCTCCCTCTTCTTCCCATCCTCGTTCTCGGCCGCGATCCCACGACACCCACCTCCGGCCGATGGTGCGCACGGTCTTCCACGACTCAAAGCGACTGCGATCCTTCGAGCTTTATGAACGCGTAAACGCTCGAGGGTGCACGACTCTCCGCGCGTACGCTCGTCGCGTACGACGAAAGAAAGAGACAACAGAGGGAAATACATGTGCACCTGCACACGTACAAGTAGCTGTCGCAAGAAAGGGAAGGTTAAACGTTCCATCGACGACTTCGGTCGGAGTTTGAGGCCGGGAGGTAAAGGGGACTGGATAAAAGAACTTCGCACGAGAAGCTTTCAACGATGCCGCGTCGACACCGTCGTTCCCTCGGGTATTCACGGTTTGCGATCCAAATGTCATTATCCATTTACTGTTGGCAGTTATTCCTCGATTCAGCTATATTGTTTCGTCGGTTTATTCGCGCGCCGTTTTCTTCAGTCCATCGTGTTGGGTCTTCATTGCTTACGCAGCGCATCTGTTATGCCGTAGTTTACTTACACTAATGCGAATGCGATGTACGATGCTTTTATCGCGTAAAGAATATGTTGTACACAATTCGTTCTGATGTTTATTATTTATCACTTAATTTACTAGATATTTTATACACAAAAATATACACGCTTACTAATTTTGTTTACTTAAATGCATGTGACTTTTTGATTGACACTTTATTTATAAAAAGAGCACAATACTACGATATTCTTCAGTTATATCGATTTGCATAATTTTTGGAAAATACAGAGTGTTCGTTAAAAAAACTTTAAAGATAGAACGAAGGTATGCTTGCGACAGATGAAATCCTTTCTTCGGGAGGATCCTAGTAAGGACCTAATTCCCGGGTGTTCATTAGTCCCTGCAATATTCACGGTCTAATCCCTCAGATCAGTGGGCTGTTGCCTAAGCCATCATTAAGACTCGAATAATTCAGGTTAACAGCAAATACAGCTGGGAATAATCTCGATTTACATTTCGTTGTTTACCTGGAGACGGTGATCGGAAGGTGGTTCACACAAGAATAAACATTTTGAGGAGGAGACATTGGTCTCTTCGCCTCTACATGGTCAGCTGTTTCCGCTCTCAAAGGAGGCGCGACCGATCTCTTCAAATCGAACGCGCTTTGCACTCTTGCTCGCGGCCACATAATATTAAACTAAACTGTCTAAGCGCTACATCTACGTTATTTCGAGTCACTGCGATTATATATATAAATACCGTAATGTGTAGAATGATTTGAAAAAAATTGGTTTAACCTTTGATTAACAAGGCACGCGTGGCACGAAAACAAAACAGATCGCAGTCAATCGTCGTCGACGCGACAGCGTCCAACTGATTGGATGTAAGCAGACACCGATGGTACAGACAGAGAACTATTCCATCCATCGTGATATCGATTTACGCGGGCGTATCCACAGAAGCCTTAAAACCACGGTCGTCTAATTTGCCCGTCCGTCTGAAATTGCTTTCTTCGTATCCGAGGCCGAGTACTCGAGCCGGGGTCTTCTGGACGTTGGTCGATCGGTCGCTTCTTGCAGTCGAGTTCCAGACTCTAGGGCCGGTTACAGAGCTGGCCGGGCAAATACAGGCTATGCATAACAATCGATCTCCCAGGAAACTATGGGGGCGGATGGTCAGCGGGCGGATAAAGCAGGGTGGTTCGACGTAAGGGGTGGCGGGGCAGCCACGAGGTTGCCAGACCGGCACAAGATGAGGGAAGTCTGAGATAGCCACTGACCAACACCCCATCTGCTGCCCCTTTCGAAACCAGGTTATCCATTCTACTCCCGTTAGATTCGGACGTAGATACTAGGAACTCCATTGAGCGTCTTTTACCGTTCTCAACGCGATCACTGGATAATACTCTGAAGAATTGGAAAATTCAAGGTCTTCTAAAACGATATAAAGAATTAAAGGTACATAGTTACAAAGTTTAAAAAGTTTTATAAATGAACAATTGTTAACTGTATCTTTCACTTCGATGTTTATACAACATACAGGATATAAATTAATTATGATCAAAATATTACGCAGAATTCAAGGAACCTGTTCAACTTGAAATCGCTATTTTACGCAGATTGCTGCGTTTATCTCGGAAGTTTTCTTTTTTTTTTACGAGATCATATACGTATGTCAAAAGTTTTCTTTCGCGCAAACTTCGCGGAGCACGTTCGCAGCCGGAGACGAGTAAAGCCATCGGTCAACCAGTATTACGGCATCTGCATGTTATTTACTCGCGAGCCACCGAGTACATTTGTTTGGATTATCCCTGAAATAAACCAGTGCCCATTCTGCCGCCCTCTCCGATTCCCCCTCGCCGTCATGGAGAGCAAGTTCCGAGGAAAGCAGATAAATGGTCCCAGTTTGTCCACTTTATGCGCAGCTACATCATTCGGGAAACGTCGTGCTCGCATCTTCGGCGAGCTAAGGTTTATCTATCCCCTCCGAATCTGAATTTTAAATTTTAAAAAATGTTAAGATCTCTCTCAGAGAAGAAACGCCTGGTCGTCGTTGGAAAGAACATCTCGTCTCAAAAACATTATTAGCATAGATTTCATTCTTTTCATCGTAGATGGATTTTGAGAAATTACACAATCTAATATTAAATTATATCAGAGATTGTACAATCAATTTAATATATTTATATTATATTTCTTTAAAAATTTCTACAGATATTTGGTACAGATTGGAAAAAATAAAATAATAGAGACAGAGAGACACAAAGCGAAAATAAATATCTTAATAACTTTCAACTGAAAATATATGACGTGATTTCAATCTGTGGAATGACGATCATCATGAATGTGACCTTTTGTTACGGAGGACTCCATTAATATCGCATCATACGCGATGATCTCCAACTACTATCCAATGATCATTGATCGCCTCTGATGCTACTTTACGATGAGACAATTGCGCAAGAATCTATTATGGCTGGTTCAATCGTGAGGCATTATAAAGCAGAAGGAAGCAGTTGCTCCTAAACGCTTAAATGGCACAATGTCTTAACGTCATGTCAGCAAACGCAAAAATATACGTACCAAGTCTAGTAAACGCCTAGTAAACGATGTCGTGGAAACTCGATGTTTCGCGGAATCGCGAGTAGATCGTCGGATTCCGTAAGTACTCCAATCGCTATTCACATCGAAATTCATGCGAGAGTCGTACTTATACATAATATTATTCTCGTACATGTAAGTACCGAATATATATACACATATAAATTGTATGAGCGCATACACTTATGTCGCATGTGTGCGCGTATCTTTCTCTGTCCATCGTCATGGCACCACACGATATTCGTAAATTTATGGCAATTCCGTCAATTAAGTCGAATGAAGCGGAGTCATAACATAAATATGTAAACGGCCACGACGGGCTCCCTTGCGGCGACCATATAAGCTGCGCTTGTCCATCAATGTCTCCACGAAAGAGGTCCAACATGCTCGTAAATGCATGCCCAACGAAATGCAACGGTCAGTGGCTATCATACGTACGTACGTGCGGATCCGCACGTCGCATAACTCGTCTGCGCAACACGGTCGTGTGCGCGTCCGCGTCCGCGTGCGTGTTCGTGCACATTTTATCGTCCGTATAAAAATACGCAGGACGAAGAGACTGACTCAGGACTGACTCGCGAATATTTTCGCGACGACTTACCTGCTAAGACGAGCCCCCGTCAAACTTTCAAAGCGGATTCTACGCGGCGAGATAATTGAATTCCTGCCTCTTCTCGTTTGAAGCGGGTAATTAGCTAGGCGTTGCAGAATCAAGCGAAGATAATCGGATGATCGTTTGCAAAGAAAAAGAATAGACGAAGGGAACGATCTTTATTTCCTTTTCAAGTAATTGGACGCGATGTATTTTTACTTCTCTACCGACTAACTTCCGCGATCGCGGCAAAGAAGAATATTATTGTGACTCAATTATGCAATATTATTTATAAGGATATTGAATCAAGGATCATGTTAATTCTGATTCGTCCAATTGTATGATAAAGATAAAATATAAATTATAATAAACATTAAAGTGTAAGCTGAAAGTAAATTTTATAAAAATTTTCAATACTCCCGCAGTCTGTTTGCATGTGATAAGATAAATTTTGGTGTTTCTTGTTGAAAAGAATTCGCGATACACCACGTTCAATTTACATTCGTATCTTATTGAGAGTCATAACGCTTTAGAATTCGGCTCGTGAGCTCGTAAAATAAGCGCTTCGTGTAATGTAAATTAGTATTCCATGATTTCGATGGCGATCTCGACGCGCAGAAAGGAATATCCCGGTCTGTACCCTTTTCCTCCCACGGTGTTTCCCATTTAAACTTCTTAAGCGATCTCTTAATTCGCAACCCCGATGGCGCGGCAGTTCGCCCCTTTCGTCCGCCCGTTGTCCGTACTATCCTCTCGACGTCTCTTAATTTCACGAAAACCCCTAGCCAACACTCCACCCTTGCTCGCTTTCTGGGGCGAATGTAATTAATGTTTAGCATCTACATTATTTGTTTAGTTTCATTTCATTATCTTCGGAGGCGTCGGGCACGACGATTTTATGCAAATAGAGCCGAGAGACGAAGTTTCCCCACCTCCTGAATTCGCTCGTCTCTGCGCTTCGTTCTCTACAAGCGCGGAGCTCTTATTGTCGTTGTTATTATTGCTATTATTATTGTTATTATTACAATCGCGACGACGATTACCATTATTATTTTCCCGGTGGCTTCGGTGCTCGAATAATAAATATCATTCATAATTCATTCCGCTTCTTTGGCGCTCATTAATCCTGTGATTAAATGTATCTCATTATTTAGAGAACTTCCGCCTGGAGCTTTACAGAAGCGGCAGAAGTACCATCGCGAACTTCGCGATCGATCCTTATGCCGGGTTTCGTAACGAAAGAGATTGCGGGCTCGAGAAGGGGAGCTCATATTTTTCTACTTTTGTGGAAACGCGCGGAAGTTCAATGAGAGCAGAATTCCACGAGAAATCGTTCGTCGCTGTTCTTTTCGGCCATCGGCGAAAGTAGTCAAGATACGTGAAGATACACCTATTTTGCAACCAATCATAAAGGAAATGTGGCTTTATAAGCGATATTGGTTTTATGGTATGCCATATCTTCTAACGCAATTTATTCTATATAATATAATATAAAGCCAATATCGGTTGTAAAACTATACAGAATGATTTTGCTGAAGTATCTAAAAATTTAGATAGATACAGATCTGAAAGCAATTTTATTAAACTATCAAAATAACTATGTAGGAAATGGAGCATGATAAGTAATGATGCAAAAAATTTTAACGTTCTCTCTAGCAACCAGTTTGTGCTTCACACATACTCTCTAAAATTATTAGAGTAAATCTCACTTTATAAAACAATGAAACATCTCATTCTTTTAAAGAATGAAAATTGAGCCACTCTTTTTTGAAACTGACTGAATTTTCATCTTAGAGTGAGATTTTACTCCAAAAAAAATGAAAAGGTACATTTTGAGAGTCCAATAAAACCATTTTCAAATCTCTCTCTCTCTCTCTCTCTCTCTCTCTATATATATATATATATATATATGTACATACACACAAGGTGCGTCATCAAAATCCGGACAAATTTCAATTTAAATTTTTCGCTATATTGTGCCTCCGTCAGAGGATGCTGTTGGTTTTCTGAGAAAGCCTGATACTTTTAATAAACAATCATATTCTCAAAATGGCTACGATGTTGAAACCAAGTACGGAGTATAATCAAAGAGCCGCGATCATCGAAGGTCTTCGCGCTGGGCGCACAGCAACGGAAATAATTCGATTTTTTGGATACCCGAGATCAATCGTTTATGAAGTTGTGGCCAAATTTACGACTTTAGAACAGTCCAACGAAGGTTCCAGTATGCCAGCGAGGAAGAGTCACTCAAAAGAACGTCCCGCAGTCGTTGAAAAGGCTCAAGCGCTGATTTTGGATAATCCAGGGCAATCGTTGCGAAAATTAGCATCGATTGTTGGTGCAAGCGGACCAAAGTCCGGAAGACCATATGTTTTTCAACAGGAGGGTGCACCGGCTCATACGAGTCATTTGATTCAAAATTGGCTCTCAATGTCGATACGTTTTGGTCCAAGGAATTCTGGCCTCCTAACAACCCACAGATTTAAATCCTTTGGACTATTACGTACGGAGCGTAGTTGAAAGGGTCACTAACAAGTCTCGTATCCTAATGTGACGTCATTAAGGACCGCTATTGAGACTGCATTCGTCGGTATGGACAGCGCTACATTACAGCGTGCGTGCGAACGCTTCGAATCGAGAATAGAGACTGTCATTCGAGCTAATGGAGGATATATCGAATAATTATGCTCTATAGGGATTCCCCAAGTGCCATATAAAAAGATTTTCTGTAATATTTAATTTTTCATTAAAAAGATTTTGTTTAAAGAAATTGTTCGGTTTGTCCGGATTTTGATGACGTCTTCAGTTAAATTTTCAGATACTTCAACAAACTATTTTTTCCGTGTACATCCTGTCGTGGAGATTTTAAGAAGGTTCTTCTCTTATATAATACTATACTAGAAGAATCATAGACCGCATTCTAATGTAACGTAATTAAAACATAATGCACGTAGAAAATATTTGACTGTGTAAAAGAGATTATACGATGAAAACGTTTGCATCGATGAAATAAAACGTTTGAGCGTACGCACACGCGTGCCGCGCTCAGCGAATCGTTCTTGCGCACGCTCAACGCGCCCGGTTAATGAGACACATTCACAAAGTTTGCCCTATGCCGAGACGAGCCGATTGTACGACGAGAATTAGCTTTTCAATTCAACCGTCCTGAGCCCGAGGAGAACTTACGGCACCAAAGTTCGGCTGAATTTAAATACGTCGTCTGGATAAGTCGCGCGAGACGCTCGTCGACCCCTCGTCGACGCTCGAGTTTCGGTCGCCCTCCACGAGTCGGAAATCGAGGAGCACCTTTACAGTTGTTCCGTGAAATTGTACTTAAAAATTCGCTACGTATCTGTGTGATGGGTAATTTTATTGCACACGCAACTTGTCGAACTTGTGTCTTTTAATTTGTCGTGAGAGAAGTCACATGTACTCTCTCTAAATCCTTTTTGAGTATAGAATCTCGTTCTAAAGAGTGAAAATTGAATCAGTGTCTTGAAAAAGAGTGACTCAATTTTGTTTTTAGAGTGACATTTCGGAATGAACTTCACTCTAAAAGTTTTAAAGGTAATCAATTTTATGGACATACACATTATAGAAGATTTAACAATTACAATAAATAATTTGCTAATCCTGATATCACATATATCAAACATTTTAAAATGTTATCTTGGCAATATTTTTCACGGAATTTTCATCAAACTTTTCAACAAAAAATTTGCGTGCATATATTTCCCCGCGAATGTCGTCGCAGCCTACAGTCGTGTATGCTTTCTTTACCTCTCTTTCTTTCTTTCTCTCTCTCTCTCTCTCTCTCTCTCTCTCTCTTCTCTCTCTCTCTCTCTCTCTCTCTCTCTCTCTCTCTCTCTCTCTCTCTCTCTCTCTCGAGGGTACAAAGAACAAAAGACTCGTCGCGCTATGGACTGCGACTTGCGGCCGCCCGTGTATAGAAATAAAAAGGAAACGGCCGCGCGGAGTTGACGCCTTTATTATTCGCCGCTTTAATTTAAGCGACGCTAGCCGTCCCGTCACGGTTGCAGGTGTGAATTAAGCTCGGAATAAGCGAAAGAGCGCCGTCCGTATATCCTCCTCTTTCAGCGGAGTATGTAGGGCGATATGTGCGGCATAATTAAATGTATGTTTTGATAAACGTGGAATAGGTTAACCCTCATGTTCGCGCGCACGGCAAGAACCGGCCGATGCGACGCTCTCGCTTGTACGCGAAACTTTCACGAAAGTGCTACGTTAGTACGTTGCTATCAAATCGGGTCCGTATTTTCCCCCCCCCCCCCCCCCCCCTGGTGTACCAACGCTTGCGCGCACGTGCAAGCTCCCCGTGTTCTTTCTTAGGTGTCTCTATATACCGACCGTCTCTTGCCTCTCGACCGCCTTCCGCCATCGTCGCCTAGTTCTGTCCTATCGTAGCGGGTGATAGGGATTTGTGTTAGGGAGCCGCACTGCCGCGGTGTTCTGGAAACTGCTGATTCGAAATTAACGAAAATTAATTGGCAACGTCGTGATATTAATTCCCGAGATTAATTCCCCGGGACGCAGTGCTAATTGATATCTCTCAGTGCCAGGAGCGAGCGAGAACGAGAGAAGGGGGGGGGCGGGCGGGAGACGCTAACCGAGAGAAACAAGGATGCGGTAAGAGGAAGAGAGAGAGAGAGAGAGAGAGAGATCAACGGGATGCGGATTGAATCCTTGCCACTGGACCGTATCAGTTTTTCGAGAAAACCGCGGAAACCATTGTTCGATAATGAACAATCATAAGCCTCGACTTCGCTTGTCATTTGTCTTCGCTGGTTTGTCTATCATCAGCAAGAGCGACCGTTTCATCGACGATCGTATATAAACACTCGCGAAGGCTTATATTCATTCTTCTATTCATAGAATCGCGTTGTCAAGAAAAGCATCACCAAGGGCTAACTTTTATTGGCAGTTATATACCGCGCGGTCATGGCGACAATTAAAGTTTAAAACTCTGCGTCGTCGACGTTTTACGCCGCTAAGAAGACAGTCCGGAGGAACTCGTAAAACGTAATATAATTAAACATAAAAATATCCCACGTATACATCCAGGCCGGTTGGCCGGCTGAACGAGGTAAAGTGAATAAAAAGTGCTCTTTATTACAATGAGCTTTAATTAACGCGCGCGTTCCGCGATGATTACTCGCATAGCGCACTTTCTCAACTTTAATTTACAGTGTCTGAAAGCAGCCGGGGCGCCCGCGCGCGCCTTCGTTACGTCGTTGCCATAAAGCATAGACACATAATTATGCAGCACGCAGGGGTGAACGAACGCGTGACGCTGATTCGTCCGGCGCATTAAACTTTTTTACGAAACTGGTCCCCTGGCTTCTTTGATTCCCAAGAAAATACAGCCGCGATAACATCGAGAATATTTAACATTACAAATCGCTTCTTTCTTTGCAAGATTATATCGGCTTGCATGCGTAGAAACGTAAGTATACATTGTGATTAATAAATGGTTGCGCGGATTTCCATCTTGTTTTATGATCGACTGTGTGCAGTTGTAAGAATAAGTTTTCCCTCGTATATCTGATAGATCTATTCGTTCGAAATTCTAATGACGCTAGAGGAATTTGCTACTTTATATGCATACAGAGCAGTCACCGCGGTAATTCGTAAAAAAATATGAGAAATTATATAGATCGAGAGATATATATAATTACTATAAGATAACTTAAAAATATAGATTTTCAGGACAGATCGTCACGCTTGATCGACGATGTCGATCGATGATCAAACTAGACTATCTAGATAATATTGTATATACAATACAAAAGTCGACTCGCACTGTACTCGCAGTATCATCACACGGTGACTATCGTTAGTCGCGCGTAGATGGAACAGAAGTTTGTCATATAGGGCAAGCGTATTCCCGATGCGTTTTGAAGTAATAAATTTGGCGGCGCCGGTCGATGGTCGGCGTCAGGTTATGCGCGAAAGTTGGAATTTATGCGTGGTTGTTTATGATCGCCGAATGATAAGAGATCTACGGCCGCATGACAAATGATCCCGTAATGAAAAGTGAAAGATACTGCACGTACCGCGGCCGGCTGCATAAATTTCAATGATTTAATGCGTCGCGCGTGCTGCGCGCGGTATCCTCATTGAATAGGGATCGATAAAACTTTAGCGCATCACTGGCGGTACCGGCCGCGTTCGTTCGCGGCGATCGAGACGAAAAGTCATCGATCCCTATGTTGTAACGCTTATCGGCGGCCGCAACCGCCGGCGCTGCCGCCGCCGCCACCACCGCCGCCTCGTCGCGCCGGGTCAAACGGGAATCCTGCATATTAACGTCGTATCGGATATTCCGCCGAGATACGTCTCATCCGATTGACGGCACCATGAAAAAGGCCGCTTAAGGAATCGTATATACGATTTCAAATACGGTACGCGTGTCTCGTGCGTAACCATTCATCGTCTAATTATGTATATGGAAAAACTTCAATGTCGATCCGCTGTTGACGATCTGTTCCATAAACTGTTAATCTTGACGAAAGGTTCTCTTTGTGAATTTTATTCCCGATAACATCTTTGCGAATATCTATCGTATGATAAAATTCTTTATCATACATATATAACGGTATAAAGTGAATTATTTTTTATATATACATACAAAATGATATAGTATACTGATTTATTTAACCTTTAAATAGGTAGGTGGCTTAAATATGCAAGTTAAATTGGTAACCAGAACATACGAATAAATTTTATAAATATATTTTTTATTAGCATATTATGTTAGTTAAATTTACATTAATTATACTCTTAGAGATAGAGGGAAAATAATGAACTTTAACAATAAAGCTTCTAGGCATCTGTGAGCAACACTTAATTTTTCTTTTGCAGAATACAATTTTAACTTTTCAGTAGGTAGGTAAGTAAGTAGAGTACTTAAAACATGCCAAGAACACAAATTTTATTTCTTCTAATTATATCTTTTATTGTATGTGTATAAAAATAGAGTTAAATTTTTATATTATTTATATTCTTATGACGTAAAGCAAACGTAAAAATAATAAACTTTAAGACTTCTCTAGACAATTCTTTTTATTTTCTTCTTTCAGAACAAGGTCTTTAAAATAACGATGCGTAGAGTGCTGTAGCCGTCTACTTAGTTAAAGGTTAAAAAAAATTATACTTGGAGTGCGCTGGCGGCCACCCACCTCGCCTACTTACTTAATCAAAAGTTGAAATTGTTACTTGTGTTTATCATTGTAAAAATTTTGGAAAAATCAGTCCTAATAGTTGTGTTGGTTCTGTAGAGTATTGTAAAAAATTTCAATTGGTGTAGCTCGCGTGATTTTTATCTATCCATAGTTGCGCGACAATCGAAAATTCCTCGGTGACAGTCGTGATCGTTAGCGAAACGATCTGGTCGTACGGCAATGACCACGTCGTAGCACGGAAATCGTCGTCAGGGCGGTCGATCGATGGCGAATAACGTTGGAAACGCTGGCTAGGCTCCGGTAGGTTAGGTAGGGTGCTTAGGTGTTACAATGATTATCCGAGAGGGACAGCGAAAGGTAATTATGCCCGATAGAATCGGCGGGCGGGAGCGAGAGCGAGGTATACTTTGCGCCAGTGAAGAAACAGAGACGGCAACGCTTGGCGCGCCAGCACAACCGAGAAAGACGGCGAATCCTCGTAATTACCTCGAAGTGAGCTGCTTTCGGCTCACCCGAACCTTCGAAACTTCGGGAATAAATAGCGTTCCGTATTACTGGTTCCACGTTACGAGGTCAACGGAACGACTTGCCGTGTTCAAGAGAACGCGGTCGTCGATCGCATCGATTGATCGATCCGTACATCTTGATCTCCAAAGCTGCTTAGACCATTTCGACCGGAGCAAAATTCAAATAAACGTCTGCCTCGTTCGTCGATCAACGAGGCGCGTAAATTTATTTTGATAAAGTACACTGTCCGTTAGGCCGACACGAGATCGGTCGAAGCGTGGAACGCGAGGATAATCCCGTCGGGAGCCTCGAATCTTAACATCGCGTTTCCTGATTTCTCGTCGTCGTGCTGCCGAGGGAAACGGACATGTAATGAAACTTTATTTTCGCGTGCTCTGGGAAGACGCGAGATTACAAGCGCGCGCCTTTACAGAGACGTCCGCTTTACCCTGCGCCTCCAACTTTAAACGGATGTTAATGATTGCAAATGACTTGGGTGAAATGGCCGTCGTCGTTGAGAGTAATGGGATTCTTTACGAGGCGATTATTGACCCGCTTTCCTAGTTGTAGAAAAGGTGACGATAATAGAGCGTCTATAAGGACAACGGCGCACGGCCTCGGCCTCACTCTCCCTCTCTTCCTCTCGATGCTGCTCTGTCGTCGTCGGTTAAGATTTAATCCGTTAATCTATTCCCGTAATAAGGAATCCATAATGAGTCGAAGCGGATATCTATACCGTGCCGGGGTAGGGTCGAGCACGGTTACGTGAACGAGGACAGCGGCATCGAGACGAATCGAGCGATGAAGAGAGAGCGAGGGAGAGAGAGAGAGAGAGAGGAGAGAAAGAGAGAGGAAGAAGGAGAGACAGAGTCTGAGGGGTATAGCGGGAGAATGGTCGTGAAGGGGGAAAGACAGTGGATGGGATTGGTGGGGCGAAGCTATCGGGTGGGGGGTTAATTAAGCCGTCCTAATATAACTTCTCCTCGCCCCCCTCTTCTCCCTCTCCCCTCCCTCCCCCCTCCCGAGTTATCGAGTATTATTCCGCAAATGTGTCGACCTCAAAGACAATGCCATTCCGGGAAAATTTATTTGTGTCGCTGTACAACACAGTGTCTCGGTCTCTCTCTCCTTCTCCCACGCCTGGAAACAAACCCGACGAAACTTCTGCCAGCTCGCGCAACTTAATTAAACCGACCGTGGCCTCGGTCCTGCACGAAGTGTCGAGCCAGTCGTTGCTCCTCTTTTTTTCTTCTTCCGTCTGACCGCGCTTCGCGCTAGCCTTAGTCGTCGCTGCCGGTTTCGCCTTTCCTTCTTCGGCTGAGTTTTTCACACTCCTCGCGAAACGTTTCCGCGTGTTTGCGTATGCGGAATAGAAAAGTTTTCACGAAGAATCGAATCAAACGCTGTGGAGGTACGTAAAAAAAAAACAGCATTCTTCGCTTTCGTTGGTAGATATTATTTGGATGCGCAAGTCTCGTGGTACACCGAGCCATCACGGTCGTTACGGTAATTATGGGTCGACGTTTTCCTCGACAGCGCCAAGTCAGCCGCCGTGAAGAAGCTTCCTAGAAGTCATCAGCGCGACCGACCACTCGACACATGTTAAGAGATCCACTTGCCGTTTGTCAATGCGGCGAGAGGAAGGAGGCAGTGGAATAAATTATTATTGCTCTGGTAAATCCGGTCAATCTCGTGGACGAACTCCAATGCGTAGTGATGACGACCAAAGCCGCCAAGCGGCACAATAGAGATGCATGAGAGTGCGTTAATCCACAGAGACCGCTACAATACTTGATGTTTCTCGTAAAAGCGTCTTTTTTCGTTTAAATTACGAGTTTAAATTAACGACGAACCGTCGTTATATCTGCGCACTATTGCCCCTGTTTGAGCTTTATTTTTATCTATCTCATTATTCTTTAATGTGATATTTTTTTTCCATTGTCCAATTATTAATTCTTGAGTGAAACGAATGTATCGTAATAAGATTACAAATTAATTAAGAAGTATATTTTTCTACGCGTAAAAAATAATTTATTGAGACAGAATTGTGTATGGATAAAATATATGGATAAAAGAGATGAGTAAGTATAAAATTATGTCCTAAAACCAGTATGATTTATACATATATTTAAGCATAAAAAATAAAATATTTTACGATATTAAATCTGGTGAATTTAGTTAATGAATTAAATATCGAATTTTTTTAAATCTACTTTATTATTATCATTGTAACTTTTCTGTGTAGAAATTATCCACATATTTTTAGTAATATTAATAAATAATATTCGTGCTCCGATTATGCGTACATATAATTTAACGTGTTTTTACAAAAATAATCACCGCGTTCAGCGTATCACGTTAACATAAACTTAATCACGTATTCGTGAAAGAAATAATTTTACTCTAAGAAGGATTATTATTGGCGACCGATTTCCGCGCAGTCCTTGAGTTACACAATCCGGAGCCAAGTAAGATCATTAGCAGATGCCTCGGTGTTAATGAGTATAATTCTAGATGTTCCAACGATACTACAACGCTCGTGGCTTTCTGCTAAGACGATTATTCCCGCTGCTCCGCGCCAGTAATAACCAAGAATATGCGCATAAGTAGGCGCTATTCGATATGGGTCATACAGAAAGGGGTCAATCGGCTGTAGAATTTTTTTCTCTATGGTCAATCGAGATCGTAATGGGTCGTTAACAATGACAAATCGATTTTGTAGAGATATCGATTTTCGATCGTATGAATTTTACTACGCTTCAGTATTTCTCAAGTTAAAATTTTCGCCTTTTATATATATATATATATATATATGTATGTATGTGTGTAAATTTCTCTATATTTTCTTTAGTTTAAAAAAAATATGTGTTATAAATTTTCATATTTGTTATGGAAATTTGTTTCATAAAATCACGTAGGAGAGAGAATGTATAGTATTACAGAAATAATCATATACCAATATTTTTTATCATATGAGTTATTGATATTTTTATTTAGTACGGTAGAAAATTGAATGTCATTGTCATCACAGTGATGTTCATTGATCGATTCGTTTCTGCTCTTTCGACATCGGTCCGTTTAACAGCGAGTGAAACGTGAATCTCGTTAATCCTATTGTTCACGAACCAGCAAATTTCGAGCGGCTACAACGCGAGGCGTCGTACGTAAGATTAAGTACACTTTAATTATATCATCAGGCAGCATTTGACACTCACCGCTTATATAATTGTCTTTAGGTTGCGGTGCAACCTTCTCGAGGATCTCGAAATCTCGTTAGCTAATCTCTCAGTCAGTTATCCTTCTCTCTCTCCCTTTCTCTCCTACCTTCTATGTCTCTCAGCCGAGTTAATTTCCATCTCTTTGATTTTTGGCAACCTCTAGAAATTTCGTCATCCCTAACGCCTTCCATGAGGCACGCGCTCGTTTCCTGCTCACCTCCTCCCTCCCACCCACCCCGGTCTGTGACACGGCCCTAGACCCTTTTCAGCGGATTTCTGCACCTGCCGGCAAAAGCGGCGGCGCGGCGCGAATATAGGCGCGCGTGACACTTTATGCCGAGAGATTTTACGTGAACGGCGTGACTGCGGACCGATCTAATAAAGTCCCTCTTAGAACGGGCTAACATTATTCCGCTCTTTGACGTTTGCACCTAGTCGCGGCGGCTTACTTTGCAGTCCGCGCACGCGATTCCGCGAAACGCGACACAGACCTTAAAGACACAGGCGCGCACCTCACCTTTGCGCGCAGCAATGTGTTTCACTTTTAATTTCTCGCCTGCACGATATCTAATTACAGCATATCCAATGAAGGGACCTTTCAAGGAAAAACGCAATAGAAAAAAAGAGAGAGAAAGAGAAGAGTGGTTCTGCGAATGCGTGTGTGTGTGTGTGTGTGTGTGTGTGTGTGTGCGCGCGCGCGAGATTTCGTGTCACCAGCACTATTCGGCGGAGTCAGTACCTGCCGCCAAGGGTACTGGCTCGCGTGCCACAAACTTAAGAACGCTCGTGCCTCTAACTCCGTCATTTTCTATTCGGCGTAAAAAAGATTACGATTGCTTCTGGTAAAGGATAATTAGGCTATGAGAGCGCGTTGATACTTGGAAATATAATATCATGGATACCGATTATACGTTTATTTCATAATCATTCTGTCAAAGAGCTGTCTGTATATGAAGACAAAGAGAATTAGACTACTAATTTATGTGTTGTAATTTAAACAAAACTTATTCATTATCTTTTAAATTTTTATGCTGTTAAAAATTGCAAATAATATAATTACGTTAATGTCATCTCGATGATTGGGATATACGCTGACCGGGCGGGAATCTGTGAACTAACAACTGTTTGCGATCTTTAATCAACGATTTTGACAGATTCAGAGGGGGAGTGGAGTTAGAGGGTCGTTCGGCATTGGCCAGAATGACACTCTTGGCAATCCCTCGCCGCCATCCTGTCGTTTTCCAACGAACGATCAGGGGCCGCGATGCCTCACGGTACTATCGATCATTCGGCAGGCCTCATAATTAGCAATTAACTATATCCATTAGGCGGTGATATAATTACTATGTGCTCCTACTACCGACGCTTAACCCGCCGTCTGCTCGGCGGACGCTGCGAGGGGCTGATTTTCGCGGCATTAGCAGGTACATCACGATAATTATACGATCGATTATTCTAGGAGACGAGAAGGGGCCGGGCGGCAAAGGGGCTGGCGAAAATTGTTCCCCTCGACCTCCTATCCTCCCGCCTTAGCCGTAGCAAACTTGCCTGGCTTCGACTCGGATCGACCCAACCTATTTTCGATAATTCAAGGTCCCTCCATCGGGATCCGTATCCGCACGCGCGAATTATTCTGTAAACTTATGTATTCTATATTGATTTGGTCAGAGGATCGTACGGATCGTCGAAATTAACAATGATTCGGTGGGGATCGGTTATCTGCGATAATGTTTTGTAGGTATGCCGTCGAGAAGATCGCTATTTAATTTATCTTACGCATGCGCAAGTTAATTATCTTTAAGATCGATACCGCCGGAGGTAGAAGGAAATTAGATTGTTGCGCGGCGTCGAGATCGTGATCGCGCGGTGATCTTGATCGGACCGACGACGACAACGGGGGCCAATTTGAGAAAGTTGAGAATGCATGACCGTGCTACATACATATTCGCGCGCTTATTTACGAGCTCGTTATCTCGGTGATATTATTAACGACCCTCACCCGCCCTGACTTGTTACGAGTTGTATACTTTGCGGTCACGCATTTTGCCGATGTGCGAATACTATAATGCGATGCGTGGTCGATTCAAATCAGAGCGTGGGTTGATCCTGCCGTCGCGCCGCGAGAATTTTCTTGGCCGACCGTCCGAATCTATCTCTTCTCCATTTAGAAAGGAAATTTAATCACTCCGAGGTTGAGGGCGGCAACGCATGTGCGGGGAATTATCCGCACGAGACACACAGGCTCGCACACAGTGGCTGGTGCACACCGGTGAAAGTTTCAGGTTCGGTAATTATTATCGTGGGATTGGTATAACCGTTGATTATGGCTATTATGAACTGTCGGGTAAATATAAGAAGGTAGGGCGCGGGTAGGTAGTTGGAATTAGTGGGCTAGGATCGGCCTAGAACTATCTTGGATGCCGCTGATTGCGGAATTAGAATTTATATGGATCGCCGCACGCGAGCCAGTGGCTCTCATACCAGTGGATCTTTATTTAACCGGTTAGGTGGTCGGCTCGCGTTTAACTCTGAAAGCTTCCGATACACCGTTTAACTCGGCGTACGATATCAGCGATTAACGTGACACGATATGATATGCCGCCCACCACGTGCATTCACTCTCTATTCTGGACGCGACAAAATCGTAGTATACGTTTCGTGAAAGTTATTAACTAATTTTTTCGTCCTTCTGATAGCCGTGCGATAGGTATTTGTATAGGTATATGTTGGCGTGATTTCCGCATAATTTAGAGATATATGTCTACATCATTTTATATATCAATAGATATATACGAGAAAATTATTCTTCAGATATCTACTCTATTCTTTAGCATATTTTGCATTTGTCACATATCGCGTACTACATGAAGAATTAAGGATAGCCATCTCTTTGACCACCGCGATGTCACGACATTCGTATAACGACATAGGGATCGCTAGACTTGATTAGGCACCAACCAGCTCGTATAATATTTGTCATCGACTTTCTTCGACTACGAGATCTGCGCTACGTTCGATTCTCCTATGCATATGTAAGAGCCGTGCCCGGCACTCGAATTGATGAAATTCCCAACATTAATTGTATCACAATGGTAATTGAATCTGCGGAGCGCCGTCTATTTGAACAATAGTTGGTTATATTATGTAGATTTGCCGTCGTAGCCTCATACTGTGCCATCCAGATTCACTCCCTCTCTCCACCACTGCCAACCCCCTCGGTCTCACCCCTTTCGCGACGACGGTTGCCGCAGCACCGCCTAGCTGTTTAAACACAGACGATATCTGAACTACCAGAACTAACGTACGGAGTTAGCCCGGGTTAGGTGCTTCGACTACGGTCGCCATTATCATAATTGCACGCGGAGTTCCTTCGACGAAACTCGGTTGACCCGCTGCAACGAGAATAGTCGACGATTTCGTCAATGACTTGAAATTCTAGGGAATATCATACGGATGGGAAACGCTTTTACCAAATAGAACAGCATTACAGTGGACTAATTGTAAGAAGAAAGTAGGTAGTGAGATAATATGTAATTAATTCAATCTTAGATTTTAATTTTTAAGCAGAAAGATAGAAACTCTAGATTAAATCATTAGATTAGAATTTTATTAATTACTTCATTTTCGAAGCTGCTTAATTTGCAGTAACCTTGCGATCAAGAATATTGAATGATTTAAAAGCCTTTATATTAATTTTTTAATGAATCAGCGTATATTCCTGAACGACATTTTTCGATCAACGCGAAATACAATTAAGATCAACGGAACCAATGGAAGTTTTTTTCTTTAGATAAAGCCTTATATTTGTCGTCATCAATATCGACTTTAGAGAATACAAAATCTAAAGTGTCGTGTGCTCTTCTGTGATTCGAACTCGTGAAAATAATACGCGTCGCTTCATCGGTTGACACCTTCGTTAATCGAGCACGTTGGGACTATCAGAGTTCGACCGTGTGCCACGATATGCCCTGGGTGACGACTGAGGGACGGACCTGTGACGATATTAGGGACGTGTTACGTTTGCCGAGGGAACCCTCCGGGGACAACAAAAGGACCACACGCACCGGGATGTACCAATGGACAACGTTATATTGCGCTGAAATTGCTCTCGCGCTCGGTGATCGGCTTGAATCTTTGCGAATTGCTCCATTTTAAATTCTTTCGGAGTAATATTTATGTCAGGACCACTTTTATAATATTTAATATCATTTGATATTTGTAAATTCTATATGATCGCGTTTCAATCAAATAATGCATTACTGCACTTTTTGTACTTAATATTTAATATTAATATCTTGTAAACTTAATTATACTTAATTAGGAGTATACGAAAACTATTTAAAATACGAAATAATATTACTGTTACACTCGAGTAAAACGTTCTCGCGGCGGTAAAAAAAAAAGTGAAAAAAAAATGACGAAACGTATACATATTAAATTAAATTTCTGCGTAGACATTACTTTGTTCTCCGACTAAGGATAGATAGCAATGGAGGTTGCGTTTGCTTCTGCAAGCTTGCTATTTGATGTGTGACCGTAGCTGGATATAGGTATAGGTTACATGAGCACGGCGGTCCAAATTTCGAGGATTCTGGTAGCTTTTGACGCCCACCCTGGCATTACTCGGACTCGTGTTAGGCCAGGGCCAGTCGACGTACGATCGCCCGATGTGCACGGACTTTGCTCGGTGGCGATGGTGTTCTCCCACTGCTGAGTTGGTAGCTCTGCCCGCCTGTGCCTGCCTGCCACCACCTCATTTGAATTTCTAATTAGGAAACCTCCATGCAATTATTGGATTAATGTAAATTACGAGAGCTGGCTCGGTCTCCGCCACCGCTACCGCCACCGCCGCGCAAGGGTGGCTCTCTCTCTCTCTCTCTCTCTCTCTCTCTCTCTCTCTCTCTCTCTTGCTCTCTTCCTCTTTCTCTACCTCTCGCACCCTATCTCCGTTTCTCTCTCTCTTCTCTTTCATTCTCTCCCCTATGACTATATTCGTCTCTCTCGCTCGACCACACTTCGCCGATCTACCTCGTTCCATCCGTTGTCTCGGTCTCTCTTCGTCTTGCATCGTCTCTTCTCTATCATCGTTCTTCTCCTCCGCTCTCGGCTCTCCCTTTCCTTCGCCAAGGCTCAGCGGGGGTTGGGGATAATTAAAATCCGTTGATTAATATGTAAATTTAATAAGATTACTGTACTAGGAATGCCCGCTGCAGACAAGCGACTGTACCTCAGCTCCTTGTATCGAGGAACGAGGGTGCGCACTGTTGTAGCCTTTGATTGTCACTCAACCAGACAAGCGGTACTTTCCTTGTCGAGGAGGAGGGAGGGGACGCCTCCCTTTCGCGAAATCGCTCAAGCATTTGGACGGCTGCATTTACCGCAAAACTCCTTGATCGCACCTTTTCAAGTTGTACGAACTCTATATAAGTAACAAAAATGAATATAAATAATAACTAATATAGTACATATTATAAATCACGCGTGTCAAATACTATTCTTTTCCTCTTCCTATTATTCTTTTATCGTAACGCGTACCAAGTACACATCAATTAATAGTTACATATTAATTAATGCTTCAAATTACCACGTTTTATGATAATCGTACTTGTGTAATTGTACTCGCGAAAAACTTGTACATGTGCGCACATGTA
The DNA here is from genome assembly GCF_001594065.2 of Cyphomyrmex costatus. Taxonomy (NCBI): domain Eukaryota; kingdom Metazoa; phylum Arthropoda; class Insecta; order Hymenoptera; family Formicidae; genus Cyphomyrmex; species Cyphomyrmex costatus. Next base: position 1,767,102 of record NW_017274954.1, on the reverse strand, counting down.
TTATACGATATACTATGTACAGCTAACCGCAAAACAAACTATATGTATACTCGGAGAAATTACAACTAAAAGAAACATTACACCTACAACATTGTCGAAGATAACAAGGAGATGCTACTATCTCCTTGTTTTTTTATTCAACCTCCATGTCTTCTCACCGCAAACATGTACAACGCACGATCGTCGATCTCCCGCAACATTGAGAGTTGTATTTCGCGCTTCGAGAAGAGCATTGCTTTATCCACAACAGCCGCAGGCGGTGACCCGCAGCCGCGCACGCTCGAAAAAAGAACCGAAGGGCTGTAGAACGAAAAGGGCGATGAAGGGGCGGTGTAGGTACGCGAAGAACGCGCCCGACGACAGGCAATTTTTGTCCTCGCGTCGACACCGGCACCGGCTAAAAATACAATTTGAAAAATCCAACAATACCGCCCAATTCGCGCGAAAATGCATCAGTCGCTCGAGCAGCGACGGTATTGTTCACCGGGTGGACACAATGCGTCCGATTGGTGGGACCACCCCGGATTTTTACAGCGTTCGCCGTCCGCGACTTTTTTCCACTATCGCACTCCACTACCGCCGCTGCCGCGGCAACCCCTCCATATGCCCGTACTTTTTGTCTTCTTGCAACTCTTTTTTCCACCGACGACGGTTTGGTTGCACGCGTGCCAGGTATAATCGTCGGCGCGTTACCGCGTGCCCGATTTGCATACCGCGGTCGAAGAGTGGTTGGCCACGTCGATTTCCAGTTTGCCACTGGTATCTTTTTTCACGTTCTTCCCGTGTATTTCCTCGCGTACCAATAATCGGTCATTCTAATCTATGCTTGAAAAGACATCGCATTTCTGTGTATACGTACAATACACAAACACACAAAACATACACATTTTTTAAAAACTTTTGGTCTAACCAGTCTAAGTGATTGAAAATTGAGCCAGTCTTGAAGAAAAGAGTGAAAATATTTATACTCTTGAATAAAAGTGGCAGATTTTCACTCTTAAGGAGTGTGAACTTTCATTCTTTTGGAGTAAGATTTTATTCCTTTGGAGTGAATCTTATTCTGAAAAAGAATAAAAATCTTGTTCAAGAGAGAAAAGATTTTACTTTTTTTCAAGACTGGCTCAATTTCTATTCCAAAAGATCTATAAAGTATATACATAGGTATATGTATGTGTGTGTGCGTAGGTATATATGTTGACACAGTACTCAGATTTATATACAGACAGTTTAACTTAAAACGTGTTAAAGACAGTGTTAAAAAATCAGAGAACTTCTTTATTAATTTACTACTCCTTTGATTTTCTTTTTATAGATTATCTCTGCTTGATCTGAAGATTAACGGAGAATTTGGAGATTGCGCGAATTTTTAATTACATTGAAGAACGTAGATACGACGATCTCGCCCATTGCCAGGTAAAATTGCTGTGATTAGCGTTACAGAAATGGATGTTGCATTATTGGATTGTGCCGCGAGAAAGTTGTAACGAGACGAGTTCAATTAGCGATTTGAACGGCGAGGATGGCGAAAAATAATAGAGGGGGCGTACGAGATGGATGTTTTATTTGCCGTTACGAGAAGCGGAAATTGTTACTTATTATCCGTAATTATTATATCGGTAAATATTGCGTTACTGCAAAATTATATGCGATATTTATATTCCCAAGTCAATTAACGTCACGTATACTCGTAACTTTATCTCGGATTATTTACCAAACATATTTTTTGTAACATCGTTTTCGTTTATTTTTGTAATGCATCCCGCGGTCTTCATTGCTTTCATCAGCGATCTCGAAAAATTTTCGACGAAACACACACAGGGTTTCGAAACTGACCAATAAAGAGAAATTCTTCTTATTGAAATTCGAGTTTCCGAGCCACATCGCATTCATGCATCGATCGTGGCACAGGATCGTATCGTTGCCAGATATCGACGGTAATTTTTCTATATGCGTGTCGAAAAAAGAGATCCATCGACGCCCGTATTCCCCCGATGAATCCCATCGCACCCCTCTCTTTGGTCGGTCCGCACCATACATTCCATCCGACGCGAAGCTGATGCGCGCACACAAATCTGCGTAAACGAGTAGTCGGGCCACATCGACGGAAACGGCTACTAACAAACCCAATAAAAATAATGCACTTTCGCGCATTTGCAAATGAACGTTGTCATTTTATTTCGACGGGAACGAGTCACGTGGTGCGCCGTAGCTGCCAACATCGCCCGCCACTGATAATAATTATGGATATTGAGAATGGTTATCGCCGTGACGCCCCGTGTATTAATGTCCCGGCGCTCTCCCGGCACGCCGATAAACAAATTTGCCGCGACTGTGTCTACGAACGAGCGGTGTCTAATTTTTTCCCATTTTTCCTTCTTTTTTTTTGCTTTTATTATTTTTTATTTTCGACGCTTCGCGCGGTAAATGCATAACGCAAAATTACGGCGCTATCACGCGTTATGCCGGGCGATGACGTGAAATGGCACGTAGGAACGAGTCCACACACTCGTAACGTTGGATCATTGTCGATAACTGACGTTTATTTCGAGCGTGACGTACGAATACGTCGCCTCCTAGCTGCGGGAAAGCGACATGTATCGAATACAAGGAAAGGGAAATTGAGTGTGCCAACGCCGCTCGTGATACTCATGGAAATATGCAGCGGATGGATTTTTTAATGTTCGCGGATTTATTTTACAAGCCAGAGAATGGTGTCATTTTTCCGCGTGATTCCTCCACGGCCGGAGATTTTTGTCGATAGTCATACGACCAGTTTCGGATACGCGATGAAAAATTGTTACATTTCTCAGGAATTCAAAGATTAATTCCATCAGTTATCGAATGACATAAACAAAAATTAGAATCGTTAACGCTTGAGTAAAGATAGAAAAACATGTGTGAACACCGGTATTCATCCAATACCAAAAATATAATGGTTTATTTGATCGTGTTTTTTTTCTTTTTATCTTTGTCCGCCGCGATGTTCGCGGATGTTAAGAAGATTTTCCGGTGACACGATAAAATCGCTCGTTAAACTTCTCGTTGTAAAGTCCGAAATATTTTCGAACCGTGTTTTCGAGAGAGAACGTGCGACGTTTCAGCGGAGTTTTAAACGGTTCCAACATACATCATCGTCGTTAACGAGCAAAGGCATCATGAAGTTAACGTCAAAAGCACGTGGTAGCTCGGGGCAAGGTACGTCCACACCTTGCATCTAATTAACGCCGGTCGCGGTCGACACTACACGAAAAACACTGGAAAAACCCGGCGCCGCACTTAATATCGCGAAAACGATCATGCGGTATAACGATATTTGAGAGTGTAACTGGTTCATAATGGCAGCAGCGCCTCGGTTGTGCCCGCGATAATAATATTAAGCTTTATTTAGGTGAAATTCAACTTTAAAACGTGACTCGCAGTAATTATGCGAGAGTAAAACAATGCCTGCGGCCTGGGCTCGCATGATATACGTCTGCGGGTTTTTGCAAGACAAAGGCGTTTTATATCGCATTCGCCACCGCAACTTGCACGGTTTTCTAGCTTCGCTTTTGCGCCAGGAAGTTTATGTACTTCGCGCGTGTCGCGCTTACGCGCGTCCGCCTGCTGTGAGACTGCATTATGCACATTTACGTTAAAGAACTGCCGTTGGTTTTGGCACCATGATTTTTCTTGAGTAATACAATACTTGGATGCGCGCAAAGGTGACTATACAATCTAGATCTGTCCAAGTTTTTTACTCGCGAGTTCCTCTTTCAGTGAACGAGACGAAAAATGTACAAAGGAGTTAGACGTAGGGAGGCCATACATTACGTGGAATACGCATTTGTTGTGTCATGGCACGTATAAAAACGTAGAGCAATAAGACTTAAGCAGTAAGCGAATCATAGTAATCATCATAATTTTTGGCTTAAGGAGCAAAGAAGTTGGGCGGGCTTGTTTTACATACATATATATATACGTATACTTAAATGTTTCGCGTTTATCAATTTTTTCGTTTCTTTCTTCGTTCCCTTTATATCGATATAGACTAATAAAACTGCGGGGGTAAAAGTCAGCTTAACAAGCAGTCGGCGTCCAAAGGCTCGAGGGGTGGATTAAATGGCGATGCCATTGATGGAGGAGCGTAATGCATGCGTGATGTTTAATTAATCAATTAATAAGCGTATTATTATTTTGTTTAATTAAAAATAATGAATCTCTGTCCTGTAGAGCGCGTGATGTCAGCTCACACTCACGTCAGGGTAGATGCGCGACTTGCATCAGTGGAACTCATGTTTAAAATCGGCGCTTGTATAACGCGAGACTGCCCGTTGTATCAATGATTTCGTCAATACCATTTTTTTCCCTTCTCTCTTTCTCTTTCGTGCACCGCGCCAACCGCGCTTGGCCAGAGTTGACGCGCATCTCTGTGTGCCATCTGGTTTGATTACGAATTCTCGTAACGCTCGCATTATTAAAGAGCAGGCCCATTATTGCACAACCGTTCGAAAGTGTCGAGTCGCGCGCACGGACGGTTGCCGCTGTTGCTGCGATCCTTTATGATGCATCAAGCACGCGGATTGGTAGTGGCGTATTGTTCCCCTCCGTAATAAATGATATCGAATTCGCTGCGTCAACGTGGTCGAGCGAATCCAGCGATGATACACGGTGGAAAAAAAAAAAAAGACAAAGAGCATTGCCACGTATATGCATTTGCGAATAAACCTCGGCATTCTAGCAAAATTTAGAACGATCGAAGGAGCTATATGGTTGTCCCTAAAAATTTCGGATCTCCACGAGAGCCGTCGAATTCGAAGTGCCCAAACCTAGACTCGATGTGTACGTTCGTTTGCTGGCTATAGTTTATCCGCGAGTGCACGATTTTAATAAACCCGATGTAAACGGTTGGCCCCTTCCCTTTGTAGTGAAAGTTTCCGGGAGAGCGCGCCGATTTTTAAATATAGCGTCGTAGGTTTGGCTGGCAATGAGAGCCATGTCGGCCAGGTCGGGAACCGTCAAAGCTTTTCGCAAGCGCTCCGCTTGCCTCGCTGATCCACGAAAAAGGCTCGCCATCCGTGGAATCTTTTGTTTATAATTTTTTTTGATCATTACCAACAGGCTACTAATTCTCCCGACGGCGGTAGGTGCATTCAAAATTTATCGGCGCGACGAAACGCACCCTCCAATTTTTTTGTCTCCTTCCGCCTCCCTCGCTCGCTCAATGCCGCGATTGCCTCTATCGTCCCTTGCTTCATCTCGCTCTTTCTCTCTGTCTCTCTTTCTCCCTCAGCTCAATTTTCTTTCGCCATCCCTCTCTTCTTTCCTCGTTCAGTTTATTCGCTCGCTTTCAAGTCACCGCTGGCATTTGACAACGCTCAAAGGCTATTCAGGATCGAAAGACCGGAAATGTTTCAACGAGGAAAAATATGTATATAGAAACAGGTACATAAGATGACGGTGCTTTAGGGGAAAGTTTCAATGCCAATGACCGGAACGATCAAGTTTAGGCGACATCGAGATATGAATTACGAATAGGTATACACATCGATCGATTGATTCATAATGAAAATATTCCGAATTATGTATCAATATTCTTCATTTATGTATCGTAATTTTCTCATAATACGAGGTTTCGAAATGGTGAAAAATAGTCCGGGGAATGATAATGGGGCGGCGAGAGTCGACGGTCGGAGATCGGGAGCGTCGCGCGGTGAATGCACGCGCGAGGATGGGGTAGAAATAATGTGTTTAGGCGCAGGCATTTTTATCGCGCTCCTCCCCTCCACCCTAGCCTTTTGTTGTTTCCGATGCTTTATGTGAATTGCACTGTAAAATCTCATTATATTCGCGCGCAATGCGTCCATTATACACCATGCCAGAAACATTTTTACCCTCTCGAATTTTTTTTCTCCAGTATCCACCTACTCTCGCTCGCGCTCGCTTCTCTCACCCTTTTTTTGTTTTTTTTTTTTTCGTTCGGTGCGAAACATTCTCTAAATTTATTCGTTCGTGCGACACAACGGTCTAATTTGTTTCACTAGAAAACAACGCTCGGTTCGCGCTACGCTAATTACGTGCAGTTTGGTCGATCGGTATCCGATTTCGTCTCGGTTTTCCACCGGAGTTATCCTACGGAATCTCTTGCTCTCCTCACAGCCTCCGTATCTTTTCTTCTTCATTATGACGATAGAGCTCTTACCGAAATAGAGACGTATGCATTGCAATGCGCGTGTGTGTTGCGAAAATAAATCTAAATAATGAGGTAAATGAAAGAACACCAGAAAAATAATGATATGGTTGAAACATAGAAATTTTGCGTTGTTTTAATTACGGGATTAGAAAAACTTATTAAATGTGAAACAGCAAAAAAGAAATAGGTAACTAAAGAGAAAGAGAGAGTTATAGAGAATGAAGTTTGAAGGAAAAAGGAGAGATAAAGAGAATTAATCGATACTATATAAAGTCATAGTTATCAAAGGCGAAAATTTGAGGAGCAATTTTTAATAGACTAAAATAACATGGCACTTCTAGACAAAGTAATGGGAGAGATATCTTTCCTTTCCTTTACTATTCGAATCCCAATATGATTCGTGTAAACGACTATCAGTGCAATCGGACTTATGTTTGCTGTATCCTGCGCAAACCATAGCTGAGATAGCTCTTTTAAGTTCGATTCATTTTGTTCAGATGAATACGGATAACGAAAGTAAATGTTTGGTCTCGTTCACTGTCCTATTCAGTCCTCGGAAGGATTAAGACAATCAGGATATCGCGCGGGCCTCAACCCTACAAGTGAATGAGAAGTATAACGTTAACGACAATGTATCGTTCAGTCGTCATCGAATGTGAGGACGAACTCTGTACGGGGCAAAAGTGCACGACACACCGTTAAGCTCAGGTTGGCAAAGCGACCGAGGGGTTAATGGCGCGTCGTTGCGTATTCTAGCGGTGTTTGTTTCCTCGCAGCTGGCAATAAACTAAGATAAATGAATGTCCGTAGGCTAGGCCACTATTATTCCTTCGCTCGCTGCTTACATTAAGTCGGCTCGCATTAACGGCGATGCGTAACGTATCGCGCCCATTACAAGCTCGGATTCTCGATCGAGGGTAGTCCTTTATTTCTATATCGAGAGGTAGAAAATTAGTTTTGCAAATGTAACCGAACGTTCACGTTTTGGGTTTTATTCGCTATCAACTAATTTTAATTAGAAAAGACTGACAGAACTATTTAAATTACTTTAAATCGATACATCATTGTCGCAACAAAACATTTCGAATTTGGATTCTAATTAAGTTTTAAACATATATATATAATTGCGCAAAAATGTGCGTTATAAAAGTGCTTTGTTCAAATGAATACGAAACAATGGAATGGAACAGCTCATTTCGCGGTCGTGCGTTATTGTAGACAATAGTAATCTGAATAAATGACGAAATGATGATACGTTTCGTCTGCGGCCTCGAGAAGGAAGTCGCGAATGCGCCTTGTACTCGGGAGGAGGAGATCTTCTTGAGAGCGGCGGCAGTAACGTCGTCGCAAAATCCACTGTGAGTACGCCTCAAATTCCGGCAGAGGAGGCTCAGCTCGTAAAGCACAGGAAGATGCATGCCGGGATATTAAGGCCATTATCGCCGTTGCATATTCATGCCGTATTATAATGAAAATACAGTTTATTACCGAAGATTAACAGCTTCTTACGGCGACGTGCAGTTGCCGCCGCTCGGGACTACGCCTGACGTCGTTTCAACAACCCCTTGCCAAAACCATTCGCGAAAGGCGGAAGCCGTAGCCGTAGGGCGCGTCCTATTCCGCGCTCTTCCGCACTCGACTGGTCACGAAAATTTTCTTTATGAAAGAAAGTTCATCGAAGCGTCCGCAAAGCTTTCCAGGGCGCCAGATACGAAGCGCGCTTCAAAACGAATATTATGAGCGCAATTTAATTACCGCTTGATGCCTCTCGAAATCTCGCATCGAGACATGTTAGAAGAAAACTACGAAGCGCGTCGTGTATAAACGACCTCTCTATCGACCCTCCGCGCACGGGCGGACGTGCGATTTCAACCTTGGTGCTTTAATTCGACTGTCTATAGGTAAGTAACGAGCCGCTCGCGCTAGTTCCGTACCGTAAATAAGTAAATAATTCATTCTCCGACTCGCTTGGCAAGTGGCACGAGAAGCGAGCGTGTCTTGGAGGGTGAGAACGACCGGAGCAGCGGGGGATGCGATGGTTGGGACGAAGTGTTGTAAGGTGAAGGAGAAGCAGTGGTAGAAATGAGGGTGGAAGGGAGGGGGAGGGAGGGAAGGAGGTACACCCAGGCGGCGAAAGGGGGTGAAATCTGCATAATATCGGTAATGCTCAAAATGCGAGTCGCGTAGCTACCTGCCTTGCTTACCCCGCTCCGCTCCACGGCCGCGTCAACTAAAACTTAATTATAATTAATTAATGCGACTGCTAACTGAAGCGGCTGGACAAGTATTGACCCGCAACGTGGCGGCCGACCGCTGCTGGGTTTTCGTTCGTAACAAGCGGCGTTGAATCTTGCGAACGTCGAAGAGGCGCCTCAGAGCTTAAGTCGATGTCGATGCCGATGGCGATCCCCGCCGAAAATCAGTCTGAAAGTGCTTGGTCTCGCACCCGTCGCACTTCGCTGACGTCAACGTCGTAAACTCCAGACCTCGAGGAAGGACATAACATTTCCATGGCGGAGGCGGTACTAAGTCTATGGCTCCGTACAGTGCGTAATTAGAAACCTTTGTGCAAAATGAATACTGTTAATTAACGTACCTAAAAAGACATTATACCCACGGGTTGGTAAACTAAATATGGCCCCCAGCGTCCCCCCCCCCCCCCCCCCCCCCCCCCCGCGGCCGACGTTAAATCGTAACAAATTGTATTCGAGACTCTTGAGCTGAATTGGGCAGCGAAAGGAGAATACGCAATTTGCGCGAGCGAAACTCGCACTTTATGCCAGGAGAGCGAACATCTCCCGTGCTATTACGATTGTAACGCGGAAAAAAAAAATTACGAAAATCTGCAGTCATCTTTCCGTTTCCCCGCGTCTTTTCTTTCTCGCGGCGCGCAAAGGTAAAGATATAACGCTGAGGTTTTGCTGTTAGACGGCGAGCGCGAGTGGTCGATATTAATTGCGTCTTGACTCATTAATTCGTTCGCATTATCTCAGCTCTCCGAGCGAGAGATCGCCCGAGACCGTAGCTGCGCGCGCTCGCTTTCTGCGTCTCGACTCGAGTTCGGTGAGCAATTACAATATGAAAGGCGCATAAATCAGCGAGTTTAATTAACGCGTTGTTATTATCATTATGACACCGCGCCGGGATTATAACATTCCCGAATGCTTCTTGACGGCGCGCCGTCGTCAGCTATTTTTAAGTATATATGGCAAATCTAACGTACAGTTACCTACCGGTTTTCGAATTTTCAGAAAACCGTCAGAGAGCATCGCGTGACGTAGCAGTTGCATTATTATGTCGTTATCCTCATATTAATGAAATAGCGGGAGAGATATCGATATAGCGTAATTAATTAGCTAATAGAAAGTAATCCGTAGATAGACGTCACCGCGCCATTTGTTTTTAATTAAACATTGATATAGCAATGGTATGTCGTGGTATGTTCTCAAATATTGACCGTTGCGCGTATCGCTACTTTTAAAATCGATCTTATCAATAATAATTAAAGATCTTAATTTTCTGATTTTATTTTATTTTATTTCACGTTTATCCGACAATCAAATAATTCTTTATACCCCTTTTTTTTTATAAAGTTCGCGACGATATCACTTTTCTGGTTATCCGCAATTTTTTGGTACTACTTGCGTTCTTCACGACCGCAAAAATTGCAGGGAATAAAATAAAGCCGTGACAAAATTTTAATTGATTTGAAATATTGGCAGAAATATCGGCCTTTTACAGCCAGAGCAATCGAAAACTTTTATTGTAGTTTTCATTTTCTTGACTGTTAAATGATCTATGGTAAGAGCCTTCCATTAATATAATTAATATAATATTAGAAAAATGTAAACTATACATACTTGTGTATATGCACGCGGTTTATTATGGTATTAATATAATTAATATTTAATGTTTTTATAAGTCAAGTACATACATATCGCGTCCAAGGTAAATTTGGGTATTACAGATGAAGGGTGAAGTTGTTTGATTCGTATAACGATGCAGCTGAACATGCAGATGCAAGAAAAAATCGTTAAAGTGGACACGATTGTTGCGGGGATTTTTTTGGGAATTTCAAGTGTTCGATACTCATAATCAAATCATTACAGATGATATGGCAACATCGAGGGATGTGTGCGTTTCAGCTATTAACTGAACTCTGCGCCATCGATATACCAACCCTCTTAATCAGAGGCGCTCAAAGGGGGGCGTCCGTCCGGAGACCTTGTGCCTCTCGCGAAGCGGAAGGCACGCCAGCCGATCGAGCCGACTGAGCGGCTCTGTGATATTTTTTAATTAATCGAATTATTGAACTGTATCGCAATCGAATTGAATTAAGTGCCGACGATCTGCGCCGCGTAACACGGAGACGCGCAATTTTCCGTCATTATTATAGCGTCCCTTCGATTTCCTGCCCGCTACGCGCCAGCCATCTTCATGCCCTTCCTGATCCGCCCTTACGTGATCCTCACCCCTCCCACCCCCGGCGACCTATCCGTCATCCTTTTTGACGAGCGCTCACGCACTTGCTGGTACTCTCGCCCGTACGCCTCTTCGTATTTTGCACCACGTGGTCCCGCTAATTACCTATCCAGTAGTAGTATCGAAGTGTGTCACGAGCGTGCGTGCGTGTTTTGATTCGGCGCACCAACGATCGACTAGTACAAGTATTCTCAGCGTTATGCGTTATACTTGACGTATTTCAATTAACCTTATTGCCACGGTTGGTTACGCCCGCCAAATGTCAAACGCTCTTGTTGCGCTTATGTCGCGAGAGGACCGACTCGGCTATGATTGAGTCGGTTGATGGATAATCATGGTTTCGGCGAATTAGGTTGTAATTCGACCTGCGTCACAGTCCCATTGAATTCCAACACTGCTTCCTAGATTTTCTTGCGAATGAGAAATTCAAGAGACACGAAAGCAACATCACGGTGCACACCGTGCGATTTTATTGTATGCTGCCACGTTACTTTTGGAATACAATAGAATATCTACTCTACTTACATAATCGTTATCTTATAACGCGTACTTATTGTATATTCGGGAAAAAAATGAATATTTTTGCACCCTACTATTTATAGTGCACGTAGCAATTTTTTTCATAGCAAATACGCAAATTATATTGTGATCTTCAAGATTAAATATAACGCCAGGCAAGAATCTTGATGAAAATCTTATTTGACGACAATATCGCGACTGTACCAAAAATGCGCGTTATTCAGAACACTTCTGCAGGCGTGAGTCGGAGAAAGGAAGTACAGACCGGATGCGGGAGAGGGCCGCGGGACTTGGTCTAACCAAACTTAATTGAATCCCAGTCCGAATGTATAATATGTAGACTGCCTGCATAATGTCGTGAGCCAGCAGTGATTCTCAGCTAGACGTAGGCAACCGTCGCGGCGCATCGTCGTCGCGCGATGTTCGGCAAATTTTGAGAACCATCCGCGGAATTAGATATACAATAATGTAAGCAGAGCCCCGTTGCGGTGTAAGGGTTGGTGGTAAGGTCATGTATATTCATGCATCGGTCGACCCACCTCCGATTCTCTCACTCAACCACCCCCCAGCGTTGTCCCCGTCCTCCCTCTCTTTCTGCTTCGACCGACCGCCCTCTCTTAGGGCACAGACCGAGCTAAACAACGACGGTACGAATAGATTTACACCACGTCCGCGCGGTTTACGACTCGTGCGCATTAAGATGCCTGCTGTGAAGAATACCCGGAATAGATTGGTCGAACTGCAAGCGGTTCTGGTCAAGGAGGAGGGAAATTTCGAGAAATAAAACTTTGCGTGTTTATATAAAATAAAATTCTAGACTACCAGTACCGAACTTGTAGTTGTGTAAATGGATTTAATTCAAAGGTATAATATCAAGATTGGATTGCATTTTCGCAAGATAATTCAGCGATACGTAATTTTAGAGGCGATTACGCCGCATTTTCAATATTGCAGTGAAAAATTCTCATAAATTTCTTAGCAGCGTGTCCGAACAGTCGTTAGAACGCATTCCTCAAAGAACTGTATCTGGATATAATGAAGGATCCATTTACAAGTAAGATTCGCCCCGCGACTTCATTACCCACGATTTTACCACGGACGCCCCGCGGCATTCGTAATGAGCGATGGTCATTCATTTTAATATCCATTAAATGCAAATACCGTCGGCACAAACGTTTACTCCTATTTCGAATTATTTCGCTGACTCGCCGTAATTAAGCTTTTCGAAGGAACTCGGGAAACATTACTGGAGAAACCGTTCAACGTAACGATCACTTTCCCCTTCAATATCATATAGCTATAACGTAGAAATATATTTTAACACCAATGACGTAAGATCATTAACGAATTTTATAAAATCAAACCATTTTATAAGTACATGCGCGATTTTCTTCTTTAACATAGGAAATCAATGCTGATTCGTTTAGGAACTCTCATTTGTCTTGTAATTTATTCGAAGAATATTTAGTATGCTTCAAGATTTTCTTAAAAATATTGTAATTACTATTTAAAATACTATTTTAAATAGTAATTATTACTTTTATTATATTATTACTACTAAAAACTATGTAATATAAAATATATATAATATTTAATGTGTAATAATTTTATTACATATAATTTTAATAAATTATAATTTGTTAAATATTAAATTAACCCCTCTAAATTTAGATTTTAACACAATCGATTAAAACGTGTGACCTCACAATCTCGATATTGGCGTTTAAATTTTCTTGTGCATGAGCGTGTAAAATCCCGTGGCGTGCAGCGGCGAAGATTTTTCGGGCTCGCGTGCGCCGCAGGAGTAAGACGCGACGCGCGGATGCTCGAGACACCGTTACCAGCAGTGCGCGCCGGTCGTTATACACTCAACATTCTGCAATCTACCCTTTCTATCGGCCCTAATTTATGTTGAGTAAGGCAACAGCGAGCCCACCCCCAGCTTGCTTCGCAAGGAAGCCTCGGTAATGTTTCAAGTGGCTTGTCTGTTGTTAATTTACCCCGGTGGGGCCTTGATGGGGGTCTGTCTACCCGCCGCCACGCTCCACTCGTTACGATAAATCGGTCATTATCTGTACTACCTACGCGCCATGTAAGTGCCGCGACTTGGGACTATGCCGACGTGCCGTTGGAAATTTTCGATCCGCCTGGGAAGGCTGACAAGTCATCGTGTTATAGCGATTAATCGCGCAGCATGTTGGAGGAGGCAACCGTAAGACGAGATTTCTTGTAGCGCGATGACAGTCGCATTGCTCTCGATTTATTAGAATAAGCGAAACATATATTTGTTGTTTCTTTTTTAATCCTACTAATCCTCGCCACTTCTCATATTTATAACTTTTGTGTGTGTGTGTGTGTGTGTGTGCTCCAATTTATATAATACTCAGTTTACATACTATGTCGCTTGTTGAAAAATGAAACGCACGTTATTCATTCAGCTATTGAGGTTGTCAACAATTTTTGACATTTTGACTCGACTGCTGTCCATGCAAGCGAAACGGTCGTAAACACATACGAAGCAAGAGGAGACGAACCCTTTTCCGCGTATCCTCGCACCCTTTCGCGCCGAGGCAGGCCGACTCGGGTGGAACATTAATATCGCGAAATGAAGCTCATTTGCATATAAATAAGGCGGTGGTGGGGCACAGGGACGGGGCGAGGGAAACCAGGATGAACCACCCCGTTGCTCCCCCGCTGCAACCCCTTCTTTTACCCTCCCTTATACCCCCGAGCCTCGACTCCCAGGAACCCCACCCTGGACTAATTACACTTACAGACAAAGCGGCCTGAACCGAGGGGTCGAGCGGATTCTATCTCTTACTCTCTCCTTCCCTCTCTTTCCCACTCGTGCTTCCCGTCTTTCTCCTCTATGACTATCTTCATGATTCTCTCTCTTCCAAACTGTCTCTGTCTACCTTCCTCTAGTCTATCTGTCTCTGTTCTGTCCTTTCCGTATAGAGAGCAGACCCTCTCTGCCACTGTCTCGCTGGGTTTCCACTCCCGATAACACCCTTTCGCAATGACCACGTGATAATTGCGACCCCCACAGGATTCGTTAGAGTCCTTAATCGTGAAGGAAATTCATCGTCCTCTTGCCTTTTTATGCCTTCTTGTGACGTATTGAATGATTATTGTACAATTATTGATCTTGATTGATTGCATGATAATTATTGACACGTAAACACATATAAATAAAACATACGAAATTTAAATCAAATTACAATACAGCTTTAAACTATTTGAATATATTTACAAGCGATGTTTGTTGCATACTTTATCGACAGAATCACTCAATCAAATGGTTTAAACGCTTGAAACAATTTGTGAGATTCAAATCAAGTTAAACATAATCGCTGACTTTGGATTTTTAGAAATACATACAACATCCATAGTTATATACCTCAATTTTAGTGACATTCTTTTCTATTTATAATTCAGCAGAGATATATTTATATTTTTCGTTTTATCCGATGTATTAATGTTGTCAAAATTACAATTCGCAATTTGTGTGACAACTTATAAAAATCTCTATATATAGCTCACTTGTATTTGTACTTTTGACTACGAGTAAAGCTCTCATATATAGTTTTTCCTGCCAAAAAGTCGTTCAATTTTCATAACGACTAACGGTACCCCGCTCGACAAATCGATCGCCAGAGGCAGGAACAGCCACAGCCGAAGATGGGATGAAACCAGCACGATGCGGGCGGCGCGGCGCGGCGCGGCGCCGCGTTTCAGAAAGAAACATAAAAATGCGTATTACCGATTCCGGAATACGGCCATTAGTCTGAAGTCAGCGCGGCTATCGTTTATTAAGCGCAAACAGATATTAATGTATTTTTACACGCGCCCACCAGTTTTGTTCTACCAGCCGCTGCCGTCGCCACCGCCGACGCCGCCGACGCCGCCCGACGCCGCCGACGCCAAACTACAGCACGGTCCGCGCGGGGTCGAAGCCAAATCCAATTACTTTTATTCGGGCGAAATGAGTGCAGCTAAGTCATTAATACTAATCAATGGACCGGACTCGGACCAGCCAGCTAGAGCGCACAGGCCCGGGCGCTCCACAGGAATTACCCATAACTCAAACGGCTCGAAATGACTTTATTGCAAAAAACTTGCGCTTTGCTACCAGCCGCGCCGCTTCTCTTCGTATACGCATTGTTAGAGACCCCCGTGCCGATAAGTAATGTTTATTGTTGCATTTCCAACGACCAACCGAACGCTCTCCGCCCTCTTTCCTCTGCCCTGTGTATTTTTTTCGCGCCTCCCACTGGCCGTTCGCGTTCGCCGTCCGCCCCATTCGCGGGAGGGAGAGGATCCAGCTCGGTTTTTTGCATTAGCGAGATGGCTTATGGATGCGAAATAACGATTTTTTATCGATCATATGACTGATTTCTCTCTGGGAATTTAAAGCGTTGCTGTTGGTGGAAACAATTGCATAGGCGGCACGACCGCTTCTTTTGTTCGACGTGCTCGAATAATAAATAGATTATATCTCGAGATGTGAAGTACAAGGAATCGTAGGCACTAGTGACAATTCAAAACTTATAGTCTTAGTATAACTGTAAATGGGTCTTAGATCAAAATAGGTTTTAATATAATTATAAATGTTTGTTTCATTCTCCCTGCATAAAAACACATGTTTGTATTAGCAATTAGGGGAGAAATATAGGAATGTACAAAAGCAGAAAAAACCTTTGAAGTTGCTTTTGAAAACTATTTATTAAAAAAAAATTATTTAATGCGTTCTTTTTCTTGTTGAAATCGTATCAATAATATAGACACCTTAATATCTGTTTTTCCATATATAACAATATTTGTCTCCACATACAAATAACTATTTGGCAAGTTTTAGCAAAGTCGACGATCTCGTATAACCAAGTTGTTTCATACGTTGCAGTGCTGCAGCACTGATTAATTTATGCGAAATACCGGAAGCTCGTAAACATATGTTTCTACGCTTGGTTGTATATCGCGTGCACTTTTACAAGCAAAATGGTCGAACCTGTGCATTCAACTAATCCTCCTCGCCTCGTCCATTTAATATAGGGTGGCTATACTGGTGGTATAGCCGTTTACGAATTTGCGTGGAAAAAAAATTGAACTGCCATACCCTCTGCGCCTCCTATTTTCGTTCGTTACCTATCGACCAGGCTTTATCTATTTTTTATGCAATGAAATGCCTCGACCAGCGACGCGTACGGCCCATTGTGCGACTTTGACGAAAATTCAAGCCGGGATTACAAGCCGCACCCAGAGGATACCCCTTTTAAAAAAAAGCTGAATATACTGAGACTTCGACAGTACAATTAATATGATATTTACGATGGTTATTTGGCTGAAAAAAAACTTTTTCGTTTTACAATCTTTTCTTCTTAAAAAAAAATTATGAACGAAATAATTATGTAATTTTCAACAATAACTCGATGTGTGTTGTTGTTGTTGTTATCTTTAAATATCATTAATATATTTTTCACCGATACTATATAAATTGCGTAAAACTTCTTTTGACATTTATACCAATTCGTCTAGTCAAAGTAGTTATACGTCTAAGGTGATAACCACCGCAGAAGCTCTTCTAGGATTTATTCATGGGTCCAGTTATCCGCGCGGGAACTCTTTTTCCCGAATTACTCGAGTGTCGAAGCTCTAAAACGCTTAATCTGTATCCAACTATGGCGATACACGTTCCGGCATATTTCCATACCATTATGCAAAGAGGCCGCACCGGTAACATTACTCTCCACGGCACAGCCACCACCACCGTCGATATACACTCGTGGTGGTAAAGCATTACGGCATATATACTCCATCGATTTATTATAATTTAGATTGTCTTCTAAGAACCTCGACTACACGTGCACACGTACGTATATACGGCACGCCTTAATGTGCCGGCGTTCGTTAATTATTCCGCTAGTATTCCGTAAATATGCATGAATTATATATCTGCAGGCACGAAAGCGGAGCAACCGGGAAACGCGTGATTAATATATTTTTTTCGCGCGGCAATTCACGCCTTCTCGTATAATCTTTCACGGTTGTTTGTCGATGAAAATTTTCGGAAGTCATGATACACCGTATGTCGCGCGGTCCTGCCAAATTGGTATTGATTAAATCGGACGGTCGGCTCGGCCGACCAAGTTAATTCCAAAAATGTGTTATTGAGCGTGAATAACTAAATCACTTTGCCCGCACGCATTGCTGGATTATGTTTATGGACAAGGATCGGCATCGCGATAATACAGGCGAGCTCAATTTTCATTGCCACGCGTAAGTGATATTGAAATTAATATTCGACAGTGATCACCGATCGTGTCGTAAGACTCGTTGGTTTACGTGTATTATATTACAATAATTATCGTCATTAATTTACTGTCATTGTTTTTTCTCACCTCTACCGATATGAAATGGAATATTTTAATATGTATCATTTATGTAGAATGTGAATGATTATTAATCTATTTTCGACGTTAAACGCACCACCGCAATAAAAAGCATCACACACGTTAACGAACCACGCGCGTATAATTAAATGTTTTGGTCATTTTGGAAATGACTGTTAACTCGTATTAAAACCTTTGCGTCGCGGCGTCGCTGTTCAATTGATTTTCATGAGAGAATGATACATAACATTTTATATTAAAAACTCAAAAAGATGTTTGATCTCTTAGTAAAGCTGCGTATTAGTAGAATAATACATATTTAATTAGCGTTATTATTATTATTACCTACTATTATTGGATAGTATAGTATAATTCCATTCAATGCAATTTCTCGTGACCGTTGTTCGATCTCGTACAAATCGAAGGTGATTGAATTTCAATCTGGCGTGTGATTATATATCTATTGTACACGTGTATATATATATATATATATATATATATATATTTGTTACAGGACAGCGACAGGAGTAGCGCTGGAAGTCCCGAACCGGCGACAGGTGGTGCACTTCACGAACACCAAATGATGATAGATGATATAAAGAATTCACGAAAGAGGCGACGGAGTCCGTCACCTGAAAATCTTCATCAAGCGAAACGTGCGGCGGTAGCACAAGCTCACTTAAATGGAACGAGTAAGTATGAGAAACTGTCCCTTTACAGACACAAAGCTTGTATATACGATCTCAATTGTTTTCTTACTATTGGAATTTTGTGCATAGTGGCCGGTATGGTGACACTTCAAAATCTTCAGAATTTAGCGAATTTGCAAAATCTCCCACAAGTTGCGTCACTGGCTGCCGGTCTTCAAGGAATGACAGCGGGATTAACTAATAATCAGCTGATCAATACTCCGTTGAATTTAACCGTCAGCTCGTCAGGTAAGAAACGTGAAATCGAGTTTTTTCTAGTGAATCTAAATAGAAAAAACGCAAGCAACTCTGAGATCGGAGGATCAAGGACCAAGAATCAGATGACAAGAATAGTCTAACGTGATGAAATCATTAATTTTTATTCCTAGGCGGAACGGTACCAACAGCCTCGAGTACGACAGCAGCTCCCCACCTTTTGCCACCTAGCTCAGCCCCAATGGCAACGTTACCTCAGCTATTATCTCAACCACAACCGGTCGCGATGCCTCAATTCATCCTAACGTCCGGTCAATTGGTTCAGGGCATTCAAGGAGCTCAGCTTCTTATCCCCACTTCGCAAGGTAAGTTACATTAGCATTCTATAATTTCAGCATTTTTCAAACATGAATGGTTCCCTTTTTCGCCGTCTTATATCTAACGTCATAGTATTGATCGTGATTGCTAACAAATAATCTATGTGATTATAATCGAAATTTCAATCAGTCAAAATTCCATCGACGGTTGCCACGCATAAAATTATCGCGCGTTCGCTGAACGGAACACGGCGCTGTGCTGGCGCATAATGTTGTGCAATCAAGATGTGCCGATATATAATATAATATCGACTATCTCTGACCAGAGCTCGGACTAAGGCTTGCCCGTCGTCCATACTTAGTGGTCCTAGACTGCCTCGCCGAGCACAGGGCAAACTCTGCAACTAATTTCAATGTATAATTAACGTCTCACTACCCCTCTCCAACCTCACGAATCCCATCCCATCCTGCCTCCTTTCTCGGGTCCGCGTCCTTCCTCCCCTCATACTCCTAACCCTAGTACTCACTGGCTGGACATCGCAGCTCCGCGGATTCGGCCGCTATTATATCGATTGCGGTCCGCGCTAACTTCGTTTCTACCAAGTTAGGTTCCTATTCTAGCAATCGAGAGAGAAAGAGAGAGAAAGGGTAGAGAGAGGATGAGAGAGAGAGAGAGAGAGAGAGAGAGAGAGAGAGAGGATGAGAGAGGAGAGAGAGAGAGGATGAGAGAGGAGAGAGAGAGAGAGAGAAAAAGAGAGAGAGAGAGAGAGCCAGCACGGAGCAAGGCGGAGGACGAGAGGCAGAAGGAGAACTTTGGGATTCCGCCTAAGTGGATTGAAGTTCGTGGATATGGACCGGCCGCGGTAGGATGACGAGTTACGTGGCGGCAAATAATGTTTGCACTGCTTTTCGACTCAATCGATGGTAACTGACTAACGCTCGATTGGTCTCTGATAGACATCGAGTGTCGGCGAGGATGAGTCGAGGAGTGCTCGAAAGTGCGGTCAATAGGTTGTCGTTCATAGAAATTATTGTCCGCAGGAATGTCCGCGGCTTTATTTAAAGTAATATCAGCCGTTCGAGATTTTATCGTGTGAACGATTAAGATCCAAAAAGCGACGAAGATTAAAATACACGAGAGGTCATGTACGCCTCGATTCGTTGAAAATGGAAATAACATTATCCGTGAATCTTTATATCAGATATAAATAAATCTTCGATATTCCTAAAAATGTGGAAGAGACTTCTTCTTTGCTTCTAGTAGACCATGGCGCATTAACGAAAAGCATATATTGAATTGCTATCGCAAATATTATATTTGTCATGCTTCGATGAATACAAAATTTTCAAATCATTACACTCTCGTTAGAGACAGTGAATCAACAGTGAAAGTATTGACGACACATTATCGTTCGGTAACGTTTGAACTGCACGTTAATCGGATTGTCGGTTGACCTTACCTCAGAATGTGAAACTTTTATGGCTGTTCGGAATACGGGATTTGCTTAGCTTAGCTGTAGGTGGCAACACGGGTACGTACTCATGATCAGTAATCATATTAAGCGCGTGTACAGGGTAATCAGATTAGCGGAGCTGGAGGTAATCCCGAAACTATTCTAAGTATGATTAGGCGTCCTTCTCGCAGCGCAGTCCAGTACTAGTACCTGTACCCACTATTAAGATGACGATAATAGTTTGCCAACTACGCTAGCCTGCGAGGTTACCTGCCCTATGGGTTGCCTAATAATCCTTCTATGAGACTCTGATAACTTTACTACCCATCCTGGATCAACGACGCGTGGACTATGTTCATAATAGAAATGAAGTATCTATTGATTTGAAATATGATCATACAACATTTTCGAGAGCTATTCTAATCAATTGCTATTGTCACCCTTTATTTTGGAATAACTTCCCGTCAGAGAAACACATTTATTTTGAAAAATGTTTCTCATTTCCTAGGTATCGCTACCCAAACCATTTTAACTATACCAGTCAGTCACGTTACGAACAATCAAATGGTGAATTTGGCGCTCAGTAATGGACAAGTAGTTTCTACGACACTGGCGAATCTCCAATCTCTAGCTCAACCGCAAAATATGCTTAATACGCCTACGAGCAATGGTAAGTTCAATACTAATCTATTTATAAGATTTTCCTGTGCCATGTGTTCGATGTAACCATTTAATATAATATCGCTGCGCGTGTTCTTCGCCGAGATACTACCGTGTCTCCTGATCCATCTTTACGCGCGTCACGATATAAATATAATTCTACTTCTACGCGAAGCCATATAATACGTATATTTTAACTACACCTCGTTGATAAAATATTATTACGTACTCACCGTATAAGATTAAATTATATTATTTTTATCTCTTTCTTATAAAATTTAATAAAATATATTTACATGCATATCTGGCATGAATGATCTTTTGCATTTAAATCTATCGCGATATCAAATGTCGAATGTTTAATTCTTCAAGTACGAAATAATTCAGAGACGCGTTATATATAATTGGAAGCTAGCAGTAATAAGCATGGTATAAGTCAGTTTTTCTTTCTCATATGAATCTTAAGGTATATCAAATGATTTCAGAATATATAATTGGAGATGTAGAACTTTATAAAATATTCGCGTTTTTCCTTTTACGATATATATGTATATAATTTATTTGTAAACAATTATTTCATAGACAAATTAGAAATAGGAAATGTTGAATGCGTTTTATATATACATCACATTTAAGAATAATCGATCTTGAATCGATTTTGAAAAATCGATTCTTTTGCAATTGGAATGCGTTCCACTTGATGCTTGCAATGCTTTTGGAATCATTTCATCCTTGTTATTTATGAAATGTTAAACAAGAACAAATGATACTCGCAAGTGTGTGAGTGTCAAGTGTAACGCATAAAATAATTCCTAATTTATTAAAACATAATATTATGACTTTTATTACTATTGCAATGCAGCTAAATTGTGCATTGAATAATTAATTCATGATCAAATGTTAAACTTGTGTGCAGTTTCAGTACCGTTTCGTTCACGTAGATAGTTAAAAAAAAATAAATGTGTGATGTATAAAAAATAATTCCTATAAAAATCTTTCCTTTTCATTTTTATTCCTGCAGTTAATATTAGACGTTATTACATATTGTCAAACAAATGTATTCTACACAGTAATTGTTGACTTATTATTACAAGAAAGCTGAAATTTATTTACCACAACTAATACGATACATTGATCCAAAATCAAGCGATAAAAATTTGAGAGCGAAAATGCGGAAAGAAAAAAAAATGAATCCAAATATTCACAACGCATTCTGAGCGCAAAGAATCGATTCTTCAAATAATTAATTTAAAATTATCCATCCATAAGTCTACAGTACTTAAAATATTAAAATGCTTCTTTATTAAATAAAAGTTTTTCGCAATAAATTACATTATTTACAGTTATTAACATGCTTATATTAACATCAATTATTAACATCTAAAATACTTATTAACATCAAACATTAAATTATTTGTCAATTTAATATATGATATTACTACTCCAGTTTTATTCATGATTGAGTTTCAAGATCGAAAAAGATTCCAGCGCGCGATTTGCAGAATTGGATATGTATATAAATTCACTCTGGAATCTTTAAGAATTAAGAACTTCTTTAAGTTTATTTCTCTTAATTAAACATTTTTAGTTTTTTATGATAACACATTCGATCAAAATGTTTGTATATTTTTAGTTGTCATAATTGTTGTATTTACATCGCGATTAACCGAACATCGGATGTCGTACTATGCGTGTTTACTTGTCCTTTTATCAGTTCCCACGAGCCCCAGCCTGGCATCGGGATTAGGGCTGAACCCTGCCGCTTTGCCGCATCTTCTAAGCAATAGTTCGGCGAGCCAACAACTTCTGAGCGCGATGCAGCCACAGCAACTGCTTCAGGCTGCCCAGGCGGCACAAGCGCAAGCAGCGCAGGCTGTACAGGCCGTTCAGGCTTCTCAGCAACCGCTTTTAACGACATCGCCTCAACAGCACAGCCACCGACACACCTCGCATATAAATCATTACACAGTACGTACGACTCGCCCTTTCCAGCATCTTTCTTTCAAATATATGATAGATAGTATAAATTTGTCGGTAATATGAGAAATATTAATAAGCGATAGAAATATCTTAAGACTTAGAGTCGATGTTATCTTTCCCATAAAACTTGTAATAATTTAGCATTTAAAATAATTAGCTGTGTATAATTATGTAGCTGTTTTTTCAGATATAAAATTCTTCATGTCATGCTATCAACGAAATTGATGGACATATCATTGCTTGTTAAAATAGCAATGTTTTTCTTTTACAATAAGCTTCATATTTTCATGATATCACGTATATATAGTTGTATTGTTTTTCAAAACCGCATGCACGTTTCACGTTTTATCTCACTAGTGGCCGTACGATACGTGTTATTCACTTTCTCAATAATTTCAACTATAACCGTTAGTGTAGTTAACTTTCCATCAACGAATAACACTGCCATATGAATCATAGAGAATAAATACCTTCGCTGGCTCCTCTTTTCCATTTTTTTTTTCTAATGATGTAAACGAATTTCTATCGAATCGCGATGCACAGTCGAACGCGTGAAGTAAACTTACTGGCAAGATTAGCGAAACAACCAATATTTCCCATCACTGAGTGTTCTCGTTAAGAAAGTATTCCGTACTGGCGGCATTCTTTCCACTAATTAAACCTTAAAGTGTCCCGATTCGAGATTCCGTCTCATTATTAAGTGCATAATTGACGTGGCAGAGGAGCGCTCTCGTCCTGAGTGAGTACTAATCCGTCCCTGCTACCGCATTGTGTTCACAGCCGACGGAAAAACATCACAGGGACAGACCGGAGCAGTCGTCGCCACTGAATGAATCCGTGGTGTCCGCTGCATCCGCTTTGAACAGATTGGCTGCTAGCAACGGCGAGATTACTATCACGACGACGCACGGACCTGGCGGAGTCGGGGTAAAGGCTTCTCCGAGCAGTATGCACAGTCCAATAAAGGACGACGAAGATGATCTCTTGAACGATTCACCGAGTAAGATATACCATATACTCTATTTTCTTCTTCTTACTGTGATATTAACCTATGGGTCGAAAGTAGGAATGATCTGTGTCAATTGGTTTTGCGGTACTTGACAGAACGTTTAAAACGATGTCCACATCGCGCGCGCGTAAATGATAATCGAGCTACGCCTTCAGGGTAGCCGTGTTACTTCTTGACAGCTTTTAATTACAATTTTCGCTGGAGACACCATCTTCCTATAACGCAATCACTTGCTTATACGAAGCATATTCGCTAATGTCGACAAGCGATTGCATGCATAATGATCACTTTTAAAGAAGCAATTACCACATGCAAAAGCGCTCCTTATCTTTATCTTGCCAGGTTGTCACATTCTGACGATATTTTTGACAAGGTGTTAATCTTCCGGCCGCACGTAAGCGTATATGTCCCTGATAATTGAAGTACACGTTCAATTTTTTCTAATGATCGCGTAAACGGCCGCGTAAACAGCGTTTCTCCCTGGCAATATTCACGAAATGTTACTGTCGTCGCAGAAGGAACGATTTAATATTTAACGTGTATTTAAACCTTGATAATAACATTTCGAACTATAAGCATCGATCGTAGAATATTTGACGAGTGTAATAGGATATCGTATACTAGACTCATTATATAAATATACGGGGCATTAGTTCGTTCCTTACTGCCTTCTAGGAAGCCATAAAGATTCCAGCAGCGCGCGTAACCTCATGTTGGCTGACAATAATTTTAATAACTCACAATCATCGCGTAGACTGGCACTTCGTCATCCTGACGCGATGGAATAATCATTCGACGCGTGAAGCCTAACGATTCTCAATTGCTAGTGTCAGATGCGAGTATTATCTCATAAATATTTGCCTTTGTTAACTCTTCTCCGATAAAATTTCAGAAATAGAATTTCTCGCTAAAGGATATCAGGAAAGACATCGTAATTAGAATATATATATAAACAGTTTTCTAATTTTTCTATTATTTACTATTTTGTACAGTACGAGTAAAAACAATTAAACGATATATTTCAAACGTCGAGTTCTGATATTTATACACTTTCTTATTAGCTTTAATGATTATTAGTGATTATCTCTTACGTCTTATTTATTTTATTTATGCAATTTGTAATGCGTACAAAACTAAGAAACTAGTCCAATAACCATAATCATGGTCAAAGCCATGGTCATTTAACGCTGTAAACTGAACAGCGGTGAATACTTCGTTCATGATATTCTTATTCCTTTATTTATCGTGTCATGGCCGAGTCATATAACTTGCTCGCAGCTTTTTGTTTGAAGCGCGCAAAGTACTCAGTGCCTTGATCAGAAATTAACGATCGTAGAAACACCGTTGCGGAAGAAGGACTTGCAGTTTATTACGCGGCATAGAAACCAGGCGAACTGGTCGAGATTACGAAGTATATGTGGGCATTTCTATTGCGTTCGTATACATTCGGGGTGACAGATTTATGAGAGAAATCGGTGGTAGAGCTCGAGCTGCTTTAACGAAGCCGTCTGATGTCATTAGGCAGCCTTCTTACCACCGGAGCTCCGTTGCATTCCGATGAATCAATTGAAATGTGCTCTCGTATGACCGATAGTGAGTCACTGATCTGCTTAAAATGTGCCATAAATGTAGATGATTTGACACAGTGCAGGTAACTTGGGATAGCACATACTTTTGTTACATTTAATCGTGGTATCCATCCATGAGTCACTAAAAAAAGTTTAAATTAAAAATTTTCTTTAGTAGCTCTCATATGAATGGACATCACGACTAAATTTATCAAAATTATACGTTGTCACCTACATTTGTGGTATTAGAATTATTATAAAATTAATCACATGCGCGCAAAACTTACTTATCGTACAATCCTTGAACTACGAATATTTTATCTCATTCATGGCCAGGTATTGTTTCCGTAATTAGCTCGCAACGCGATTCATGTACCTACTGAAGAATTCATTGATTTTATTGTATTTTATAGAACAAGAAAGTGTCAAATGTCTTTCTTAAAATAAGCAAAGAAATTCAAAATAAGATTCGAAATACTCTAGTTCGAAGCTTTTAAACGCTTAGGTCACTGCTAATTCATTTAGAATTAAGCATGATATGGTACTAGATTTATCTTGCCAGGAAAAATTCTAATTCCGGTGATCTGTAATGATTTTTATACTTTTATTACCTAACCGTAATAAAAATAGACTGAATGGCAGAATAAAAGATGAAGAAGAAGAATAGAAATAAAGAATAGAATGAATTTTTATTACAGATCAACCAACGATCAATGAGGCCACTAATAACGTAGTCGATGGGATCAATTTGGATGAGATCAAGGAATTCGCCAAGGTCTTCAAGCTGCGCAGACTGTCTCTGGGTCTGACACAGACCCAAGTTGGTCAGGCTCTGAGCGTCACTGAGGGCCCCGCATACAGCCAAAGTGCCATATGCAGGTTAGTTATCGCTACATCGTCCTCCTCGCGTTCGTCGAAACAGACGTCGCTAATGAGAATTCAATAATATGGTAGAATGTAAAACGACAGTGTGCCAGGTCACTGGAAATGGCGTAGAAAGGGTTGAGATTTGTTCAGAGTAACAAAAACAGATAGTTATATCCGTGTTCGATGGCTATGTAACCGCATTTTCCGTTAGGAACGAACGCCCGAACGTAAAGCCAAGAGAATCTCGAAACAGTTTATGTTTTTATTTTTTCTCTTCTATACGCGGTATATTCGGCAAAATTATTTTTCACGCATTTTCCATTATTTAGTATTTGTCGCAACATTTTAAATTCAAAGAAGTCTAATATAGTTATCGCAAGTGTATTATTCAATTTTGAGGTGTATATAAATAATAAAACTTATTTATACCGTAATCCACCACGATGGTTCCTGATTTATACTGCAATTTAATCTAAATTGATTAAATTTACAAATTTAACACTGAACGTGTAATACTCGATACTTAAATTTTCGTGGTTGTAGGGTTACGTTACTTACCTTCTTCACCGTTTCCGATCGAGCGCGTCTACGAAATGCGAATAGGAACCACCGTGGAAATGCCGGTAGCAAGCAAAGAGAAAATATTTATATCTCTTAGAAAATTCTTATCGTATCAACTAACATAAGCATTGGTGATTGTTCCCCAGTGCCCTGGCTACCCAGATGTACGCTGCCTCGCAGATTGCCTCTCAGCAGCAAGCTACGTACGTTCACCCCTCCATGCTACTTAATTTACCTAAAAATCTAAAACTGTAAAATCCTTTAAGAAATCGCAGTTATACCCAATGGAAAACTGAGCACGAATTTTTCGACGATCTTGAAAAAGGAGGTTAAGAAAAAGTACGATTTAATTAATTCACCATGTTAAAATCAACGATGCATATCGTCTAAAATAAGACAGACGTCTTTCTCTCTACCTCTTCTTTATTTGCGTTCAACTGATTTGCGATCAGGCCTCTCCCGCTTAGAACTGGCAGGCATATTTGGGTATAGCTGCACAAGCACTCTCACTAATTTCTAATTCCGTTCGGAAAAGAGATGCGAAAGGAGCACTTCTAAAATTAACTCTCTTCGAGCCAGGGCATTGGCAAACTTGGGCATGATGTCGCCAACGCGCTAAGAATAAAAGAATAGAATGAAGCCGAGGATTTTTAACGTTTGCCGAGTTTAAGCTCCGGATTGTTTCACCGAGAGATTCGGGATTGGATTCATTTCGCTCGCTTACACAAGCAGTGTTTGCGCAGCGCGTTGGCAACATCATACACGGCATCACCAAACCTTAAAGCATGCACGCATTGTCAATGTCCTGTTATTGAATCAATGCATGCCTCTTAGTGCTCCTTTAGTGGGACAAAGACGTAAGGGCGAAAAGTAAATTAAATTTTCAGAGAAAATTTAAATGAAGTTTTGAATTTTTTCCAAATATCTGTTTTTAATATACGTATTACTCAATACATTACGTTAGAATTTCTCTTTTTACGTCCTTGTCGTCTTTTCTCGATACATTGTTCCCTTTATCAATTGTCCGAAAAATGAGAGCAAGAAAATGGACCAAGCCTTATTCTTGGCTTTAGATTCGAAAAGCTGGACATTACGCCGAAAAGCGCGCAGAAAATTAAGCCCGTTCTCGAGAGGTGGATGAAGGAGGCAGAAGAGAGGTGAGTAATACTCCTACAATATTTTAAGAATTATCGCGCGGAACAGATACCGTGAGAAAATGTTTTTCTTCAAAAAAGATCACCATATATTTATGACGGAAGAGTATCATAAATGCAACGTTCCTCTCGAGACGTGCCATATAAACACTCTATAATTAATATAAATAACAACTAGAATTCTCTAATTGAAGAGAGAGAGAGAGAGAGAGAGAGAGAGAGAGAGAGAGAGAGAGAGAGAGAGAGAGACTTTCTCGGTTGCAAGTCAAGTTTTAACGTTGTATTTCTGATACATGATTATTTCGCAATCGTCCAGCGCGGCCTCGACTTCGCGTCTGCGCGTCGCGTCGGTGCGAGAGCGTGCGAACGCGTGCGTGCTAATTGGTAATTCGCTAATTGAATCCACCTGATTAATTGCGGATCCGCATTTAATAAATATGTGGAATGTTAATTAGAATGGGAGAAACCGTTACCGCGCGATCGCGCGAGGCGGCTACTCGTTCGCGGCAGCAACGCAATGCGGTGGCTTTACTGTGACGCGAAAGATACTCCCTAAGCATCCCGAGCTATGTATCCACAAGGTGTAAATTTTACGAGACGATAAAATCTAATGAACTTTAGGCCGTGAGCTAATCAGGAATCCGTGTAGTCGTACTACGATTAAAACGCACTGCGATACGATTTTGACATCGAAGAGCGTTAAGGCATTCTTCACTCTTGTGCAGTCGTTTTTTAAAAATATGATTGGATATTAAATTTATCACAGTTAAATAGTATCTACATTATTATTATTATTGACTTATGTATTTCTTATTTCTATTTACCATTATCGCAATCTTCATGTTAATCCAAAGAGGTTAAATATTACTCAGTTCATATTCAGTTTTCCATTTAGATTAAATATGACTGTAATTTCTCTATAGAGTATCAAAGTATAAGAAACTATGCACGCAATTTTAACTGTCACATTCAGTGCTAAATATAAGAAATATGAATATATGGATATACACAGATCTGCAAGACGTGCTCTTGCCAAGTTTCTCTCGTGCCTATATTTACAATTGCGAGAATAAGTCAATTAGAAGAAGAAATACACGACTACATTAAACAGCAGCGTTTACTCGCACAAAAGCGAATGCTTGGCGATTGTTCGCAAATAAAATATCGCAACGCTTTCGGCCTATATATGAAAGAAAAATCGGCACAGCGAATAGAATAATCGAATCATTCGATGACGGAAGCGGTATGGGTACGGCCGTTTCTCTTTTCACGAGAGCAAGCCAGCAACAATGACCCATCCTGCATTCGCGCGGCGTAGAGCTAAGCGTCGACCGTGCGCCGGCCGCGTCCGGGAAAAATGAAAGCGGCTAGTTTATGCGGTGCACGTGCACGATTTATCTGCCGAGTAATTAAACTGTGGACTAATTAAAATCAGGTTTCTGATGTACCTCTCCCCCGGCGTCGCTCCTCCAACCTCTACCTACACGCCATCGCCGTCACCTCGCTCTTACCCGCAGCGGCATCGCGGAGAGGTGCGACTCTCTCTCTCTCTCTCTCTCTCTCTCTCTCTCTCTCTCTCTCTCTCTCTCTGTCATTCCTTCCGCTCACGCAGCCTCCATTCCACCACCTTCTTCCTTCTGTTTCCGTCTTTCTTCTTCCTTTCATGCTCGTTCAAGCTTCTCCGTGTCTCTCCCTCTCTCACACTTACACGCAACAACGACGTGTAACACCCACGCACGAGCTTACACGCAGCTTTCACGTTCCCTTGCGTATTAACTCACGTTTATTTCTCTTCTCTTTCTTCGCCTTCCTCTTCTACCCTTTCTTCTGCCTCGTGTTGTTTCTCCATTGCGTTCACCGGTCACCAGCGCATACCAACGACGTGGCATCCAAACCCCGTCGAATCGTCGCGTCGCGTCGCGTCGCATCGTGTCGCGTCGCGTCGGTTCTTCGCGCTCTCACCGACTTCTCCATTAGCATATTGTTTTCGCGAATTCGACGAAATATTACCGCGCGATGCTAATGGCCCGCCGTGTACTTTTTTCGACTCGACAGTTGGTCATTCGGAGTTAAATTAAAAACATAAATTTTGAGCCGGCACCACGACCGTACCTATGACCGTACCACCATCGAGCTCCCCGACCCCGCCACACCGTACTCACTTCTCATCGCTCACCCGGGAGTCCCAACGGAAGTTCTCCTGTTTACTGTCGCGGCCGCGAGCTTTTTCCATGTCGCGCCCCGCACCGCACCCACCCGATAATACTACCCGTCAAATGAAATTATGTCGACTGGTCGCCCGACGCCAAAAAAGTTTGCGTACTCTCGACTCGAGACTCTCGAGATCGGATCTTTTCTAATGTAAATTTCTTTTAAGTCGCGTTTGGACCAAATCGATATTAAGTTGAAATAATCGTCGCATCAGATGATATAACAGACACTGATTTTTCAATGATAAATTCATAGTTATTATAAATTAATATCTTGTCTTAATTTAATTAGAAAATGACTGAAAAATAATGAACGTCGATTTCATTATTCAATAATTAATGCAATTATTAAAAATTTGGTATTAATTTGCTCGATTCTATTCTCTGTTCTCCGATAAAGATAACAAACTTAAACAAACAGATGCAGAAATTTATTCATATTGGCGAATAATTCTTATAAGAATATCTAATTTAATTATATAAAGAACCGTTCATGATTATAATATCCTTAATAATTGTATGTAGAAATTACGATAATAAAATTGATAATATTGTAATAAAAATGTATGGAAAAATCAGAGCACTCGGTTGTATCTGCTTAATATTTAAGAATTGTGGAAACGGAAGATGTCTCTGTGAGATTGCGCGAGATTTGATGAGCTTGGACGACAAATGAATTGAAGATTCGAGTTTAAAAGCGCCGCGGCTATTCGATCGCTAATTTTATTTGAGTCGACATCGACACCATCGCTGCCGCCACCGCGAGTTCTGTTTCGCGATACGTGGAGTAAGTTCGACTCGTGAATCAACCCGAGTGTGTACTCGGGGAAAAATCCAATACCGGACGGGATATTTGCGACCGAACGTGTCCGAGCACGAATATCGTGACGCCGGTGATTTCCTTTTTTAATCAGTATCCTATTTCGCGCTAACGTAATTACGAACGTGCAAAACAGTAAACAGAATTATTTTTTTTTTCATATTGGATTTATAACAATATTTCGTAAACCACAGGAGAAATTTTGAGCTCTATGTAGACTCATGGACGTAATTAATTATTGTAAAAATATGGTGATTAACCAGTCAGATTTTTCACGAGATCCTATTTCGCAATTCATAATTGTAACAAGTAGGAATGTATAATATATTTTTTTAATAAAAGTTTAATACGCGGCAGTAATGTTAACGATAAACGCCAATGATAAAATCTTCCGAATTTGAGCAAGAGTAGTGCATCTGATTCCAGGTACAAGAGCGGTGTTAATCATCTGACGGACTTCATCGGGGTTGAACCGAGCAAGAAGCGAAAACGGCGGACTTCCTTCACGCCTCAGGCTTTGGAATTGCTGAACGCACATTTTGACAGGAATACTCATCCTACTGGTTAGTTATGCTTTACGTTTATCTGCTTTGATTAAGCTATTAGAAGAATTTTATTAGTTCTTCGGAACAATTTTGCGCACTTTAATACATTGAAAGTTTCTATTCTCTTTTTTTACAGGTAACGAAATCACGACTTTAGCGCATCGATTAGGATACGATAGGGAGGTGATAAGAATCTGGTTTTGCAACAAGAGACAAGCTCTGAAGAATACGGTACGGATGATGTCGAAAGGCGTTGTATAGGGAAGGATTACATCTACCGATCAATCGGGCAATATATGAGAAAAGCTTCAAACTACGAACGATGAAGAACACGTTTCGTAAAATTTTCCAATATCGCGTTTTCCTCTAGCATAAATAAACAGTTCTAACGCGAGAACAACTTTCCGTAGTTACGGAAAGTTAGAAGTAAGAAAAAAAAAAAACGTTTATTAAAGAAAGCCACATTTATCAAATTCGCTCCAGTACGGAAAGATCGTTCTAGATCGAAGCGAAGTCCTTCGAATATTGTGATCGCAGGTGTATACGACATCTATATATGTAAATAGCTTTAATCTACGAATATGTGATGTATACATGAGTCGAATATCGAAAATTGATAATCTGAAATCGTTGTCTCTCATTTGGTACCAATCCGTCGCGCGCTTCCAATTTTCATAGATATATATTCACCGGAAAACACTAACTGATCCAGTTTCGAATCTCGAACAGACTATCGGCAATTGGTAAGCATTAACAAACCGATGAACGTAAATGTCTCGATGATCAAAATTACATGAACAGTTTGTCGCAAACAACTGTAGAAAAATCGCTTCTAGGCTTTTCTAATTAATTACAGTTGCTTGATTGCAATATTTATCGGGACATGTACGTTTTTTGGAATATAATCTATCAAAACCGGGCGGAAAGATATGTAAATCCTCGCACGAATAATAATTAATAAAAATTTAGCTACCTTTAAAGTGGTTACTTACAAGAATGTTAGTACATAAGCGGCGAACGTTTAAACAACTACGTACACTTGATTCCTAATTAACTGGCGGAACAATCGAAAATGCACTCAAAAGGGAAACTTTAGAAGGATGGTGATCATCCGCGTGCAACAAAAATTATGACTGTATCCTGCGATCGAGGGATTCTGAGATATCATTGTCGCTCGTTGATTGCGCAAATAAAATATCGCTTAAAAAACAAATACGAAGTAAAATCATCATCTCTATTGATTATATAATATCATCCCTCTTGCATATATATATATATATATATATATATGAATATATATATGTATATATACATTGTTATAACAAGCACAATAATATTTCTGTTATAACTTCGGTAACAGATGTAGTCAAGAGTTTTTGATGCGCGTGAGATCTGTAATTTACAAGTGTATTTAGAAATCAATGAAATTCCTTTAGTGACTAAATAATGCAATAACGTCTTTGAAAGTATGCTATAAACGATTATATACCACATGCCGCTCCTGAAGTTATATTTAATCCTGTAGGAAAAGAGAGAGAGTGAAAGAGAGAAAGAGAGAGAGAGAGAGAGAGAGAGAAAGAGATACAGTTAGGGACAAACAAGATTCGAGTATCTGCAAGACTAGTCCGTGATATCTGCCATGTAAGACGTATACGTGTTAAATGAGCACGCATCCTCCGTTCCTATACATATATGCGATCCGCTTATTCGCTGAATAAACGATAAAGCTCGGACGAAAACTTCGATTTTATCAGAGCTTGATTTCGATCTGCGGGATATTCGAACAAACATAATTCTTCGATTGCGAAATACGTTTCTGTATCGTTTCTTTCTTTCAATTTCGCATTTATAATTGCGCAAAAAAAAAAATAGGAAAGCTACATATGTAAAAAGGTACTCGAATAATTCTTTTCAAATATGCGTACAATGAAAAATATTATTGTGATTTTAAAATCGAAGAATTATTACGCATTATTGTGTCTCTTTTAACAAAAAAAAAATCATAATAATACAAATACGTGGCCATGTAAAGTCGCCTTACACATCATAGCGATTCTTAAACATTCGATTTGTAATTCGTTGACGTAATCATTTAAGCAACAAGTGATCGACAACCCGCAATCGTTTTCACGCATAAAAGGATATTTAAACGAAGTTCTTAAAATACGGTTTTCTTAATACTTAGCAGACGCGTTTAATGAGTAAGAACTGTGCATAAAATGTACTTCATCCTCTTTATAATGAGCTATTCATTACGATAATATTGTGAAATCTCTAACTTGACGAGTAGCTAGGGGCGCAAGGGTAGCATGTACATATTACGATATATACCTAGACATTGTAATATTATAATTAACTTTTATTATCATAGCTATAAAATAGCTGAATTCATGCAAAGAAGATTTACATGGTTAAAAAAATAATAAATTTCTAAAAATAAATAATATTTTAAGATTTTAATTTTAAGCCTAAGACGAGCAAAGTGATCTGTTCCTAAAATGTATTATATAAATAAAAGAGAGTATGAAAGGCGCGAAGGAAATGGCGTGAGAGGAAAAAAGATATACGACGGGGTAAAACGCAAAATTCAAAATTTTTTATTAAGGGGTGGGATGTGTATGTTATCCTTTTTGATAAAAGAGCGAAAATGTTTGTACAGAAATATTCCGGTTATTAAATTTTGTTATATGAGTGAGAAAGGAAGAGAAAGAGAGAGAAAGAGAAAAAGAGAAAGCGAGAGAGAAAAAGAAGAGCGTCGAAAGAACCGCGGTAGTGATAAAAATAAAAAACGCGAAGACGGTTTAAGAATTATGTGTATTTTCTTCGTGAAATTGAAATATTCAAATAGATCCTTACGAAAAAATATAAACATGAGTATTACAAAAAAATGTGAATTGTATTCGTGAGTGTCATATTAAGGAAGATAGATCCACGGGCGAATGTTTTATAGCAGTTTCCAGCAGTATTGCTCGTCTTGTCTGATAATTTTGGTAAATTAAAAATAGATTAAACAAGAGAGAGAGAGAACGGGTAGATATTTCATAACGGAGTAATAAAGAAGAAATGAATACCCCCTTAAAAAGAGCCACGTCGAGACACGAAATATAAAGTCACAAATCAATAAGAGGAAACTGCTCATGAAACATTGCCCAGCGAAACCAAAGTTCCTACTACGTTTTATAAAGTATATAACTGAACTGCAGAACTTGAATTGTAAATACGATAAATGCAAAGTTAAGCTAATAATCACGATACAATCAGCAATTTAACGATGCTAAATTACAATTCGCCGATCAATTGATTCTATATTGCCACTATTGGAAAACGTCGGTCAACTATGGGAAAATCACACAACTCGGTAATCTGCCTTCGTCCGAAGGCAGGAATCAATTGATCTCGGTAACGAAATAAGCACAGTCGGCAATTAAGCACATAAGTATACAACTAAACTAAGCAGCCGTAGCTTTAGCTTGAATGTTAGCACCTAGGCACATGATGTAACATTAAATTACGTATTTAAAATGAAGGACAAGAAGAATCTTAGCCGTTAAGCGAATACCTGTGTAAAATTTAGTAGGTGTCCACAAAAATAAAATAAAAACATATATTGTGGTACAAATAACAAAAAGTTGTATCTATGATTCTTCGCGATTAAGAATCATTTCATTTTCAGATGAGTTATATTGTATGCATGTTGTTTGTAATTCTATAATTGCATATAACTTAATTATCGGTTCTTAACTATTAAACTTTTTCTTAAATTTCGTCTTCTTGACAATATTTAAAAGAATACATTGTTCTTATTTTAATAATTTCTAGTATATAGTACATTTAGTAGACTTACAATTTATCTCTTATTATATATATTTTAAAGACAGGATATTATAAATAATGATTGAAAAGCATTTTTTAGAAACTGAATTTTTAGAAATTTTTAAAAAATATATTTTTTGTTAGGTTTTTTCATTTTTGGCACCTTTTTATAGTAACATAAAAAAAATAAACATTAGGATAGTTTTTTACAATTCCATCAACTGGAAAAGACGATATCTACTATTACACTTTTATATTTTATCGATTGATGTCTCTATCATTCATTAATTCTAAATCAGGCTTGTTCTCAGAAACAGCTCTGTCTGCTCGAATGCCTAACCACTCGATAACACCGTAACCACCCATTCCAACGCACAGTATTCCGATTAAAAGATACAACTTCATATAAGTGCACAGATATGGGCTATACACATATGTTATCACTGAACCAGTGGATTCCCACAAGCGGAAATTTGAGAAAGCTGCCTCTTCTCGACCAGGAAACAATATACCACTTAATGCTGAAAATCGTAAAATTGTTAACTGTTACATATTATAAAAAATATACATTAACAGTTTCTTTATAAAGACGCACACAAAAATAAAACTGTTTCATACTATTAGCTGGTATAATACCATCTGTCGGTAAAATTTTACGTACAATAAGTAAACTAGGAAATTCAACTTAATGATTACCATACAATAAATTTACAATTATTAACAGCATGCGATATATAAATATTATATATAAAATTTTTGGTCTTATATTAAATTCTGCGATTTACTAATTTTTCTTACCATTGACTTGTACTAGCCAGATCGAATCGCATACACCCCATAAACCCGACAGCAGAAAGAAGATACTACCCTGTTCTGGTGTCGGTTTCCATTGTAACATGTAAACGAAAAGACTTAAGTGCAAACAAAAAGCAAAAATCATCACAGGCTTTCTTCCAGTCAACTTTACGATGGCTCCCGTAGAAAGTGCAGCTATAGCGTTCGTGATACCGAAACATATCATCACATAGCCAATATTACTAATCCCCCAAGCACAGGAAACGAACGACTGTAACAAATGTAAAACATTGTTCTCTTATAATACAAATTCTTCTCTAGATACTAATTAAACACAAATTTTATTCTTTAAAAACTTCTGCAGTCTCATATGTAGCTCACTAACAGCGTTATAATCGGCAAATAAAAACGCTTGCTCGGCCCCAATAAACAACGTTATCGGCAATATTAAAAGTTGATTCTTTTCTTTCAGTAGTTTTAATGTCACGGCCAAGAGCTTGAATCCGGATGATCCTTTCACTAAGCGGGCTCTGTTCCTATCGTATCTATAAAATGGAAACTCCAGCGTCAAGAAATTTCTTATATTCAGTAAATACAACTAACTGTAATATAAGTGTTAGTTATAATTTTTCACTCTCAACAATATAACTGTAATATGGCACCATGTTACAATATATTGTTAAGTGAGAAATTATAACTAACGTTTATGCCACTATTAGTACTTATTGATGATATATATTATAAAACTGTTATTATACGAATATACGAATACAGTTTATCATTTAAATAAATAATATAAATATTTTATAATATCTCTGTATCTTTGACAATGGAATTATAAACACAAGATGTACCTGGATAAGGAATCAACGGCGCACGCAATGATTAAACAAGCTAATATCATGCAGCCTAAATAAATTCCAGAAATGAGGTATATTCGTTCTACTGGAGGTCGCTGCAAATTTGGATTTTCATTTTCCTCTGACACTCCACAGAAATTGGCCCCGCATATTTCAGCCACAACGCTGCTGTTTAGAGTGACGTTTGTGACAATCGTGTCGATTCCATATGAAAGAACTATAAGAGAAATATTAATAAAAATAAAAACAATTTAATCGATTACTAACAATAACGAAATTATTTCTACAAAAATATGCTTGCCACGAAATTTGCAGCATTAAAAAAATTATAGGTGACACGATTACAAGAATAGAAATGCTATCAATTATCATAACGATCATTCTTCTATTGAATAAGCATATTAAAATATATGTTTCATTAAAACAAAATATGGTCATTAGAATGCCAGACCAAACTCTAGTTACTGCGCAGCCAGTCTGTGTTCGCTGTTTCATAATCCCGTGATTCGCGGTAGTAGAAACTTAATTTCGTTTTCATCGGTGCTCGTGTTTTTATAGCTTAGCAGCGACGCATTCATACACGCTTCCGCAAAGATTGCGCGCACGGCAGGCGAAGTTTTTTTGCGTCACTTCATTCCGGTTCGTGATTTCATAGTCATTTACAATTTTATCTTAAACTAGAAGGTAATTAAACAATGTAGCAAAGATCGTTAATTTTCTCATTTCAAAAAAGCTGCTTGTTTTTCTTATATATTATTACAAACAATCTCATAAAATATATATTCTCAGACGTTTCGACTTTAATATAGTCTTCATCGATGTATGCTAAATTTGCAAAATAATTATGGGAAAGTCTTCAAACATTTACATATATTGTAGGCAATAAAATTCTTGTCTAGTTCGTTAGTATTCAGAACAGTAACTTTTATTTTACGCTATAAAGCTTCTCATAGTAATTATAGATTCATTCTTACGTCATCAAAATTAACATTTGCAAACGAAATGTTGTCCAAATCGAAAACCGGTACGAATAATATGTTAATAACAATTTTCTCAACACATTTAATCTCTAAAATATAAACTTGGTTGTCGCATATGTTCATAAGCCGTATATCTGTACAATGACCCACCTGCTGAAGATATAAGATTCCCCCACACCTGTGCCATTTGATAAAACATGAAAAAAAGACCGAAGAATCTTGTAACAAGGACGTCTGTGGCTATATCTGAAACGGTTGAATAAGCTTCTGCTACCACAGTTAAATAAGTACACTTTGCGCACCAAAGCGGTCCACCGCCTAATCCGACTAATAATCCAGCGGGAATCATAGTATAAAATTTAGGATAAAATTGCGAAGCTATAAAAGGCATATAAGCCAATATAGAAACCGACATCGTCCACTTGCATCCTAACCAGCTGGAACAAAATTACATAAAATATATATAAATTATACATTATCCTTCATATATCTTTTGATTAAATCTATTTAGATCCAAAATAATTCATTAAAAATCAATTAATTAATTAGGTTATTTAAAAAAAATATATCAAAGATGCATGTTCAAATAATTACAAAGACTGATATAATAAGAATAAGCAAACATCAACATATTAGACAGCATACTAAAGGCTTTATCTTATGTTGGGACTAGGAAGATGTCATATTACTGAATCCTCGTGCAGATACCCAGATATATTCATTTCACTCTTGTCTAATACCGGAACCCACAGGGGTTCCATGTAACGTAATTCCGGGCCAAGGTGAAAACGACAACGCGTAATAAAGTTTAGTGCCGTGGGATTGTGTGCAGAACTCTAGCTGTCTGTTAGTTCCTCATATATATAGGAAACACATCGAACATTTCCGGCGTCTACCATAATTGACGATATACATTTCCCACATACACACATAAACTTTCTATTCATTCTACCGCAATAACAAGTAACAGCAATCGGATTTGACAAGAGTTCTCCATTTAGCTGAGATACAAAATATCGTGGCAATCAGAGTAGTCGTTGAATACACTATTGTATCTAGTCATACATTGACTTTTGACTTACACGAAATTATACTAAATGGATGCAAATTAAAATGTATAAGCAAAATTAGTTTACCTTATGATTAAAGCGGGTAACAAAATGTTGCTGAAGAGCAGACTGCCATAAATCGCCGACAATGTGAATGTGCCTAGCGATTGATCTGCGTTGACAGAGCTCTGTAAGTTTGAGGCTCCCATGAAAGCAGTAAAATTCACCATGAAGGCGCAACTAATTACTAGAATGTTCTTCATAATTCGCCATCGTTCCGACGGTTCGAAATTCGGAGTCGGTACTTTCAGAAAATCTCCCGACATCTCGATTTTGTCAATCGTCATGATTCAGTCAATGTAGTTTAGTCAATGTGAACATTGATTTCCGTCAGATGTTCAACATCAATTTCATTGATAGATTCACTCGTAAAGATGAACTCCTTCAAAATAAAATTAAAATATAGAAATAGAATCATAAAACAAAAATATAGAAATAGTCATGAAAAATGACATAACTATTGCTAATATTCGCTTATTCATAGAAACAAAAGACGTAATTTGTATTTGAGATTTTAGCTTTAATTCATCTTTTTAACTGCAATGTACATTTTAAATCGACCGAATTAAAAGACCTCGTTATATCAGTCACAATTTCCATCGCGGAGGATATCGGCGAATGATTATGGACTGTAAAATTAAAATTGAAACTGAATATTCACATTTATTCTCATAATGGTCACCAGCCACGCGATTTGCGTAAAGCCAATAACGGTTTCAAGGTAATCAGTGAACGAGGAAACGGCATGTTGTGGTATCGAATATATGACGAATTAACATTGTTTTATACAGACAAATATTTCACTTGCACGCTCTTTGCTACTAATATTATGTCAGCTTTGATTTGTATAGTGCTTCATGTAGGAATTCAACAATGAAATCCGAGAGGAATTGCATAACTATTTTCTGTTTGGCGCAGCGACAAGATACACGGTTACCCCAGCATCAATAGACAATCTGTCCTTGGAAAGAGGTATCCTTGCTCCTTTCACGCACCTTAATCGCCTGATACAATTTCCATTCCGACTGTGCACGTCGCTTGGAATATGTAACACGCCGATCAGACTGGGACCCTGTCACTCGAAAATAGATGCACACGATGCAAAACAAGTTTATTGATAAAATATCGAGCAACATTACGCAATTTGATAAAAATCTACAATGTAGAAACAAAAGATTGTTGATTGCTATGTATACAACATTTATTAAATAAATTAATATATATGTATCGTATGTCACTACTATTGTACAATATTTTACTAGCGTATTTCGGAGATAAAGTAGAATAAAAAATACTAATATAAAAATGTCGAGAGACTCTACAATAGGTTTTTTAATTATAACAGTTTATTTAAAAATAACAGTAATATCGCATAGAATTCATGCAATAAAACTTTCGGTTTCACGAAGACTCAGGAACGATC
Organism: Cyphomyrmex costatus; assembly: GCF_001594065.2. Lineage (NCBI taxonomy): Eukaryota > Metazoa > Arthropoda > Insecta > Hymenoptera > Formicidae > Cyphomyrmex > Cyphomyrmex costatus. The sequence goes on along the minus strand of NW_017274954.1, from coordinate 1,726,513 downwards.
TATAATTTCTTTTAATCTTAATATAAAGTTTATTTCTTATATGTACTTCTTATGTTAATTTTTTACACAATTTACGTAACACTTGTGTAACTAACTAATGACTGACTAACTAATCAACTGACTGCTTCGTCCTCGTACCTTCCTTTCAATTTTTATATTCACTAGTTGCGAGGGAGAGACACGCTTTGATAACCGTTTTATCGAGATTCTCTAAGATACAAGACAATTGCGTTGATCAGAAAGTATCGACTGTGCCAAATTATGGTTACATCTAACTGTGCTAAAGTTGCTTTATTGTTATAAATATTATTTTCCGGTCGATCATTGTCTTTTTGATGACAATATGTAACTTATTGAGATAATTTTTATTTTTCGCTTCTATTTAATATTCATGATATTACACAGCACGCGAATCAGTCTATTATTCATTAGCAATACGTTTCTGTACAACTACGGGCCTCAGCGCGCTAATTCTATGCGATATTATCGGTTATATTTGTTCAGTTATACTTCAAAAACTATTATGGCCTCGACATTCTAATATCAAAATTTTTACTCTATACTTACTTTCAGAATACGCCATTAGAATATTGTGACTCTGAGATCCTGTAATATGTATATATTTCGATACATAGTTAATTTTATTAAATCCATTATTATATGTACAAAAATAAAGTGCCTTATGTATGTTACAAATTAATTGAATATAGAATTTATTCAATGGATTTCTGCTTATTTTGCTTAAGACTTGAATATTGCAGTGTTGCACATGAATAATTATTTTACGATTAGATAAATACTCGATAATTGTTTTAAGAACAGGAAACGTGATGATAATGAGAGAACAAGGAAGTTAATGCATACTCAATTAAAATTCATAATATTTACATAACTCAGAGCTACATGGAATATTATATAGCAGTCATTCTTTTAGACATTCACTCATGAAAAACAAGTCACGTTTAATAAACACTGATTAGATCTCGTGCTAAGTGATGCTTAATGGCGCTGTAACAATCACCTTCGGTTGTACATGTAATTATCACGACGTTGACCCCGACTACTGCAGTGCTATATTAATTAAATAATAAGCGCGTAATCACCATTATAACGATATGTGGAATACCAATTATGAATTTGCTATATCGAAGAGTAATATCGAAAATGAGGACATCCTCGGTCCTCGCATATGCGTCCGTACCTATGTCGCGCAGTTCTATTAGCTTCTGGCACATCACTTGTCATTTTCACTCTACGGCCACCGTCGTGCATAACTATGTAACTCTATTTGATAGGGTTTACGGACAGCACTACGATGATGAAATATTTTACGCTTGACATAAAGCAGAAATATCAAGTGGTTAAATTGCGATCACTCTCATGGAAACTTAGCATTTTCTGTCAAAAGGTCCGTGCATAAAGTTGTGACAAATATAATTTATACATATTTTCTGCATACATCGGTTTTAAGCGTCGCCACACTGATCACTTTTTTTATCATAATTAAATTTGTATTGCAAGTTATTTCTTTAAAAAAATAATTATTTTTATTGTATATTAAAAATATTCTTTTTATATATATAATAACTTACTAGATAATACATAAACATGATTTTTTACAAGTAGCATGCAAAAGAAATTCGTAACGTAAAATAAATAATTTTCCCTCCCGTGTAAAACTTTATTGATTAATATAAGAAAACCCATTTTTTAAATACGCACATATTCCGAATTAATAAATATTTTAAAAATTCCATAAAATTAATTATGTCTTTATATATTTATATATACCGCTGATAAAACAAATTATAAATTATTTTTACATCTAATTATAATATTATTTAATATTAATCTACTTTAAATTCATCACACAAATATATGGATAAGAGATAATATATAATATATATATATATATATTAATGTTTAACTTTTAAAAACTATTTACTGTATAAATTTATATGTTGTACAAAAGATTTAATTAAAATGGCAACCCACGCACGTTTCCTCTCGTATCACAGCATTCATCCTAATAGTCGAGTATTACCTGTCTCGACCGAGGTTTTCCAATTCCGCGAAGTCGAGGATTTTTCTTGATTATCGGTACGTATCAACAACTTCGCGTACGTTTATTTAAGCACGGCGAATAAAACGATACTGAAGATAAATCGCGAATGAGCCAAATGATCAGATGGTTAAAGCTATTCCCCACTTACACCCACCTTCAGGTGGGTATGATACATAGGCGACTGAAACCTTGCGCTAGTAAGAATGGTGATGTTTATCGATCCTCTGCGTCGAAGTACGTGTCACGCCATCGTATCTTAATCGTAAAGCCTTTAAGCTATGTAATCACCTCGATTAAGCATGATCAACCATTATCCTTCGCGGTTACGGTCTTATTGATCTGTGCGTGTTCTACGGCGTGAGCTATCTAACAACGACTTAGATAATCTTGAAGCAGTGACATTTACATTTCCTGGTAACGAACAGAACGTCTCAACCAATAAAAGATTCTTGCCGCCCATATCATTCATGGATATCCATCAAGCATGACGCTGAAATGGAGATTGAAACTGTACGAAGAGAAAATACCGAGCGATATGATCAAACACTATAAATTGTACGAAGAATCAAATCAAAAAGTAAAATACATTCAAGCTATAGACGTGCAATTCCAGATTCTGCCATTGACATCGGGAGCATCAATCTGACCCAAATTAAATTTAATCGATGGGACATAATCCACTGCAACTGATTTGATGAAGTTGATTACGGCGATGCGCAATAGGCGACATTCTGATGGCAGATTTGACCAGAAACAGATGCACTGACTGCCCAAATGGCAATCATCATGTGAGCTGGAAATCATGCACGAGGGACATACAGAAATTATAGTAATTAATTACAACAGTGCCGCTGCACCGGACACGAACAGAATACCAATGGATATCAATTTCATCGTCCGATATAATTTCCCATCAATTTTCGTAGCAATCTGGATTAATGGAACTATCAAATTTTTTAATATAACCTCTCAGTAGGAATTTTTATAAAATGAAAATCTTTTTGACATTAGATAAGATATCGCAATTCGGCCAATAAAATTTTCTCACTCAAATGGAACAGAGATTTACGATGAGAAAGACTAACGAATTTCGCTCAACTATGTTCATCAATCGTTAGGATTAATCGTGGATCATTCTATCAAACTCAGAGAACCTGCTTCTCACGTGCAATTCTGTCAAAGGCCTGATATTTATTATTTGCTTTTAGTTATCAATAAAATGATAACTAATCGCTCATTATATATGAAGATAATTATGTATTAATAAAAGAGGATCATGTAATGTGTATAGGGGCTATAACTGTCTCTGAAAATACAGACTAATGTACCTGTTTAACAGCTATTTTTGTATTTATTGCATTGACAAATAGCACTTGTCAATAATTGTATTTACAAATTATTATCATAGCAAGTTGTGCGGTAATTAGTCGTAATTAATGTTCATACGTAAAATCCGCTTATGTACGTCGCGTCGTAAATCCATTGCACCGTATATTTACGCTACACTGAACAACATCCGTCGAAACTGTTTCAGAATATTCGACTGAAATGTCTGACACTGGACACCGAAATTGAAATAACAGAACAAATGTCTCGCGCAGTCAAAGTGTGGAAAGCTTTACAAAGAGTTTGTAAATAAAATATTCTTTTAAGCCACGTTTCGCAACGAACTTATCTGAAATCGTCAAAGTGTTCTATGAATTTTATTTCACGTTTATACATCACAATCATAAATGCAATTTCCACCTTCGACAAGATCAATTTTGCAATGAACTTTTATACGCTATAAATCGAAGGAGCTGTATAGTTGCAATTAAAAATTGTTTATGTCTTGTTTGACTTTATAAAATATTTTATTTAAAATTTTTATATTTTATTACATATGCCATTTTATGGACATCAGTAATGCACAAAAATATTTTAACTGATGTAAAAATAACATCATCGTTTACAGTATTTAAATTCAAGTTACGTGTTAATACCTCTATACTTTTTCTTGTACATTAGCAAATAAAGGAAAAGAAATGCGAATAAACATACTCTCCTGAATACAAAATAATAATTGAAAAAGTAACAGAAAATTTGCTAAATAGAATATCACAAGTGAATTTTTATATAGGTGTTAATTTCTTTCCCGATTCACATTTGTTCCAACAAAAAGGTTGATTTATATATCGCAATCTACGTAGAAATTCTAGCAAAACGTGCAATATCTTTCACAGTTTTGACTAAAAATGCAAAGCACACACTTTTTACACTACTATTTATATCCACAAATGAATTACGGTCATATATATTTAGTTTCATCCACACTGACATAAGATATAAAACAAACTGATACCGTCGCATTTCAACTAAATCATGTATGTATAAAGTCTGTAATTTTCTGATGCGTATGGCATATATAAATCCTACTTTGATTTTTTTTAATCGTCTTTAGAATTTATTGTTCTCTAAATAATTTAACTATTTTCCTACATTATTAATCAAACTCCACCTGTCTCTCAAATAGGAATGTATGAATATCGACATAAATATTTTAAATAAAAAGTCGTCCTAAATTTATATAAAAACAATTTGTATCAATCAATTCGTTTGTATAAATTACATTAGTATACATTCATATTGAATTGTAAATATCAGAGAAAATAAATTTTCAAACAGGTGGTTTTGTATGTTAGCAAAAGAATAACAATGTTTATATAAGCGTCCCTATTAAAAGATAAATTGTAAAATAATTGTATTGATAAATACTTCGAATTATTTCAGGACATAGCCAGCGTGTCAATGCTAGGACACTTCAATTACAAAGGCAAGAGAGCACATAGGACGGATATATGCTGCGGCGTATTTCGTGGCATGCATATGTTGCATATCAACCGGAATTGCGCGTCCGAGGGCGAGGTCTCGCTCCACTGAGGCCCGTAACATTCGTTAACAGCGAACGGGAGGATAGAGACCACGACTGTGTTGTATATCTTGGAGACGTATAGAAGCAATTACAAAAGCAGTGCAAGAATAACTACGTTGCGTACAATAATTTTAAATTTCGACATTTTATTTGGTCTAATGTAAAAAATGGATATGTTCTATCTTTTGTATTTTTCGTCTCTAATCTTCTATTATTCTTATAACAGAGAAGTAAATCATACTTTAATCAAGCGCAATTTTTTTTTAAGGCATATAGCTTTAATAATAATTAATACGATTAATAACATAGGCACTAATAAATAAATAAGTAAATAAATTTCAAGGAAATTCGCGAAATATTATTAGAGTTATTTAAAAATGTCGACATTAAATTAAATATTTTTGAGATACCAATTTTAATTCGCTTTACTTTATCCTAATCGATATTTTTAAATAATATTACAGTTACGATTGAGTATATAGCAACAAATAATTGAGTATATAGCAATCAATAATGTAATTAAAGGATTGTACATGTAGCAATTAATATTATAACCAAAGGTAAAATAATATACAACGGGAAATTGTGGTTAGGGAATTAATATTTGATAAAGCTAATTATGATCATTTCCTGAAACTCCCCGAATTATCGATTTCCTATCAAATCTGGATAACGTTCTTTAACAAATTGTATCGAGTTGAATTTTCGAGGCTTGCAATCATCTCGTTTCGCTGAACTTGCAATATTCATAATATTCATACTTTGTACGAGAAAATAAAGGTGGTAACCAAAAAACAATAAACGACGCAAGGAGCAACAAAACTGCATCTTATTTTCGAACGTTCTTTGCATAACGATGTAGAAAAAAAATTCATATAATAATCAATATTTCTCAATCGGTACATTTTTTACGCTAAAAAAATTTACTAAGTTTTATTACTTGTTTAAATAGTACTAACACAATATTTACTAACAGTTTAAATAAAAACATTTATTTAAAATTTAAAAAATTGCACTTAAATAAATGTATATTTATATTTAATAAATATTTCGCGTTAGTACTATTTAAATATTTTAATAAAATTAAGTAAATTTTTTTTTAGTATACATTTTACTTTTAACAAAGTATTGCACGTAATAAACTCACTTATGTACTTAGTGTATGTGTGTGTAATTTATATAACTATCTATTTCTTAAAAAAATTATGAAATTTATTCTTAACACGCGGTTTGACAGAAATAATCACATCGTTAATCATCGTGGCCTAATATCATTTGTTAAAACTAGGTTTTTATGTTCTTATTCTTTTATTCGTTAAAACTAGGTTTTTATATTCTTATTCTTCTACAGTTTTACGACAACTTTACATTAATAAAGTCTTTTACACTGCAATTTACAACTATAAAAACCATCGTATTCAAGAATAGCATTCGAGACGTCTCCAAAACAAGAATATTTTTCGTCATACTCAAAATAAATTGTCAAAACATTGGAATTTCAAATGAATGACATTGTAGAAGTCAAAGAATAGAAAAGAGAAAACTTTGTGTCTCTTTTTTATTGACGTCATCGGAATACGTATGTTGAAATTACGGAATGATTACTTTCGGAAAGCGTCATTACATATGAAAATAGAACGTTTACAAATAATAACTTTAAGGATTATCAACAATGTTGAGTAAGAGAATAAATTAGATTTAGAAATCACGTATTATATTAAAGAAAAATACAATGTGTGTATATGTATATGTGTGTTTTCTCGTATTTGATACAATAAAAGTTTTATATTAGATATAATAAGAAAATAGAGAGAAGAGAAAATTGGTAGAAACAGTATTTTATATATTTATTTGCGTTTTACGTAAATAAAATATAGTTAAAAAATATATTCATTTTACGAAAAGAGGATCTCTCTTATTTTCTTTACTACAAATTTTGTATTCCTAAATTGGAAGCAAGAACAAAGGAGAATACAATATACATTATGCAAACCAAAACGATTAATATAACACATAAAAATGATATAATTCCTTTTGAGTTTTTCTCGTTAAAACATTACATAGAAAAGGGAAACATCTCGGCGTTATTTTTAAAACACATTAATTTTTCTCCATTGCGTCGTGTTTTACATTTGAAATAGTTCGCAGACATGTTTTTAAAAATTCATATACCACGCACGTAATATAGTTCAGATAATAAACTCATAGAAGCAAGTTGGAACAAACAATTGTCGCACGGGAATACCATCATCAATATAACATCTAACAATCATGCATCCTACAAAATCAAGGTATAAATTTAGCATTAAACTATCCATACGTATACCTAACTAACAAGGTTTTCCCTTTAGCCGTGAAATTTAAACAGCTGCTGTACGCCTCGTTTAACATGGTCGATAATTGACGCTTGTATTTCGCCCTCTCTGTTTCCTTCTAGCAGTGCATAATGATATGCTTGGGAAATGCATCGAGAAATGTTCTATCGAGGGATTACAGCTAGAAACGAGCTGCCAGAAGTTCGTTTACTCATCGCTTGGCTCAAATTAGAAGACTGAAGCGCGCTTTATTCGCTGTTCGCGTATCTTACAAATATAAAAGTTAATGACGTTTATAACGGAATGTGCGCTATCATAAATTTCAAACTTTTGCCAATAAGGGCTTCGATTTAAAAGCGCAATAAATTTACAAGCGGGAGGTAAAGCATGGGGTCAATTCTCGTAGTTTCCGAACTGTCATGAGAGATACAGAAAGAGATAAAAAGAGAAAGAGGGAGTTATTGCCGACAGGCGAAATGTACTGCATGACGCAATTCAGAGTTCCGTTAAATTATTTTAATCCATTTGTGGGCAAGATAAAACCACATCGAACTAGCAACGTCATTATTTCTTACGACTTGCTATCTGATTTCATCTCGGTTCTAATATTTCTCTGGACGTAACTGAACATATTCGGACGTAGGAGGGTTTTAAAGCACATTTCGATTTTCCGCTGAAAATTTCACCACCAGCAAACGAACACTGAACGAATTCGAATTGTACGGCTGGATTCTCGTTAGAGTGCTGGCTCGTCATTGCACCCGCCGTAATTTTACATTACCAAGCTACACGCCTGCACCGCTAGCGTTTCGTCCATCTACGCCTGCATACGACTGTAAACATGATTCCCTTTTTTCTTCTCTTTTTTCTTTTTTATACGAACTAACAAGATAGGACATTAAATAAAATGCATTTGGTGAGCCGTACGTATGATGGTTTAATGGATATTAATATTAATAATATAAACATTAACACAACTTCAAAGTGAATTTTTTACCTATTCTCGAATAAGATTTCCCGATGATATTATACGATATCTCGAATGAGATGACGATATCAAATGCCGCGAAGACTGCGGTACTTCATACTGAAATATAGATGCGCGGATGAAATTACCTCCAAGTTACGCAAAAGCATCTCAGGAGAATTGTTAGGTATAAAATTATACAAACGATGTTGAGTTTTATTTTTCTGTATCGTTAAATAATACTTTCATAATTGAAAGTCTAAAAAGCATTTACTCGGCGCTTAAACTTTGATATTCGCAAAAATTAAAAACGACTCAACCGTAATAAAAAAATTTCCGTAAAAAACTTGGTTAATCCACGTAATGCTAGTATTTATTTAATGTCCTCTATTTTAAATTCTCGGGCGATTTATGAACGTTCGTTCTATCGAATAATTTAAACATTAAGTCAATGATGAAAACAAAATAAATATATGTGTAGATTGATGTACACATGTAGATAGATAAATAAATAGACAGGAGATTTATTCTCATAGAGAATAAATCAGATTCAAATATTGGAATATTGGAAGTCAAATAACATTTGGGAAAACAAACTAACATAAAATCGCCATTGGTAACCGATCAGCCTCAGTAAATCGGATAAATCCGGTCTTAAAATAGACTTCACTCCAGGGAAATGCAAAACACAAAGGAAAGCAGAAATACTGACAGCTGTGACAATTGTCTTCCAATACTTAACGAAAGTCTTATTAGCTATGCATTCAATGGCGGAGAAAGCGCGACAACAATAACGCGATGAAAACGGAGGCACTCCTTCCTCCTCGTAATATGAGAAATAACGTAGCTGGTGCACCCTCGAAGAAACTTGTTCAATTTATCTCGAGTTCTCTTGAGAAATGCTCGTGATTCTACAGAACACCGGATAAACCTTACCTACGATGAATCATCGTGTAAACCGCGCATTTCGCCTTCGTGTCCATCAAAGGTATATAACATCGCTCTTTTGACAGAAAATGATCCAATTTGAAAATTTATCCGGATAGCGTTTTATCAGTACAGTTAAATGAACTTTGACGTAAATTCAGCATTCTGATGTTAATGCCGGATGTAAAGGCATCAGTATGTTAATGGTATATACAATATTATATTACAATCTTTCTCGACATAAAAAGAAATGTAATTTAGTCTCATATGATGAATACGCGAAAAATAAAATATATTTCAAATAAATTATTAATGCTCAAATAAATCATATTCTTAAAGTACTATAATAATTAAAATGCTGTAATAATTAAAACAATTTTTTCCTCAAAGTTAAATAATTTTTCATGCGAATAGAGTAAAAAGATATTTCAGCGTAACTAATTTATGTTTTATAATTTCAGTCGACAATTTCGTTATTATATTTATATAATTTAAGTTAAAATAAAACACAGTAGATAATACGAGTATATCATTATGTATTATGCATAAATACTTGTGTGGAAATATATTATATTTAAAAAATCTTACTTAGTAATAAATAAAAAATCTTTTTCTCTACAGAAAATAGATTAAATAAGAATAGCATACAAATTGCGCGAAAGTTAATTTCACATTCTAACACAATTTAACTTTACTGCAAGCATTTTTCGATAGACAAAATGCTGAAAGTTAGCTTAAGCCAAACTTCATTTACGGAAATACGTGCAAAAATACGGACGAGTACGCTATATATGGTTGTGAATGTTTCACTGTAACCAAATAGCTTCGCTGAAGCAGCAAACGAGTTCACGAGGTTCACGGAGGTTCTTTATTGTCGAAACAAAGAAAGAAAAGTTCCCACAAAGCGATGGCCTTTAATATGTGACAAGAGCTTCGGCGAATTTTTTCACAACTTTTTGCAGTAATTATAATTCCTATGTTTAGAAGTGCTCTTAGGACCGCATGTCACCGTCGCAGGTAAGACACGTGAATTATACGAATTCCGTTCTACGGAAACTCTTTGTTTTTATATGTATTAGATTGAGATTAACGCTAACGCATTTTTAACTGACAATATTTATGAATACGACGGGTAGAGAAACGAGAGAGGATATTTCTATATTGCCTTGTATTTTATGATACGGAGGACGCTCTTTTTTATTGGGTGATAAAGGGGAAGTACTACCCAACAAAAGTAGAATTTAACCGAGAGAACCATTTTCCCCGATATGCAAAACTGTACGCGCAAAGGTCAGTTCTAACTGACAATTTGATATACGCTTGATCTTGCTTGCTTTTTTTTTATTCACGGTACAATTTCAAAATTCTGAAATTGCCCTGCGTTTGCCAACCAAACGGGTAGTAATATTTGTGAAAAAAATAACTGCCTGTTGTTCGACATACATAATTTTTTCGTAACGTAACGAACACGTTAGTATTGCAGGTCATGAAATACAGAAAAAAAAATCACGAGAAAATGTGCAGTAATAATAAATTGTCCATTATTTTTGCCGTCCAATGCAAAGACTATTTATCGTAATACGACTTCAAAGCCTGTTGCAACTGACGGAACGACGTTGTTGAACGAAATTCGCGGCGAGGTGTGCGCGCAAGTATGCCGCATCGCACGGCTATAAAGCGAAATAAAAATGCATCGCTTGTGCCATAAATCTTTACGGGTAATCATTTCTTATAATGCTTAAAGAAATTTCAACATGCAATTCCCTGTGACAGTGGGAGTTGCAAAATCGTAGACTCAAGTCTCTGTAGATTGAATGGTACAGAAAGAGCAAGAGCTATTGAAGCTGATAGCCTTTGATCTTTATTTCCATATGTATATATTTCACGACTGTGAAATATTTAATCGTACATATATCACTTACCTTTTATCAGTCGATAAATTTCTAATAAAATACATTTTTTCACTTTTCGCTTAATGCAAATTGATTAACTCCAACTAATATTCTTTTATATTTATCTCTAAGAGAGAATTAAAATTTTTAAATTATAAAATAAAATTTATTCAAAATAAAATAAGTTTGTCGTTTTATTATTTCATTTAAAATAATTAAATATTTTTAGAATTGAAAGTATCAGCCTTCTTGATTTTCACCATTTATAAAAAAATATAAGAAGTATATAAATCGTCTTATAGATCATTTATAATAGGTAGTAATCGGTTGTTGCGACACACTGTCATCGCATAAGCAATTAATCTTGTTATCAATTGCAGAAATTATATAGTAAATGGATAATGTAATCATATATATGGATGCATGTTCATTCACTTTTATGAATCATAAACAAATTATTTTATCTTTTTCTTAGGAAGGTTGATTAATTAATTATAAAATTGCACTTTCGCAGCAATAGAAAGTAAATCTAATAATGAGCACAACAATTTTTTATGTAATGATTACAAACTAGGTTTTTGCTATATAGTTTTTCTAATTAAATAATATAAATATTACTTTAAATAAATAAATATTAAATATATAATATTTTTATTTAAGCGAAATTAAGCAATAAAATGATTTCGATTTCCAAAATTTATTAAAACGCCAGGATTTAACAGTGTCTGAATTAAAAATATAATATTCCATTCTTAAGTGTACTGATATCATCATAATATTTAATGTAGAATTAATAACATTTACTAAGACGTCATAAAATTTCATATTCTCATTTTCTTGAGTATATGAATATCTTGACGGACGTTTTGCAACATCCGCAAATAGTTTTGCATACTGCGATACAGAATTTTGAAGATAAGCGAGGCATAATATCTTACTCATGAAATTTCACGTGTAAGACCGCTATAAGTAAACTACCAACGTATTATATTGCACGTGGAGAAAATCGTTAGATATATTTTTAGAAATATATTTCGCATCCATATATATATTCTAATTCAGCACAGCTCAAAATGTATGAAAGATATCATTTTTTGTGATTGTGGATCATCATGATGCACTCAAAACGTACCGTATAAACTATTCCACGAACGTCTTAAAACTTGTTCCGACTGTGGTAACGATACTTAACTTTTAACTCTTGAAATTTCTGCCCTTTGCCAACCCGTTAATTTCTTCTTATTTCTTTTAAAAAATATCCCATTTCAATCAATCCCATGTTGTATTAAAAAGTACGAAAAACTATGCAGCATACTACGTAAAATATTCAATCATTTTAAAACTAGCAATTAAACTTTAATTAATCATTACAGATGCAATGGGATATATATATGTCACACTTTTCTTTCTTCGATTCTTCTAATATTTTTTTATTTAATATATTTAACTTAAAAATTAACATACGTACTGATATAATTTATATTTTTGAAAATTTAAAGTATTGTTTCCTAATATTATTTTAATTAATTAAGCAATACGTTTATATAAATAAATTAAAACAAAAAGCAATATTTTTTCGAATTAATTGGATTATGCATAAACCAATAAAAATAGAAGGCTATAAATTTAAACAAATTTTAATTAAGCACACTTTAATTAGTAATATATAATTTATTGAGAATTTTTTACGTGCTTTATTTAAAAAATCTTGAAAATATGTAAAAATACTAAATAAGTGTTTTTTCCTATCTGAAAAAGTGCATATTAACATTAAAAGTCAAAGTCTCAAATCTCTAAAAAAAAAATACATTAATTTTCCGTGATGCTAATTGGTTTTTTCCATGCGCTTACTTCATGGACGGTTGTTATTACATCGTGGTATATCTTTTGAAGTAAGCACATGGATTTTGATAGTAAAAAAGATTATATAGTGCAATGGGGTTATAGTACAGTTTAATGGTGTCAAATGCTAAATAGCGCGCGCGTAGGGCGTGCCTGTTTTATATTAGTCTTAGAAAAAAGCGATTTCTTATGCAAAAATAATGAGACATTTGATAAAAATTACTTTGCATAATAAAAAAAAAATTAATTAAAACAACGTTCAATATAATGAATAAATTCATTAAGAATCCTTCTCATTTTTTTTCTGTAGTTACATAAAAAAAGTTATTAGTAAGTTTTTATTTTTTTATGCTTTTTGGATCGTTAAATCGATCCAATTTATAAATCTTAAATTAAAATTTCAAAAATTAAAAATAAAGTATTTATTATGGTATATAATGTTCACACAAATATTAACATTAATTTGACATTAATTTAAAATATTAATATTAAGTGTATGTACAATAATTACTAATAATGTATAAAAAAATAAAAAATTTGTATGTCATTTATTTCGAATTTTTTAAAAATTAGATTTTAGATTCAATAGCCATCCTAAAAAAAGCATACAAATACTAATGTTAATAAAAATCTGTCTAGTAAAAAAATGTGTTCCTGTAAAAATTAATAAACATTTGGAAGTAAAACATGTTTATTTAAATTACCTTTCAAGTCTGTATTAAAAATCTATAATAAATTATATAATAATGCAATAATTAAAAAAATATCTCGGTATATATTCGTATAATGTCGATATATTGAGAGACAAGCTTCAAGGATCGCATCTCTGTGGCAAGGCCCAATTAGTTCGATAGGCGCAAATAGGCAGGAATAATTAAATCTCCTTTCTCAGTGCGGTATAGAGAACCAAAGCTGTAGAAGCAATTAACTTCTGCAAGACCTGTAAGACCAATCCTCCCTACTGACAATCATCCGTCAATTGTCGCGCATTTCCCTCAACAACTCATGATATTATCGGCCAAAAATCTCATCGTCCCAAGTGCCCGATAAGAGAACGCGCGCCGCATGGGATGCTGGGAAGAGGGGTTGGTTCGGTTCAAGCCGGCGCCCTCGCTCCACAAGTTCCTTCAGTATACGCGCGTAGCTACATTCGGTTAGACCCTATTTCGCATCGTGCTTGAAAATCGTGTATGACCTTAACGTTGGGGAAATCTTTCAAAACGAAAGTACACCTACGTGTTAAATTACAGCTGTGTTTACCTGAATTTAATTGAAAACATTTAAACTGACATGAATCTAATTCACCCTCTGGAAGTGTTCCCTAAGTTTATAACGCTCGCGATAAATCGAAATTTTAGGAAACTTAGAAAACTACATATATAGAGATTACGTTGATCATAGAAGCTTCGAGCAAACGTTGACGTGAACTGTTATCTTTAAGTTCGCTAATTGCAGTCACATAACTTTGTGAAAAATTTTTGTAATATTGTCCATTTGTTTTATTTCAAACGTTTCGCAGATGACTTAAAATAATTCCTAAATGATTGTTTATGTAGTAAAACATGTTATAATATTATGGTGTGCATAAACTAAACAGAGTTACAAAAAAATTTATTTTATCTTTCAAGAAAGTTATTTTAACTGCAAGCAAATATTATGCGCGTCTTGTGTGAATAATAAAAAAAATAGTATAATTTCATATTTTGGGAGAAATTTCAACTACGTACATAGGGTATTCGTAATTTCCTTATCGTGGCCATCAGAGATTCGATCGATTTCAATTTGTGCGAGCTGGTACTGCCAAAGCAATATATCTCGAATTCCTTTGCTTCTTCCAGTACGTTTGATAATGCTCGTTCGAAAAATTCTTTCAACAATGATACTACTTGAGATTCTCTTCAAGTTAAAATATATGACTTATTCGCGCATGTAACTACTATAAAATAATCATCTATCTCTGAAGGCCGATATAATGTTCCAGCGTGAAGGAAGGATGGCAATATATAGAGACGAAATTTAACTCGGGGGTAAGTACGATTATACGCAGAATGTATGGAGCTTCTCTCTCTCTCTCTCTCTCTCTTACTCTAGTAACTAATTAGAAAATATTTCATTGTGTAGCTTATTATCTCAGATAAAACGATATTTCTTCATATTAACGTAAAGTCATACTGACACATATTGGCTGAGTGAGTAAGAACAATGTAAATACCGGCTTAATGTGTAGTTAATACTAGTTTAATACAAAGAGAGAGAGAGAGAGAGAGATATTGAAATAACATTCCAATTCTCCCATGTATCGGCATCTCTTTTATTTTTTGCTGATTAAACTAGGGCGAATTAGCTTCTTTTTTTCTTATACTAATTCTTTCTTTTTTGTAATCAATTTTTTTTCTCATAAGTAATATTATATTTAAACATTTACATTATCTATCTATCTACGTTTCTTTGTACATTCTTTCGTATACATATTTATACCTACGAAGAATATAAAAATTATTGTATCGTTACAAGATTTCTTTATTTTGCCATTGATCACACAAAGTAAAATTAAAATAAAGAAATATTAATTTTCCTACAAGAATTCTTCATTTTCAATGGCATATCATTTTTTATGAAAGAATTCCTTATTACACCATTAAAAGAAAAATTTCTCGTATCCCTCTCAGAATATCATCCTAACTATCATCATAAAGACCCATTGACCCTTATTTAGTCCCTATAGAAAAAGTCGATGGTCAAACAGAGAACCTTTGGACTTAGAGCGAGCACCTAAGAACATCGTACGACCCTTTACGACCGAAGTAATTCTTTAGACCACGCACGCCGGCTCTCTCAGTTATCAGAGTAACTACTTCGTGATGGCAAAGCCCATTTACCACTGATGAAGTTACACTAGTAATGCTAGCTACGATCTATCTCTTGCCAACAGACTCTCTCTCTCACCTTCCCTTTAATTTTAGCAAAATCCTTAGACGAGTCATACGGAATACATAATTATTAGATATTACATGTGTGTGCTCAGACACATTTGCATTGTTGTTTTACTTTCGATTATAATTGCTGCAATGTAAATATTTAGAACGTTTAACAATTTTAAAGAAATATAAGAAATGTATATAATTTAAAAAAAAAGAAAAGAATAAAAGTTACTTAATGTATGTGTTGTAAATATTTATTATTTATTTATTTGTTATATAATATCGTGTTATAAATTTAATAATATTTTATAAATATTATTTCATAAAAAATAAGATTATTTTATAAATATTCTTAAAAGTATTTATATAGAGAAGAAGGTGGTATTATCACCAGTAGATATATAGTACAGTACCTCTTAATATTTCTGCTAATAAATGGTGAATTCTGATGATTACTTATGGAATTATTTGTTTAGTAAACGCCATTACACCATGACGTTAATATACCAATACACAATAGTCAACATTTATTACAACGCATTCTTATTTTCAAGCATTTTGAAACGTTTTTAAGATATCTTTTAGCATTTAATTATATATACTTCCTCATTCTTCTTAAATTTGAACATATTATTATAGGAATATATATGTATATTTGAGTGTGTTCTTTGTTATTTAACATTTTATTTTGTTATATACATTTTGAGTTATGCAAAGTTAAACAATAGTATGGCATTTTGTTAATATGGCTTTGCTAATATAACGTGCTGATTGACGGCCTCTTTATCGAGGATTTCACATATCAAAATAATTATTCCATAAATTGATTGTAATTCTACTGTTAATGTAAAAAGATTTTTTTAATATTTGAGTTTTCTGTAAAGATGTAAAATAAAGTCTTATAATATATATATATATATATATAACAATTAAAGTAATAAAATAAATTTTCTAAATCAGTACCTGTAAAAGCTATCTGTACTAGAATATAGAAATAAGAAGATATTTTAGTTGTAAGCGTTCGTGCGCAAAGAACATCCCGACAGTGATTTATTATAACATTTCATTTCACGTAACATACTCTCAAGGAAACTCAGCTTTAGATATACTGGCAAAAGAGCTGTACTGTGTCGTAAATATAAAGAAAAATAAAAATTGCCGCAAACATCTTGTAAGTTGCGCTTTATGTTCGCCAAATGCTGCTCCCAATAATATAATGTTGCATTTATTATCTTAAGACAAAATTTTAAACCATTTTACACTTTTGTATCTTCAAAATTTAAAGACACGTGCGTCTGTTGATACGATGAATAACTTTTAATGAATGCGAATTCTCTCTCTCACAAAGTTTATATCTCAACTTTCAAATCAAACTTGATTTTCTTACGAATTTTCGGCTCCTCTCACCGTGAATTTTCGTTTTAGCAGATGTGCGGTATCAAGTTTACCGTTTTGAAAGCTGTTAAAGTTACAAAGTCGGATTGTAGAGCGTATTAACATTCAACGAAAACGATGTTATAACTGAGCATAATATTACAACTAAAGAAAGCATAATGCTAGAATTACGCAGCCTTATTACGATTGAGATGTGCGCGCGCGACTTATGCAAAAGTTATTTCTAAAACTAAAAGGCTGTTATCGGACTACGTATATACCCGATGCCTTACAAAATAGTCGTGAGATGAATATGCATTGCGACAATGGAGGCGAGAATGACCCCTTGACACAGATCCTCGATTATCGCTTCATTCTTGAAACGTCCAGTCGATATAAGAATGAAGTTAGAGATAGGTAAGGGTGAACTTAATAAAAGAGTTTAGTTGAAAAATCGTTTCATTCTTGAAACGTCTAGTCGGTATAAGAATAAATGAATAAAGTTAGAGATAGGTAAAAGTAAACTTAATAAGACTTTGACTAAAAAATCGCGTAAATAACGAATGATATCCGAGAGCATCAAATGCAACAATTGCCGTGGGGCATTCCCTTAATTTTATCGCCTCCAATTTTCCGTGGAACGGCGGAAATCTTAATAATATAATAATGTCTCTGCTACCACCGTTCTTATCGCAAGCAATTGTGTTACGTTTATGCGAGCACATTTCCCGGACAATTCGAATTTACATAAACGAACGGGCAAAGGTACTTTACGTTAGATTTAACATTCTTCATGAATCTCATGAATCTCATTAGGATACTTTCAGAACAATTAATAAGTACTGAGTGAACAGTATAACATTTTGTCTGATCTTCAATGCAATCAATAAGCAAAAACGATTTATGCATTGTACTATATTTTTTATATTTAATTGTTTATCTTAAGTAAAAATAATTTTCTATATTTCGTATACATACACACACACACACATATATATATATATATATATCGTGTGTGGTATAGTATAGTGGGTCATATTTTTATATTAAATTATGTACACGTACACATACATACAAACAACAAAAAGTGCAACTTAATTGTTACGAAAACCGGCATTATCATATATTTTCATAATTTTAATGCGCTCGCGTTGGTCGATACCCGTTGAAAATGTTCACCTCGATATTATGATATTCGATTAATCACGAACGTGTGGTACTCTCGAGAAATGGTGGTCATAAATGAGGACTATCGCCGTGATAATTTTACAGCTTTAGCAGCATCGCATATGAATATTGTGCATATCTATATACGATCTGTACTGTAGTTAGGTATTTAATAATTATATTATAATGCATCACGTACAGAGAGAGAGTGCCAGAATAAATGGATTTTTCATTAAAAAGCATACAGCGTAACCAGAAATTTACGGACCATTTCAGTTCTTAATTGGTCTTTACATTTCATACAAGATTTAATTCCAAAATATGCAAAAGGTGCTCACTTGTGAAAGTATGCTTATTTGCGTTCATTGCAGTGTATATGCACCTTTGAATCCGCGTTTATAGCGTAATTTCTCGTTGTATTTGTTAAATATGTGGTTAATCAACTTTATGGTGGACTCCCAACTATTCAAATAAGCCAATAAAATTTTCGAATGGCCACTGGTAACAATGTACCATTAGAAGATACAGATGACTAATTCCAAATGTATATAAACGATTCGATATCGTTGTATTATCTGTAAACATTAAATAATATTGGTACACTGACACACTCATTGTAAATGTGGTTTATTTATTGAACGCTACAAATGAAATCATAAAATTTATTATAATAAGAGTATAAATGTATCTACTATTTCTTACGTTAAAAAAAACAGGTTACCACAGTTTTATTTAACTTTTTAAACTTCATCGCAAACGAAAAATCTGCTGGAACACCTTTCAGTGCACATAAAGAAGCGCAAACTTAATTAGTCGCGACAATGTCACTTTTAAACAAGCCGGACATAGACGCAATTAACCACCATGGCGAAAATATGAAAGCTGGACTTGTTTATCTGGTTTTCTCTTTTATAACGTAAAATATCCGGTGAATCCAGAAAATATCACAATATCGTTAATGAAGAGCTATGTACATATATATGTAACTATTTATTAAAAACTCCAATGAAAAATAGATTACATAAAACTATTGTTACAATAAGTTAAAATGATATTAAAATTTCTCGGCTTTATGTTTCTCCAACGTTCCAATTCGTTTTATACGGATATTACGATCTTCATTAAATTCCTTATATTTTTATATTCACTCTTTTCCTCAATTTCTCTTTTTTTATTATTTACAGAATAATTCAAAGTTTTAATATTTACAAGATATTTTTTAAAATCATTATAAATAGAAAATTCTATATAAACATAAATATAAGTCTAAATATTTATAGAAAGTTAACAAAAATTCTCAAAAGGATAACATTGTGATCTAAGTAAATCAGATTATTGCAATTACAAAATGAAAAATTTTGTTAAGGTTTAAGAGGAGGAAATACAGAAGGCTTATTATATGTTGAATTTGAAATATCATTATAAATTAAGGATAATACTTAATTCCTCAACAGAAAAGTGGCAAGAAAAGATTTGATTATTATAAATTGTTTATAAAACATGTATCTTTATAAAATAAGAATCTAATTAAAAAATTACAAACGTGCCTCAATTATAGAAAGTAACAACATGACGTTCCGTTGAAACGTTACTTATTACTTGGTAGAATATAGAGTGCGTCGCGCGACGCTGCAAATATTACCGGAGAGTCAATTCCGCGCACCGCCAATGATTATCCATTAGACCTCGAATAACGGCGGTTTATAATACAATTATGTGGTAATGCCTCATTTCCGGCAGGATGTGACATTATTTGGAAATAATTACATAAGCACTACGAAAGTGCATCCATGATTAAGCTACAAATTGAAAATATGCTGTAAAACCTTTATTATATTCAAAGCTAGTTTGAAAGTATTCTGCTATTACCGTAATCACAAGTTTCACTTCTTAAAAATTAGATCATTAAAGAATCTTTTATTACTTTAATATAAAATTAATGAAAATTTAACATAATTATTTTGAATTCATTGTGAAAAATTCAATTTTCCCTACATTTTTATATAAATAATTCTAAAATGTATTAAATTCTTTTTAATTGATAGAAATTTCAAAAATAAACTTCGAAAACACATTAACGAAAAAGAGAATATTTATATAATAATAATTTATATATAGAGGATATTTACATAATAAAAATTTATATTGCTAAAAAATGTTGAGAATATTTCTCTTTCTCATAATTTGAATGTAATGGAATATACGTACAATTTAAAAGACATATATTGCAATGTTATAATCATCTGCGTAAATATTATCTTAAGAAAAATAATTATTCTTCTTTAATTACGTATTTTTGCATGTATAAGTAGGAAATAAATTAGCATCTTTAATACTTACGATATTTAAAAGTTGCTCTTACGGAAACTTTATTACCATATTTTGCTGAATAATACTGTTCTAATAAGTTTTTAAAAACGATAATTTAGTGAGAAAGAGAGAGAGAGAGAGAGAAGAATCTTATATCTTTATCGAATCGCACTCGATTAATAATGAAGAAAGTTTTATATCGCATGTTTCAAAGATAGATTGAGAGATTCTGTAAGAGTTTTTTATTAAATATATATACAACTCTTTTTCTCTATAAAAAGTAAAATATAAGATGGAATAAGTTCTTGTGTAGTCAAAGAGAACTTATATCATGACTTATAATTTTATTATTACCTTCGCGATTTTTTTTCTTAATTTTGATTTAATTTTATATTTTTTTCAGAATAATTTAAGGTAAAGTTTTCCAATAATTTAAGTCAATAAAACAATTTTTATTTTATTGCTCTATTGCTTATATCAAATCCAATTAAATGTTTAAAATAATTTAGATATATCGTATCCTACTCTTTCTATTTTTTCATTTATCCTCTCTTTCTGTCTCTCTCTTTCTCTGTCTGTCTGTTAAAGTATCGTATTGAATAATTCAAATCGCTACATACATATAATATAATGAATTAACATTTACGTATGATTGATTGGAAAAATAAAATTTTATTTAAAAATTTTTCATTAAAGATGCCTATTCAAACGCAAGTAAAATATATAAAGCTATTTAAAAAACAGCAAATATATTTTATATCATATAAAATGAAATCTTTTTTACAAAATATTGATGCAAAATAATTGCAATGAGATAGTACAATATATCATTTTGAAGAAAAAGCGCTTCTTACGCGACTCAAAAGTCGTTTATCATTATAATTACACGGTTGCTTTTTATAAAGTACACTGTCCTGTCATAGAAACATATTATTTGCTACCATAAATTTCTACTATGTTTAATGTAGTTGCGCGACGTTAAAATGTAGTAGTAATAATTCATTATTTCAATACAACAATATACATGTTACAAAATTATATTATTAATTGTTATTTATATCCTGCATATATTTTCTAATCTATAGTTAGAAAGCAATTTTCGGTACATTAAAAATAAATTTAATTAAAAATATTAATATTTCATCATAATTGAAACGAAACATATTTTTTAAAATTATTCTATCAATTTGTTTTCTCGAGAATACTGAAGTACATCTGATTTATCTTACTAATCTTAAGGCTAATCATCCGCTTTTCCGAGTACAAGCTGAGAAGGTAGTTAAAAATAAAAGACAGCTAAATACGTCTTAAAGATTCCTAAAGTACGGCGTTTAATGTTCTGTATCGTGCTACACTAAATTCTACCAACATTTCTTATTTTCGCTATTGGTCAGCAATAAATCTGTATGTATATGTTACATCATATTTCATGAATTTTATTCTACGATTCGCCTCTCGATAACTCGTGATTTTCTCCGAATGTTCTATTCTCTAAATCCCTTTGTTCTGATCGAGATGCCCTTACACGGCTCCTTTGGTCAACCAACAATAAGTAGCTTATGCAGATAGACGAAACATAAACCAATGTCGGCTCTCTCGATCAGCTATCAAAGAAACTCTGAGTATATGTCGTATGACCGAGATAATGCCAGGAAGCACGCATATCAGGAAGCCACTCGTTCCACAATATTATTTGTAAAATACTATGTGATAGAATATAAATTTTGTTTATTATACTACATATTCACAATCAATAAATATATTTAATACGTACTATACTAATGATTGCTTTCGGTCCTTATTATTTTTTTTACATTCAGTAATCCAGATAATTAATCACAAAATCTATGAGTATAATTATTAGTCAACTATATACCAAAACACATACGCGAAATAGGAATTACATTTCATGTGAATTATGAATGTTAAATTGAAGTTTAGAAAACGCTTTATATATTACTCCTATATATTACGAATGTATGATGGAACAATAACGTATGAGAAATATATCATAAAAAAAGAAAATTATAGCTCCCAGTACAACTATTAAACCTGAGGCCGTTATATAAATCTCCACCTTCTTATTTATTCAACAGCAAATTAATAATGAATATGCCAATAAAGTTTAAATTTTCTCAACGCTTTGTAATAATTCTTTCAATTGACGAAAGTCATCACAAAAGTAATTGAATCAAATTTTTTCAAGTAATATTTGCAATTACGTAATTAACAAATAGAACAATTACTTTCAAATAAAAAGTAACACGGATATAATAAAATCCCTTTACTTTCTAAAATGGCATACACAAAGACCTTACATAGAAATCTATCAAATCCTTTGAATATAGGTATTTCTCAATTGTCTCCTTGCTTGGTCTATTCGTTCTTCAGTTCCATCGAAACGCGATGCAACCGCGTCTAACATCTTGCCTTTGTTCTTCAGACTGTGCAAGACTCGCAGGACGATCGGAAGACGCCTTTACTCGAGCTCAATAAGGCGAAACGAGCAAAATGCTCAATGGCAAAGAAACGAATTTCGCATCCTTCCTTTTAAGTCCGATAGTCGACCTTTTCGCTTCTCGAAATACTGTGCAATGATATAAAAAAAGTACGTTCGAAAATTGCGGATGAGATTTGCCGGAACTATCAGCAAATAGTTCTGAGAAAAACAATCTTCGACCAAAAGTTTGACATTATATAATATAATACTATATAAAAGTCAAAATAAAAAAAATTAATTTTTTATGCATTATTATAAGAGGAAATATAAAGAAACAACAGATTCCTATAAAAACAATATTTTGATTACTCGACAATAAACAATGAAATTAATTAAATTTCAAACCAACAATGTTTGAAAGTGACATAAGTGTTAGTATATATACACACATATATATATATTGTGGTTTACCACCAAAACTTTCAAAAATTAAAGAAAATCACCCTACAAATTGTTTTATCGTAATTAATTTTAAATTTCTAGCATATGCAATATTGATTATCGTTAATACCGGGCAACCACGTATTTGGCTCATGCAATTTTAATATATGCAGTACTTCTACATTTTTTATCGGATAATACTATTTGACGCGGACAAAAATATTTTCGCAGCTTCCATCATTAAATTGAATTTTTCGAGTGCTGTCGTCTATGTCAAAAGTATACGAAACATTCGAATATGCGGAATGATATATCCAACACGTCTCTGAAGGAGAAGTATTGATTGAATCTATACATATATGATATCGATTTCACTTGCAGTCGTATATTCACGCATGGAAGCTCTCTGATAATAATACCCTGCTCACGTGCCATATTATTTCGCGCGCACTTGGAAAATAACCGATATCGTGAAAAATAACTCATAAAATTCGCATGAATCAACACTTTACGATTTCCTTGAGTTCGCAGATCAACGATACACGTTCTGTAAACGCAATTTCCGTTTCATATGCACCACTCGCATTAACATCATATCCATAAATGTAAGCTCCAAATAGGCGATTTAACAAATGGCATCTGATGCGTTATAATTCATTGCAAAGAAAAGACCGTAATAGATAAATGATCAGATTTCAAATTAATCGGGTATAACGTGATATGCATTTGGTATTCAAAATGCAAAAAGAATCGATCATATTAAATATTGCGCAGGAAGCTAAAATATTCTGGAATAAGACAAGAATATTTGAAGATATTGAACATTCCCTTACAAGATAATTTAAAGTATCTTATTCTAATAATATGATGATTCCCCGATTTCTATTTTAGAACGTTCTACTAACGGAATTTTTCCTCTTCAATAATATCAGTGGCGATTGTGTGCAGCATTCTTTATTTTCCGTCATTTTAATCGTTACATTTTCTACAATGGAATTTTTATATTCAAATTCTATTAAATAAAAAACTTTGTTATTATATTTACAATATTATATAAAAGGTAATATAATACTTAATATTTCATCACATAAACAACGACTTATTATATTTCTCGACTACTATTATATTTTATTTTTTATCACTGAATAGAATCATGTAATCTATCAATTTCTCTTTCTTAAATTTTATTACATTTTTAATCTATATAAATTAATGTACATAAATTAAAATTATATAATTCTCAAGTAACAATGCAACGATTACAGAATCTAAACAGATTTTGAGAAGTATTTTAATATCTTGAATTTTTTATTATTAAAAATTCTATACGTTTCTATGTTTTATACATTTTAAATATTTTATACATATTTTATACATTTATAAATATTTATAATATGATGTAATATAATTTTATGTAAATATTGAAGAAATAATTAGATGCACTAAAAAATTTATGTCACTCTGGAAGGAGAAATCTATTTTCCCATCTCAGCGGTACACCTCGGTATGTCGTTGCGTGTCTAACAACTTTCATAAGTGAAACGGCGCCTCTCGTCTTAAAGCGTTAGCGAGACTATAAGTCGCGCAACAGGCGTTTCCGCCACACATACATAATGAATAATCCACTGCTGCTTCTGCACGGTAAAGGCGAGAAAACTATCGCCATAGCTATGTAGAATTTCATGATCTCTTATGATCGTGTAAATGTATCAAAAACATGATGCATTAACATGTAGGAGTAAAGTATAAGAGCAGATAAAAAATATATTTCTTTATGTCCATTGCCATATCTATTGAACATAACAATTTCATGTTTTATATATAAAATATATTATCTCACAAAATATATTATCTTATAAAATTGCATATATATATATATGTATATTTTTTATATAATTTATCAAATAAGTATACTTTTATAAACAAAGATTATTAAGAGGGTCAGAATTAGTAGATGTAAAGATCAATTATTCAAGGCTATAATAAATCATCTTATATGAGCTCCATAGAAAATTCGTAACTCCGCCTTCTGTACCAAGATCGCCGAAACTTGGCGGTGTACGTTAGAACAATACACCATAAACAATGCCTGTGGTAACGCCTACTATTGATCTCTCGTGTCCTAAACAGCGTGTCTACAATACATTAATAAAGATCTTTTGCGATTCTTAAACCAACATATTAGACATATCTTTTGTACATTGGATATATTAATTTAATGGATGATAATCCTTTTTTTGTACGTCATGATCTTAAAAATATACTAGAGGAAAGTTATGAGATGTTACGTAAGTTGGTCGTTACACGATAAGTCTTATAATTTGGAAGAAATGTTTTGAAAATTAAAATATATAATGAATTTACATGTACATAATTATATATATGTGTGTGTATGTGTATACCATATACTATATGTATGTATAATATTCCAATTTTTCCAATTTTTTCCTCATTATATTTTAAAATATCTCTCATTAATTTAGATTAGCTCGCACGTTTTTAAAGAGTTCGTGTAGTATGTCATTTAAATTATTACGATCGTGACTGAGCTTTTAGAATTTCTTCATAGAAATTTGCTAGACATGTAGACATAAAATTAACGAGAGTTGCAACGAGAGAAGAAAGAGGCTAACATAAGAGAAATTTATGATAATAATTCGTCTCGAAAACCCGCTAGCTATACACGTCGCTACAAATGTGGAAGAACAAAAAGCAAAATGTAGAAAAAAGGCAATGAACACTTGTTTGTTTCACTGCTTTGGTTGATTCTCTTTTTCTTATCATACAAAGTAATTTTCTTAATTACAGATATGAAAAACTAAGCAGAATAAGTATCATATTACATAGAAACGTGACGAAATTGCTTGAAAATAAGAAATCTGGAATTAACGTTAAATTAAATTTTCCAGATATATAAACGATGTGCTAGGAAAACTTACGTTAGACAAATTTTTGTGTACTAAGCAAGACATTCGCTTTAATGTAGCAAATCTTCAACAAATACCGATTAATACACTTGAATTCTTTTCAATGGAAATACGCAGTCGTACTTTGATACAATGTGCAATTAATTAACGCTTGTTATCTTCGATTCTCGTGGTGATTACTTTTACCTAGATTAAAACTCTGCCGCTATTTCAAAAATAATAGCCATCAGTCGCGAAGTAATTCAGAGTAGCACACAATTCCAGCGCACAATTCTCTCGTTCAAATCACCGATAAATTTTATCTGCCCCGAATGAGCGAGAACATGTTGAACTATCCGCGATTGATACAGAAACAAAAAGCAAATTGCTCGCTTAAAACCTGACGAAATTAACTTTCGCGCGCGCCAGATTATTGACCGCTTATCAAATTATTTGAAGATTTATTTTCTAATAAATCGCGTCATATATCTTCAATAAATTTCAATATTCTACCGACTCACTCGAAAAGCGACATTACCCCGTCAAGGGACAAAGGATAGTGTGTCGTACCTATGTATCGACATAAACTATGGTAGATATTGATGCATGTACAAAGGACAGCGTCACGCATTAACGAAACTGCGATACGTGCCCTGGAGCCTACAAGCAAGGGCGAAATACAACCGCTTTATGCGGTAACGATGCAGCGCCATCGATCATTTTCGTGAAATACAGTTACTAGGTTCTCTCTCGTGTCGAGATCCTACACTAAAGATATTAAATTGTCACTTACTGTACGCTATTGCATCTGCAGATGGCATTTGTGGAGAATACAGATAATAATTCATTAATTAAGCCACCAGATGAGTCGCTGTATAACTATATATATTATTAAAACGTTAAAAATCATATGAGAAATTGTACTGAAAATTTACTTTCTTATAAATTATGAAAAACATTTACAGTTACTATCGAAGCAAAAATTTAACATTATAGGCATGAAAATAAAATTTTATTAAAATTTTCGTGTTTTTTGTTAAATTAAAATGTTATTGATATTTAATCCTTTTAAATATTTCATATTTTAGTATACGTTACAATGATTGTTATATAGCAATTAATTATTCTCGTGTACGTTCGAATCAAATCGTGATTACGATTTTTTCGAGAAATATGATATACTAATATGTATTGCTTTTTTAAATTAATTAAATAAACCTTTCTATATAATTTAACTTAAACTTCGACAGCTTCTAGAAATGTTTTAAAATAAAATGAGGGAAATAACTAAAATTTTTAGGATATTATGTTCCAATCTTCAAAGCATACTATGTCTTTTAGACTACAAAATTTGATAACAAAAATCTCATACAAAATGTCTCACAATATGTTCATCACATTTTTTTAAATATATAAACGTAATAAAAAAAAATATTCAATTTCGAAATTTGATATGCAGTCATTTAAAACACATTATATTTTACATCTGTAATCCAAATCTGAATCATACAAATTGTATTAAACGACTTCCCTATGGACAATGTTTGCATTTGCTTGAAAGTAATTAGTTACGCTAGTTAAATATTCAATTGAAAGGTGACGCTCGCTTAATCTACATCTATCCCCTGCGGTAATACTTTGACAAAGATACACCAAGTCTCTACAGTTTCCTTCCAGGCATGAATATACGCTCGCGGCGATATCTGGCATCCTATTGTACATATCTAACATCGTAAACAAGGATTCACTTTACAAGGCCATGTCAGTAACTCGAGGGAAGCGGATGAACATGAAATGTTTGAAAAGGAGAAATGAGATTTTTCATTTCTCTCGGAGAAAATTTTTATATCATTAGCGGATGCAATATTAAATGACCCATCTTAATTAAACGAGAAGTTAAATATTCGTTAAAAAAAGATAGAAAAATGATACACATAAGAGAATTTTTTAACGTACAATATTTTAGTGTAAAGAAGAAACGGTCTAAATCGAGCGGTAATAAAATTTTTTATAAAATAAATTTCTAGTTTACAATGTTAATACAACATAAAAATAAAAAATATAAAATATATAAAATATATAAAAAATATAAAATAACATAAAATTAATATCCAACGCTTCGGAACTCACAGGTCCTTCTTCAACGATTCTTATCGATGTTACAATGTCATAGAGATGAAAGCATAATCTTACGGTCTAAGCGACACAATATGGTACAATTTGCATTATATACCATATAAGGATTGTAATACTTGCTCCTGTTTTCAGACATTTTATTACACAATTTCCACATTCACACAAAAATAGGAGAATCAATTTCTTCGAACAAATTGTATCATACCATGTCGCTTAGACCGTAAGATTATGTTTTCATCTCTATGACACTGTAATATCGATAACAATCGCTGAAGAAGGACCCGTGAGTTCCGAAATGTTCGATACTAATTTTATATTATTTTATATTTTTTATTTTTATGTTGTATTATAACATTGTATTAACATTGTAAACTAGAAATTTATTTGATAAAAAATCTTATTATTGCTCAATTTAGACCGTTTTTTCTTTATACTTTGCATTGCAAAAAACGAGTGAAATCTAATTATATAAGATTTCATTTACATATGCAAAATTGTCCTTCTCTCTCTCTCTCTATCTCTTTTTATTTTTAAATTCATAATTATACAGTTTTGAATAGTATATCATTTAATTAATGTATGTGACTTTTTCTTTCTCAAATGTAATAAAATTAATAATTGATTCCTTTGTTCTGACTTATGAGTGCTTCAATCGTAATATGCAAAATGAAAGTCATAAAAAATTCAAACTTCAACTAGATTTTCTCCCGAATAAAGGGACCAAATAGCAGGCTATTTCTTTCCCAGAGAGGGCAATGCGGCTTTGAATACGAATCAATTTAAATACTCAAATTTTTTTTATACAACTTGACACTGACATACGATACGAAGTCATTTCTCTTTAGATCCCACCTACTTCACCCACTGCTATTAAACTTTTTTATTCGTGTCATACCGATCGATATGTTGAAAAAAACAAATTAAATCAGTCGACAACCACCAAAGTTCTTTCGACGATTTTAATTTTCCTTATCGACACCGTTCTCATTCTCGTTCTTCTTCCTTAGGATACCTACAAAACTTCCCTTATTACGTGGATGTAATCAAGTAAGTTCTTGTCGTCTTCCATTTTATAAATTAATCATGGAAGGATCCTATTTTTATCGCATTGAAAGATTACTTGCAAGTTTAATAGTAATTTGTAGTTTAATTAAAAAATAATCTATTTATTTATGGATTAAAAATAATACAAATGTACATAAAAAATGTACATTTCTTTCTTTATGATTAAATCAGCCTCAATAAGTCATTTTTAATCTGTTAATCTTATACGCGAACAAATTGTTGGAATTACATAAACGTCGTAAAAAGAAATAATATCAAAGATAACTGAACGATTGTAGAAGGTGTATTAAAGAACCAATAAAAGTTCAACGTGTGAAGGTATTGAACGTATGGTCACCTTTTTCTTTCTTCTATCTTTGGCTTTTTCATTTAGCCTTCGTTTTGCCATGAGAGTAGCTTTATAGTAGCTTTTCCTCCTGGGGAATGGAAACCTTCGACACTTTTTTCTTCCTTTAAGTGAAAAAAAGTTCAATCCTTTTACCCTTTTGAGTATATAGTGGTAACACGTGCTCTCTTATGTATCATATACTGTCACGTATAGATCATGGAACATCCTAGGGCTACAGATGCAAAACGCAATCGTAAAAAAGTACGTATAAAGTTATTTTGAGTAAAATGTGATTTGATAAATAATTTAAACGATTCAGTATTATAATATTAAAATATTATATATCTATTATGTAGCTCAAAAGACATCAATTTTGTAGATAACATAATTTGATGTCCAGATTCTTTTATAAATATTAAGAAAACTTACAAATGATGTTATAATGCAGCATTATTTATAAAGTAGTCATATTGCGCTAACTTAGGTAAAGTAGGTATATTCTGCTTTGTGCGAGAAGATATGTGTCATAGTCTCTTAAGGATACAAATGAATCCCGCGAGAGGTAGCTCTTACAACAGCGGTAACACGTACGCATTTTACAGGTGAGTCCGTGGCTTCAGAAAAACGCAAGATAAAATATTGGCGTTTCGTAGTATCTTTCGTGAAATAGCAATGTACTCATCTCGCACTTCCAGGCTGATGGACTTCATCTGTTATAGAAATAGAGAAAAAGAAAAAAGTGTATACATGTCCCATATCACTGGTGAATCAGCCGGGTGGAACAACACGTCGTGGTGCGGCACAAAGAGAATACTATCGTGGATCACGTAATGTAGTATATATGAATGTGGAATACGTTGTTGCATTTTGTAACATTTAAAAAAATAGAAAAAAAGATTTGTTCGAATGGAATACATATACTAAACGAATGAATATTGTTCAATAATTTGAATAGAAAACATTTTTTTTAACCAAGTACCGCGCCGTACTCTCGTTTGCCCTGTATTTTTTTTTAAATATTATTTAATTTTTTTTATATTTAACTTTTTCTCTTTTAATAGACTTGAGATTAAAACTTTTAAAACTTAAACGATACGATAGGAAACCTTGATTATAATACTACATATGTATGTCAACATTATTATGAGAAATCTTATCTAATGTTGACTATAATTGACAAACAGTTTCATCCCGTTATATGTGTACAGTGCATATAACATGTATTTGTGTATCTGAAATATGAGAATAGCAGAAAAATGAATATCGAGAAAAATATAACATTTGTGTACACTCTTGTGTATTCTCTGTTTGCATCTTTCTATTTAAATATATCAGTGAATTTCAGTAAGCATCCCGTTATATGTGTAAACATGCCTTGTTGCGTATCCTAATCTTTTTCTACGATTAAGCTGTTTATAGACCTATAATAATAATTATCTTTATAATTGCAGTACGATTTCCACACGTTGCGTTAAATCATTTTAGTAATGTTAGAAGTACGTTTGTTAATGAATATATGTTCAATTGTATCCAATAAAATATAAGTAATTAAAAACTTATTAATATAACTTTAATATAAATCTCTTTCTATTCTTTTATTCTTTACGCCGTATCACTTTTTCTCATTAAACGTAATTAAATTTAAAAAAAATATTAATATAATATAAATCTATATTCTTTTATTTTATTACATCGTATTGTTGCTTTTCATTCAATACAATAATCTATTTTGAGATATATTCTTCTTAATAATACATTATATCTTTCTATATTAAAATTCATTGTGCATGAAAAACTAATTCAGTAAAAAGAAAATCCAAATACACATACACACACAAAGACTTTTCATTTTTATCACATAAGCCACCGGTAAAGTTTAGTGAGCATGTATATCCATTTTGTATCACGTCATAAATATCAACTTGATTCATGCATAGTAAAAAAAATAACAAAAATTATTCTTAAACATGAGACATTGACAAATCTCAGTTTCCATTAAAACTAAAATGCAACAACGTAGAAACGGTAGATTGTCTATCGCATTAAGTAAATTATATCATTCAACATTAATGAATAAAAAATATGTAATTTCACAAAGGAATAAAAGTATATAAAAGAAATACATACATATTAATATAACAAAAAATTATAGCTTGGAACAAGTTTTAGATAGAACTATCTGTTAATTTTCATCATGCTTCAATTTAAATTTCGTGACGAATTTGCACGAAACTTGCTAACGAAGAACCTAGAGCAAATCAGACTTCTTTTCTTCTCGACTTGTATCGGGAACGTCGACAATTGCAAATAGACAACCACATCGTTCGCGAGGTAACGAACTAGTGATCGATTTTCAAAGTTAAAAAAAAAAGAAGCAATTTCAAGTACATCAATAAGCAAAAGTTTGCCAATACATGTAATGATTCTTGACCTGCAAAAGAAAAGTTCAATAAAAATGACTTCATTCTCTCAATAAAGATATTTTGCACTTCAGCGATCTTTTCAGCGAAATTCTAATTTTACGTCATAACTCTGAGTAACTAAAGACGATAGACGTATCGATTCTCAAAGATTTCGCCTCCCTTCTTTTTCTATGCAATATGTTTGTGTACGTGTATAAAATATACAAATATAATAACCGTAATAAAGATATACCATAAAGTTTGGTACCCTTTAGTGACAAGTTTCGAAGAATAACAGGATATATAAATAGCAGGTGGCGTTATATTTTGTTCGCTCAAGTGTAATGTGCAAATACTACAAGTAACCATAGTGATATATAATACAATACATTGTACATGATTTTTACAAAAGCAAATGTTTTTTTTGCACCTTACTGCTACTTCAAAATATTTTGTAAAAAGATTATATTATATATTAAAATAAAACTCGTTCAATATTGCAAATTTCAATTACATATATATGATATTGTATAACATATAATATTGTCGCGCATTAAATTTAACAATTAAAGAATACAATCTGTTTTATTTATTATATTATTGGAACATAATTTATATAAATTGCAGATTATAACAATCATAACGTATGATCGCGTTTGATGTTTTCCTTAATACTTGTCGCAATCGCGTTCCGAAAATAAACATGAAGGTACGTAATCGAATATTAGCATGAAAATCTTATTTATGTAATATATTGTTATATATCTATGTATAAATTGCGTTCTAGATAAAAATTCTATTTCGCAAATATATCGTTAAAATACATCTCAAATGTTAGCGATAAAGATGATAAAAAGAGTGTAAGATCGCTGGAAATATATATACGTCCACATATATTCCACGACGTAATTTTTCTTACGCCCAAATCTCTTACATAAATTACTTAAATATTCAAAAGTCTTAAGTAATATTTACTGTACGTTTTTTATTTGATAAATATATCAAAAAGTCAGAGAAATAATATTACGATACATATGCATGTGCAATATTTCACTCCATATTTTATTTATCTTTATTAATCTTTCGTAACAGTATAGATTCTTTTGATCGATAGGAGTGCATG
Source organism: Cyphomyrmex costatus (assembly GCF_001594065.2). NCBI lineage: Eukaryota > Metazoa > Arthropoda > Insecta > Hymenoptera > Formicidae > Cyphomyrmex > Cyphomyrmex costatus. The sequence continues at coordinate 1,692,981 of NW_017274954.1, read as the reverse complement.
CGTAAGTCAACGTAGGGCAGCTTTAAGGATTGTGACGAGAAAATCGGGATTATAAATTTATAAACTTATTGTGGTAAGTATTAAGTGGATTTATTCCCGCAGTTTGAGGGCACGTTTAAGTTTTTTGTAATTTTTAATAAAAAAAACTTTATATTATATAAAGACATAAAACTTTGGATCCGTTTTAGAAAGATATTATATGAAAAAGGAATACATTTAGATGACAAATATTAAATTGATATTTCATTATTATAAATATATGATTTTTTTGGATATATAATAATATAACAATAATTAGTGATATGATGGATGATTACCTTTTATCACATAGACGCTTTTCTAATTTAGTCCATTCTTGAACGAAATTAAGATTCACACAATATATCGACGCATTTCCGTTTCACGTAGCTTTGTTCGTACAGTTCGTCATAAAAATTTATATCCACGTGATACAAGCTTCGGCACTCAGTCCAACTGCGCCAAAGCAAACGTGCCATCGATTTGTCGTTCACGACACACTCAATCTTGTGCTCGATAGTGCAACCAGGTTTCTATGCCCTGTGAACGCTATCGTGGTTGAATTTAATTTGTCCATGTCAGGAGGCACAGAGTAACCGGTCCGATTTCGAATGACACAATCGTTCGTTTCGTTACAACAAGCATTGCAACTGTCTGTTTCGATTGTAATACAATAGCAACGAATCACGATTTTTGAGTAAAACCGCGTTCAAATTGTTCCGTCATTTCTCTATACGCTTTTTCAGTGAATAACGGTACTCATTGCTATTTAATAATTCACTTACTTAATTAATTCGATTATTTAATCTGATTAATTAAGTATGCAAATCGTATAAGATATTGTTATATAAAAATGCTAAGAGACAAGCGTGGAATCTGAAAATTTAATTGTGAAGACGATATAAATGATTGCTTAATATAATGTGTTATATAGTACCTAGTAGAAAATTTTTATTCGTTACCGCGATATTCGTATATAAAGTTCTTGCTTAACATTCTCGTCACGATAAGATATATAAAAGAGTCTGCAGATAATGCAGGATCTCTCAATACGGAATACTTGGAAGGATTGAAGAATCTTACGACTGTATCTGACATCCGTCTTACAATAGTAAGTTATGTTGATACAAGACACCTTTTCATGACGTAATAGCTGACTATAGAAACATTATTACGAAGCTATGACGTTGCACTGACGTTGAACGTTGTATAATTGTCACACTCTAACGTAGACAATTAATTAACCATTCGGTTCAATTTAGGTTTCACGTATTAAAGGGAAGTTAACTGTCTTGAAGAGACTCTGTCGGCTATACACAGGAAGGAAACCTAGCTCTTTGAATGTCGCATTTCCAAGGTAATTGCGTGGCAAAAGGTGGCCTACTCTGCATCCTATCTGTCGACGATGCACCAGTGGAAAGGGTTGGATGGAATCAAGGAGCTAGCAAAATTATATGCACAGAAAGAGCGAATCGAGCAAAGCTTCTAAGCGAAAATTCAACAAACCGTGATCTGTGATTAAAGAGAAGCTGCTCAAATCTTTCTACGATCTACGCTATATTAATTTTCAATTTTCATTCAATAGTCTAAATTCTAGATGATAATCATCACTCAGTGATGTGATGTATATAATCAATATTGTTGTTAATTGTATTGTTGAAGTCATTAGGAATATAGTACCTTTTATTTATAGCACCGAAGATAGATAGAGTTCCATAATTCGTCTTTGATAAGCAAATGCGTGAGAAAGCTTACCATCCCGTAAATATCTTTGTCGTTTACAAGTACGCAAACTTGCCACTTTATCGCTGAAGTTTGCATAACTAATGCTCGCTCAATAAGATAACGTATACATGCATCGTCAACCTTAGTGTCATCGACATAATATTTCACGTTTTCTTTTTATAACGTATAACTAATACTATTTGACACTTTTCATTCGTACTTTTCTTTGAAAAGAAAACCTTATATTTTTCTTAGTCACGCTCATAGCTTTCAGAAGAACTTGAAAATTACTCTCATAGTCCGCGACATCCATCACGCAAGTATGACCCAACATAAGTGCATATTCTTTTCGTTCGTCTAGGAACAAAAAAAGATATAGCCTTTTCTACAAAATCACCTGCAGCTACGTGAAATTTTTCTTGAAAAATATCCGCTGTACTTTAAAGCTCGCCATAATCACATTCGGTGAACGGCAGGATTTTCAGGGAAAGTCGTGTATTTCGTCCAACGTGTTCGCGAACTGAGATTTAAAACTGCATCATGCTATCGTCAGCGATTTTACTTTAGGTGGCCCTAACGTTTAGTCCAATCAATTCATTCGGGTTGATTCGGTTCGGAAGTTTATGTCCTCGATAAATCCATCGGATACTACTGTATAGCCGATGGCACTATATTTCCCGCTTATAAATTGGAACTTCCGCGACGTACGTTCGAGAGACTCGCAAATAAATGCACGAAACTCCCGAATAGCCCCTAGCGTTTTTAGTGAGAACCATCAAATTCTCAAGTTGCTTTAAATCTGTCGGTCGAACGTAATAAAAGCAATGCGGCGTGAAATTCGCGGATATATGATTCCCGAGGTTAATAATGACTATTTCATTCATTATAAAATCTTAGAAAAAAAAATTATTGAAAAATATTATTATAAAAAAATTTTCAATTTATATAGATGTAGATTATTGCAAAGCCTCGTGAATTTATGATATCGCGAATTTATGATAAACACAAATAAGTGGGAAATTGCATGATGTTACTCTGCGTATGAAACGTTTACTATGTGCATATATGTGTTAGTAAATAATTATCTGGCTAAATTATAGATTACTATAATCCGGATTTGCCTTGGCAATTTACGTTTTTATGAGTATCGTTTCCCAGAATTGAATTTTTTCACGTCGTAAAATACAACCTCCTGATGTAGAACGAGCGTCCAGCTTTCTGATATATGACATTACATTGGCAAAATATCTCGCCATCGCATCTCGTACCTTCAAAGAGAGTGCAAAAAAGAAGATTTAAAAAAAAAATATAGAATCAGTGAAATTCTACAATCAAATAATATTACGTAATAATATTAACAATTCAAATCAGTAGCTTTACGCAGTTAGATTAATATGCAAAATGCATGTGTGATAACAGATTTATATTATAATATAATGTATAAATACATATTATTTCATTACATAAATTATAAATAAAATTAAATAATAATATTTTGATTTAATATCTTTTACTGCAATAGTTGTCTTCATTTTTGTTTTATGTCATCCTTTCTCACAGACATATGTGTATAGTATAACTACTTTATCATATCTCTCTCTCTCTCTCTCTCTCTCTCTCTCTCTCTCTCTCTCTCTCTCCCCCCTCTCTCTAAGTCGTCTATAAAATTTATTTTGTAAAATAAATTATTTCTCAAATTTTAAAAAAAGTATCGCTTAAATTTCCAATAGACCGAACTAGGACACTTTCATGAATCTCTGTTATCATGTAACATGTGACTACCATTGTGCCACGACTATAGACATGGATATTCTATTCTATGGCCATGACGCATTATTGTCGATAAATTTACAGTAATCAAATGTGCAAAATTGTTTTCGACGACAACAGTATCGATAGGATTTTCATCGTATCTATATCTTGTTTATAGCTCATGATGATAAAAATTTAGAACAAATACAATTATTCGACAACCATAGTTGATATCCATGACAGTATTATAACCACATAACGATATTATATCTATAATAATAGTCAATTATCTACATTCATTTATTTATAAAATTTTTTATCGATTAACGTTTCATAAAATAAATCATTTTGTGAAAACAAATTTCATAAAGAACATAAAGAAACTTATTCTAAGTTATATAAAAAACAAAAACAGATAAGAAAAAATCTGTTAAATCATTAAAGTATTATACTGAGTGCATATTTAAAAAAATCTATATGTAAAATAAGAGAAGATACGAGAAATCAATAACAAGGAATATAAATATATATCTACATGTATGTGCTATATACGTAGGTATATACTAAAATACGTATTTAGTGCGTATTATCAGTAGGTATATTCTCACAAATATTAACATTGTATTCCAAAAAATTCTAGCATCGTTTGTATTGCCAATAATTTTAAAACATCAAATATTTTTGTAAAAATAACAATTCTTGTGTAATATTAGTTGAAAGCTTTCAACAAAAAGGTCGCTCCAAATAAAAGTTCTATCCGAAACTTACAGAGTGATCCGCGAATAATTTTTACAGGATTTTACAGATACAGAAGGTCGATCACGTATTTGTCAAAACTTTTTCAGTTTTCATCGTTTTCAATCTCATGTAAATTTTATTCAATCAAATCTCATCGTTTTACGCATTTGAAAAAAATAACACGATCATGACTTTTGAAAATAAAGTTTTTACTTTTTACCCTTTCACATTTCTCTGGGGGAAAATTATGTGAATAATGTACTGAAGATAATCTTCAATTTTCTCAAGCTTTAACTCTTTACTCGTAGTAACATTTAAATGTATTGCACATAATTAATATAACAAGACAAGTCATTATTCAACAGTAGTTTTAGCGGATTAGGGTCGGTAGACCCACTGTCATAATTCGTGCCGTCTTTTGGCGACTAATGCTACTTGCATAAATTAGAAGTTCATCATATCGGAGAAATGCGAGCAGCATTCTCGATTTTACTGCTACATTCGCGGACTTGGCTCGATCGACTTCGACAATTTGAATCGGCAAATGATGGTAGGAATGATAAATGGCTTTAATTCCACCGTAAAATTGTTTCTTTTAACTGAATATCGCATATAAGTCTTTAAAGTTATTTTGCTTTTTTATAATTAATTTGTTATATCAAAGAAAAAAATAAATGTAAAAGTTAAAGATAAAATTAGCCTTAACGTGATAAAAAAAAAAAGATATCTATTTCACACGTACATAATCTCGTAATACAACTTAATATCGAATTTATTTAAGTTTATTATATCAGATATCAAACATTATAAATCAAAAGAGTAATTAGAGAAGAGCTGTAAAATGTAATAAGAAGATAAATCAATAAAGATAAATTGCTTTTTTTAAGATTATTTAATACATAATTTTATAGGAAATTTATTTAGGTAAATAATTTTGCGATTTCCTTTAAAAAGATGTCATTTCAAAATTTTAATGTATATTCATGTCACATATAAACGTAACTATTATTGTATTCAGAAGTTAATAATCCAAAGAGAGCCAATGTCAGCCTGATTTACGTTTTGACTGCAATTTTAAACTTTGAAGAAAAATTTAGAAAATATAAAACATATAAAATTTTGAAGAAACATTTAGAAAATATAAATTTAATATAGACATTAAAAATTATTGCGATAAATTAGTATTAATTTTGTGATGTATATTCCGTCTTTCGTATAATTAGTTAATGATCTCCTGGCATTTTTAATTATATAATAACGAAAATCACTCGTTTTACATCTTTGGGACGAATTCTGGAAAGCGATCTACAGCATTAATATGTATTATAGCTTAACTGTAAGAGCAGTGGGTTAATGGAGTAGTGGACTGATGCTTAGTAAGCGGACCGTGCGTCGTCGCGAAATGGAACTTTAGAATTAGAAAAGCCTTTCCGGTGACTGCCTCTAATCTCTCAGTGGCACTTCGTGGATGCGTAAGTAGACTTCGCGCAAGCCAATTACACGAAGAGCTGCGGCCACTCTACTCAATGGTTATTGGTCGCCTATGACTATTCTCGTTCTCATGTACATTACGTGTACATGTTGCTTTCATTAGATAACACATGTGTATTAAGATACAATCAATTTTACATACTACAAGCTCTTGTTTATAAGATCTTTGAACGAGAGATCTCAAGCTACTTTATGTATATCTTTAAAAAAATTTCATTTTAAAAATTATAAGAAAGCAATGTAATGCCTCATTACTCGTGTTCTACACATTAGTTTTAAAAAGCTCGATTTTAAAATGAGAAGCATGCTGTAAAAACGGATAAGCTAAAATTGGAATATAGGTCATGGTTTATACACGTCTCAGAAATGTGCGCAAAAATTCGAGCTGAGAAATTCTATTAATCGTTCGTGAAATTGCAGGAAATAGGATTTTGCACTGAGCCACGGATTAACGCCCTCAATCATTTGTTTACGAAAAATGTCGTTTACAAAACAAAACATAAGCACCAGTTAACGAGATCGTAAGAAAAGAATATACAGTTTCTCGAAACCGTATACTTTTTCCGTATGATCTAGGTTCTTATATCACGGAAAACGATTCAATTGTTTGCAAATGTATTGAAAGATATTCTACCTTTATTTCCGTAATATATTTCAAAAATCACCCTTTATGCAAGTACTACTCGTTCGCGAATCTTTTCTGAACAAATCGAGTCGGTGGATGAGTATCGATCTACACATATTTTAATAGATTATTTTTAAAAATATTATAAAAGAAAACTCGAAAATTATATAATATTAAAGTATAATTAAAAAAAATAAAATATATGCAAAATTATAAATATTAGCAAATTGATAAAATATTAGCAAATAGTTTCTGTGTTTATAAAATTAATGTTGTAAAATTTTATTAAGAAAAAGAGGAGCCTTGCGTTTCACATAAACACAGATAACGTACATTCTAATAACACCATCGCGCCGGTAAAATTTATCATAATCGGACTTGGATGCAATTTACATGCTACGTCACATCACTGTTACTTCCTTCCGTTAAATAAGGAAATTTATGACCAAGCTCATTTCCAAAACCACACGTGTACATGGTGTGCGGGAAATATTTGTTTACTCGGACGATTCGAAAAGCCGGAATGTGGTCATTGCATAAATCAGTTGCTTCCGCACTTGCAAATTAATCTGTTTGTCACTCAGGGTACTTTAACATCGTAAAGAGATTTCATGTAAATTGTAAGTGATGCGTTAAGAACATTTTGGTTGTACAATATCAGTTAAAAGCATCAGCAAAAAACCAATATCAGCAAAAAAGGCAATATCAGCTAATATTAGTAAAAAAATTTTGTCGTATATAAGCTCTAAAACCAACTGCAAAAAGCAAAACAATAAATTATTTGGCTTTTAATAATACTGGCTTTTAATAACTGTGCAGCGCAATTATCATACTTTGCTTCGGTTTTAGATAAATAACTTTTAAATGAGTAAGTCACATCCAAATGAACTTTTGCATAAATTATTAGTTCTTTATTAGTACATGTAAAAAATTTAGTGTTATTTGTGGTACTAATTCCTCATCAAATTTGTGTATAAAGACACTACTGTGATTTCACTTAAAACAAATAAATAAATAAATTTTAAACCAATAAAAAAATTGTTTAAATTTTACACAGACATTCAAACATAATAATACGAGTAATACGCGCGCGATCTACGAAACTTTTATATTTTTAATAATACCTTGTATAATAATACGTACATCCTTAAACTTATAAAGAAAAATAAAGAAAGATATAAAAAGTATGAAATGAGAGATAGAGCAGAAATTTAACTGTATTATAAATTAATAAATCAACAATAATTTTTTTCAACTATTGACACTTCAACTTCTATAATATTACTTTTGCATCAAACAAGTAAAAAAATATTAGTAATTATATGAAAGTTTACACATCAAATACTTATAGCTTACACTTTTTTTAGATAAATTTTTAAATGTGTAAAATTTAAACAATTTTTTTATTTAGGTAATAAATTATTGTGCATTGTTCCATTTTATAGTTACATTATATGTATATCGTATTAATTTGTTCCAATTATAATGTTAAATATAATTACATTTTTTTTATAAATAAACATTGTATTTTTACAAAAATTATGTTTCAAAACCAGCGCGCGCATATATATTTGTACATATATTATGTATTAAGATAACTTAAACTTTTAATAAATCTAATTCTCAGTTATGAGACACTTTCATACAAAAAAGAAACGAGTGAGAAGAGTAAGATATCTGTATCAGTACTCACACCAATCTACGACGACCTCGGGCGTCGTTACGGTCTCTGTCGCGCGTTCTTCTTGAAAGACGGAAAAATCTTTTTCTCGCTAAGTTCTTTATCGCGAACATTTCATCGTGCATCTCTCCGTTGCTGCATTTTCTACTTGGTATGTTTTGCGATATTACCGTAAGTTTGTTTAGCAGATTCCCAATGGATGAGAACAGATGTGACAACTTTTAACTTTTCTACGGCTAGCGATGAAGCGAAGAAAGTTTATCCTGCTGGTACTATTATAGTCTCTCTCGCCCTTCCTCCTCTTTTATCTCTTTTCCTAAATTTTATTTATATTAAATAGTTTTATCTTTCCTCTTGTATTTAAACTCAATCACCATTAACTTGAACGAAAGCGTAAACAAGAAAGTCATTGTAGCATTATATTATATTAACTCAAACTTTCAAACTTCTTCATCATTCAATTTTTATCAGCAATTTTTATCGTGCTCGAGAAACTTCAAACAAAAAAGTTCCTTACTTCCTTAATAAAAATTAATGATTTTAAAATTTTTTAAATTTTTACATAATTTCCTAAAGTTTTACGTAATGCATATACATATTAAGATAAAATGGCGAGATAAGGTATATTGTGTATCTGGAGACAGTGTCTCGGTAGTGTCTCGGTATTTTTAACCACAGATAATCAAATACAGGTTTAAAGCTAATTTGTAAAATATCAAAAATCTAGAAAACTCTTGTAATATTAATCATTGTCTGCAAAAAGCTTTATTTTTCATCAATGCTGTAACTGTATTCTTGTTGAGAGATAAGAAAGCGATTCTGTCTATATTTCTGTGTTATCATAATTTAATATCATATCGTGTCGATCAATGAAAGCAAAATCAATGCATATTTGGCATCTAGTATATAATTTATAAAATTCGATATTTGATCGCACCCAAATATGAACAATTCTGTTGATCGTGCCACATCTTCATCTTTTTTGGAGAAATTACATTAAGGAAAATTTTTCTAACATGTCAGAAAAACCATTCAAATGAATAAATATCAAAAGAAAAAACCAAAGTATCGTTTGCATTTAATAAAAGTATTAAAAGAAATGAATAATAATTCTAAATTACTTTATATGTACATTAAGTAAGTGATAAATGATATGAAAGTTTTTGAGATGTCTCTCTCTCTCGCAAGCTCGACTTGATTGTAATTCTAATTGTTAGCGTCTTAATGACTCTTCGCTTTGGTTACTACGGAAAGGAAACTTTCAATCAGAAATTCATTTTTGTCAGAAATCAAATGAAATTCAGAAACTACAATATTACTAGACGGCTAGATTACTAGCATTATGACTTTGGTGCCATCAATTCAGATACAAATGCATGTCTATTATTATACGATAAAAACAGAGGTTCGATCTATTTCTTTTATTTTCTTCTCCGGTATCTTTCAGAAATAATAAATTACCAGAACGAAGATTATATATTGGTCGATTAATCATTCGAATTTGCCGATAACTTTCTAGTTGAGCAAGCGATTGTACTTACGTATATAATAGAATAGTGTGAACATAATGAACTTATCGATAGATCGATGAACTTCCTATTTTTGCTGCTCGTAGATCGAAAAACTCCCTATTTTTGTTGTCTAAGTTTAAATACAGTTTACAGTTGCTTGGATAACTTTTCAAAGAATAAACGTATATCAAAAACTTTTATTACATTTTCGGTCTGCACAGATAGTTGTTTATTTACTTCTTAACGACTTTACCGCTTTGTGAGAGAATATTTTTCCTGCACAATCAGATATCTTTATTTGGCTGTCTGACAAGAAAACTCAATTCAATGTGATAGTTTGAAATATGTTTATGTAAAATACTGACATCAGTACTATGTTATGATTACTACCATATTCAAAGACGAACAATGGTTTGTGTTATACAATTTCTCAGCAAAATATTTTTATTGGCATCTTTAAATTTCTATTATCAAAGAATAAGCAGATATTTGTCGTTTCCATAACTTTAAATAGGAAAAACAAGCTCTATAAAAAAAAATGTTTATATATTATATATTATTATACAGATGTACATACATATTTTTAATATATGTATATACAATATTATATATACATAGAATATTATATATACATGTTTATTCGCCTTGAAAGCGTTTATGTTTTCTTACTGTTTCTGTAATACTTAATACTACAATTTTTTTCTGTCTTATTTGATAACATGTAGACACGTTATATTGACAAACGACATTGATTTATGGTTACGCACAGAAAGTTGCGAAAGTGTCCGCCGCATCGATCATGCGTTTCCCACAAAGAAAAATGGTAACTCCCCCAAAAAGAGCACCGCATTGTCAGTTAGAAAAATATGTGGAACTGACGGAAACGCCAACAGTGAAGAAAAAAGCTGAAAAAAGCGTAAAATTGCGTGCACGAATCACGTTACGAAGTAGCCGTTCTAACGGGATATTTCAGCAAAATGACGGTACAGCGACGGGTTGCGCCGGAATTAATGTTGGCTGTATCAATTTTACATCCATTTACGTAATTGATTTGGTCGTTGTAGAATAGTTCAATGCCCGGCAATCTCGGCAAAGCAGCAAGCGATCTAAACGAATTTTATTTGCTATAAAAAAAAGAAAAAATGTAAAACCTTTAATCGTTCGTGTGCATGTAGACTACCAAAATCGATCAGTGTTAATTCATGCAATTTGTAAAATACATCACATTTGCTCAAACATATATACCTTAACATTTCAAATAAATTTATTGAATGTAATTAAGGAGCTTTAATGCTTAGATAGTGATATATCGAATCTCTCAGCTCTTAATCTCTACCATCTAGTTTTTATTTGAATGTAAAATAAATAAATAGTTAGGAATATTTATTCGAGACTTTGAATTTATCGATCTTTTTTTACTATCACTATTTATAATTAATCAGGTTTGAGTCATATTAAGACGCTATGCGCTCTAAAATTTTTTATTGAGTACACATAAATCTCATCTTATCAGTCAGGAGATGAAAAGATATTTCATGCGATATTTCTGATACGAGAAAAATCAGATAGAAAAATCTCTTTTGGTCAATATCTTTCAAAAACCCAAGAGCGTCAACGAGATTCATTTCTCATTTGGATCACCGACGAAGAATGCCAGTAGAATCCATTATTCAAAAAGATTTACATAAAATACTTCACCAACATCAAAATTATTTATATGGCAGAAGGAAAAGCAAATGGACAATAGAATGGATGTCTAAAATAATAAAATAATTAAAAAATAAAGTTTTAAATTAAATTGTTGTGTATGTGAGAGAGGAAAGATAAAAGAAGATGTTGCAAAATATTGAAATAAAATCAGTGCGATACCAAATTAAATTATTAATTTTAAAAAATGAAATATATGTGATTAGTTTTTAATTCAATAATTCTTTGAACCAAATTATTTAAATATCTATATTTGAAATATTTGACTGATAGAATAATAAACAAAAAATATTGAGAATACTCAGATAAAAGTGTTGATCAATGACGGGAAACAACATCGATAGATGTCTTTTAGATCAGTGTGTTCGCAAGTTTGCAATGCAAAACATTTACATATCTTCCGGCTGTTAAAAAAATGTATTCTATTTCCGAAAAGGATTTTCAAGAATGAAACTCATGTATCTACTTGTCAGCTTTTAGCACTTTCAGCTCAGGAAGCCGTAACAGGAAAAGCGAAAAATGATGAAACGAGAGATATGGCGAAGCTACTGCTCGATTATGGGCTGTAAAATGGATAACACGTATTTCACGACAAGAAATGCGTGGAAAGATCAGCCGATCAATTTTTAAACCCAATCACGCGTAATGCAAATCGTTATTGACATTTTCCACTCGAATATTTCTTTTTCTAGACGCGATATACAAAACTACTTCAACTTTTCTGTCGTCGAAAATGTTCCTAAAAATAAAGAAACATATTCGTGATTTTTTATCTGCAATTCATGTATAACTCGCTTTGTTAATTATACGCGCATACGACGAGTGAATTTTGAAAGCACTTAAACTTTGTCTCCTAACGCAACGTAACTTTTACATCTCTACGTTATTTAACTAGTGTCACTGTCACTGATGGCCATCATGAACTCTTAACTCTTTTCATGTCGTGGATATAAAACAAACAGGAAACGTAATGTGAATTGTAAAATGTAGCTAAACGTATAAAGCGGAAAAGAAATCATGGACTAGATCGAGTCATAGTAACTGTCCACTGTTATGGTTATAGAGCAGTTTATAGAGAACGATATCCCCTTATAAAATGCAATCGTAATATTAAACGAAGCTCTCTTTAATCGGAAAGAGCACCTCTTGTCGAAACAGCCAATCATAATGTGCTGAATAAGGGGATACGGTTCGTGCTTTTGCAGTAGAAAGCGGGCGAATTAGGTCAGACACTGTCTGCTCTAAAGAAACAAAGCGAACTATATCAAAATACGGGCTATAATCGGCTTGACTGGCATATTGTGCACAGATGAAAAGATATATTTAAAATAATACCAATATAAAACCAGTGAAAAGATGTGATCAAAAATACTTTGTTTTTTCACTATAAAATCCACAACCAATTATTCAATCAAAATTAGAATTTAATTTATTTAATAAAATAATTAATATTTAATTATAATTATATAATTTTATACAATTACGTTATGTAATACAATCATTGAAAGTAAATATGAACAAATAGAATGTTAGATTATAATATAATAATAAAAATATTAATTATAGATAAAACATTAAATCCTTAAAAATAATTTACATCAAATATACATACTATATATGTGTGGATCATTTATACAAACATTCTAAAAATACAAATAAATTACACAATCTATTTATTAAATTGGGAACTTCATCTTTGAGAATAAGAAAAAAAAAAAAAGAAAGAAAAAGGAGAGGAAACACAGAACAATGTTAGAAATCGTAGATAGTCTTTTATTCCATTCCTTACGACGTACTTACGCCTATACGACTTGATATTATGCTTCAGTATCCAGTGTTTACGGCTACAGTAATCTTACTCAGTAAAGAACGTAAAAGTAGAAGTTAAATAATCAAACGGCACACGTTGAAAATCTAAAAAGTTTTCCCATAGTAGAGATTAACAGTGTCATCAATTATACCGCGCAGGGAATTCAACTTCAAACAAACCACGTATAGTATCTTGGAAAGCCGAGCCATTAAATAGAAATAAGCATGAATAGAGAACGTAACGTCATTGTCAAATAGTAATGCAAACGTTCTTTGCATTAGAAGAATTTTATCCAACATATTTCTTGTTTATTTGAAGTAGAATGATGGTTAATTGTGCTTTTTATGACACAACTAATTAAGTTAATGATTAAATCTTAATCGTTAACTTAATTAGTTGTATGATAGAAAACGTCACTCAAACAAGAAAAGAATACCATAAATTATTTTCACAATAAACAAAAATACGAGCGACGTTCACGACATTTATAACGCCAGGGATTTCCCCCGGTATCAATAATCGTTCTTTAAAATTTACGATGCTACGTGACGATTAATAGTCGATGGTCGTCCGTCATTCGTTCCTCTTGTATTACGACGAAACTTTTATCCGTATTGATAGTCAAGTTTTTCACATATAAGAGACGCATATTATCAGACTATAGACACACCGCCAAGTTGAAAAAAAAGTGACACATCTCAAAATTAGCAACTCTTCAGTAGAAAATTTTCAAATACTTTCTAAATTAGGTCAACCTGCGTAATTCGACTTTTTTCAACTTTGTTATACTTTCAATTACAATGCATTCTTTAAATCCATGACATGTGAGTTATTAAAATTTGGAAACTACAGTTCTAGTAATAGGGTTGTGTTAATTTTATCCCTCATCAAAAACTTTTTCATATAAACAATATGTTGAAAAAAGTGTCATCTTTCTATAAAAATATATGTTTTTTATCTCAACAATATTAACTTTTTATTTGTATCATTTTTATCTTTATCAACATGGCAATATTATAATAGACACATACGAGTATACTGTTGAGAAAAAGATATTTTGTTAATTAAAATCACAGACGCAAGACTATAACTGTTAGTAATAAAAGTAAGTAAATAATTAAAAAGTAAAATGATAAAAAAATAATGTAAAAAAGCATTTAAAATATCAAAAATTTAAATTTCGCTGCCGAAAGCTATCTAAGTTATACGGTCGAAACGATGTAAAGACCTCATAAAATACAACGCGACTAAATTGTTTCCTAGAAGGGTAAAAGTTATTACCGCCATTGCAGCATCAACTAATATTTAGCAGCTTAAAATTTACGATGCGTACGTTTTTTCCAAATTGAATACTTTACTTTCTAAATAGAGCAAATAAATTTTGATTAAATCCGTTTAAGAATTTCTGGAAGGATAATTGCAAATCTCGGTATCTTTTTTTCAAAAATAATTGATATATTTGACATTTATTTTACATTTACGCCATAAATCTATTATTTATAATATACAATAGTATGAAATCACACTTGACTAAAAATGTATCTTATTTCCAATATTACAACATTTCTTTGTATTAATAGCAAAACCCACTACCGATTCTACCTGCGACAAAACAATGATACAGAAAAACGAATTATCGTTCCCTTGGTTTTCTTTCAAGCGCGCGTTACGAGAATGCTGGGAAATGTTTTATTTCCCACGGCAGCTGTTTCAATCCTTCGATAAAGCGGACAGCCTAAACAACTTTTGACTCGCCTTTATGCTCCCGCATGAACATTCTCCTCGACTGTCACTTGCACGCGCTGATTTTCCAATCCAATATAACCAATGGCGACGAAGCAAGTGCTTCATAGCTTGCTTTGCTCCGAGTGACTTCATTCTCACACAACAGGATTAAACGGAACTTCGTGTCTACTACTATATGTGCATTTGGATGCTTTGACTTACACTGGTACAGAGGTTTACAATCTATGAACCAACTTTCCGTAATTAGGATTAAACAAGCTATTTCCAAATTTACACCACAGGGAATGAGCAATCAGAATATTAGAAATCATGAGTTTAAAATTAAATTTCCACATGATGATAGTTCGCTAAATCTTTTTCCATAAATGATGTTTTAACAGTAAAATTAGAATCGTATTTCATTTCAAAATTTAAATAAAAGAGTGTTTTTTTTTTTGCTACTAATTCCATTTTAATCCGATTATTGTTACATTCCTGAATTTCATTCTGTCAGCTGTTCCCAATCGATAATAACGAATATACTATTTAATTTACTTGTAACAATATTCACTATTTGCTATTTTATAACTAGAAAAAAACGCAATTTATCTAAATCGGTTTTTTAATGTAAAATTACGTCTTCAATCTGGTTGAAGGCTCACGTGTTGTCTTTGTATTCCAATTTTTATGGCTCCCATAGGAGTTCTGAAAAAAAACTTGTATTTCCCAATATAGAATCGATATTTTCAGAAAATATTCATTTTTTTGTTATTTATGATTTATAATGTATCGGATTTCTTATTTACATTTCGTTTACTATAAAAATTGTTATCGTGCTTATGAGATTCTTTACATTTTTCTAGAAAATGTATGTCTTTCTTTTATAATATCGACCATCTTCGATATCAGTAATGTATAAATCAAATCCGTAAAACTTTTATGATCTCAGCTCACATCATTTTCTAAATACTTTAGCTCTAGCAAGACAAATTAAGTAGATATTTCATATTCTAACTTCATGCGGATGCACACACATAAATAGGTTATATTAAGCAATGGATGCATATCGATTCGTGCGAATAAATTTTAAAATCTGTATTCATAGTCCAATGTTATTTTAAAATTATATTAAGTAATAAATAATACGATATTTCTTAAAATACTAATACAGTTTACTGGTTAATTCGTGACATCTTGAGATTGTACGACAGTCTGAAATATAAGAATCGACTATAAATACTAATTTAAATCATTAGAAATTGTCAAAACTAAATCTAATTTAAGCATTTATATATTTATTTCACTTTTGCTATTATTATTATATGATATAATATTATATATTATATATTATATTAATAATTTGTGTGTATTTGCATTTATTACTGTTTCATGCATACATAATAAGTTGTAAAATAAAGAAGAACATGAATAAAATTTCTATAACAATTACCTCTTAATAATGTTTATATACATAACTTTTCTTCTCTCTCTTTTATCTTTTTCCTTTTATAGGAGATTGTTATGTATATATTTAACAAATGCATGTATTCAGTATTTAATCTAAAATATTTTGTTTTTATATACTGTTACATTTATTTGTATGTAAAACGGCGAAACTCTATCACTTTTAATTTTTTCAACTTAATTACGTAGTGCATTCATGTAATATTGTAACTTCTTACAATTCAAAAATAAATATTAATTTTAACGCAGATCTTATTTTGTAAACAAATTTAATCCAACTTAATTTTACTATCTTTCAAAAGATAAAAATATAAGAAATCTTCTTATACGTATTATATGAAATGGAGATGATAGAAATGACAAATATCTGCTTTTTCCTTCCTTATTTCTACAAGCCTTATTCGTGAAAGAAAACGATTTGAGATAAAATATGTTGTCGTCACTTGTTAAGGACAGTTTCCTATAAAAACTTTGTAACTCTTAGAAGAGAATATTGATAAAAGAATATTGAATTCCACACTCCAAAAAAATAATAATCCTTACACATTTAAATATCAAAGAGATTCATAACTCAATCATATTATATATTAATTTAGTCGTTATCTTAATCATTCAATATCTACGTAATATATATACATATGTATATGTGTGTGTGTGTGTGTGTGTGTGTGTGTAAAAGTACATATTAAACTTATTTAGAAAAAACAATTTTACTGAAATATTTAAAATTTTAATTACTTAAATACAAATCTCTGAAAATAAATTTGTTGGATTATCAAAATAATTATGTAGAAAACTCAAATATGGCGAGCAATTAACAAAAATTATTTTTGTATTATAGCAATCAGCATTGAGCTTAAGTGTGCTACGTTATTATTTTTATAATTAAACAAAATCGTTTTTAAATCTATATCTATAGTATAATTTTTAAATAGTAAAATTATTCTGTGTGTATATCAAATGTTTTCCTAAAATTTAATAATAATGTACTGCTACCGACGAATCAGTAGACAACACTATCGATCTTTATAAGTTTAATAACATTGAACAATTATGTCGTAAAGTATTTCCAAGTTTTAAATATAATTATGCCGTTCGTCTTACACACACATATACACACAAAATTTGTTAATATACTTTCACTCAGATGGATCGTTTAGATGTAACGACACTTGATCAATATCAATGTATTTCGGGAGTAATAGGTGCATTTCGATAATCAACTATGAATTCGAGCAAGATATATGTTCGCCAGTTGGATTACATAATTTAACTCTGTTATTCTATTGACGCAATTATAGACGATATTAAGAGAGTCCTATAGATATTTGTATTTCCGTAAGTGTTATACTCGTATATAATGTAAAGTAATGACAATAAACCATTTTTAAAACAATTACTTATTTGTTAGTTTCAATCGTATGTAGTATATTATTAATAAAATTTTTGAAACTTTTCAGAATAAATAAAATTAAAAAACTATTAAATAAATAATGAATTTTCTTTAATATTACAGCTTCTGTTTAATCATTTTAATTTTCTAATACGACCGCCGTCAGCGTAATTATGCATAACTCGCTAAAAGAGCAATCTGAGAAACCACACTTTAGAATTAAACTGAAACGTATTTTAGTAACATTCTTATAGACAATACCAGTCGGTTTCTGGTCACTTTGAAAAGAGCGGCGACGTGTTCGTGCCAATTTCCGTGCACAGATGCGTGTAATACGATTTTGTTCATGCTGTAAATAATCTTATCGGTGGCCGAGCAGGTGCAAGCAAGTGCCAGTCGGCTATGTATGACCGAATCGTCTCCCTTGTCTAATTCACGCGAAATCCATTTACCACGTACGAGTTGTCAGATTATTGAACGTGATTGCAGAAAAATTACGAATTGTTTATCTCTACATTCCGGTAGAGTTCTCCTATAAATAATGCTATAACAATTTTATATCGGCCGATACTGCAAGTATTATATCTACAGTTTTATGAACGCACTCTGTTATTTCTGCAGTAATATCGCGTAATATTTTGTAATCTGTGACACTCTATTCTTGTACTTTATATCATTTTATTTCACATTCATCACTTGATGCCATTCCAATCTTTCACGATAAACAGTAGTACATATCATTTATCTTCATTTCAGATCATTCTAAAAGATTTTACGAATTTTCATATCAATCTATAAAATGTCACGTTAATTATATTGTTATTTTTGTATCTATATCACATAAAAAGTATACAGAAAATGTTGTTAATTTTGTTTACGTGATAACAAATTTCGTACATATAGGCTAAGATTTTATAATAGGACAAAATATCGCGTATATTAGCCTTATTTAAAGCGAATGATTCACAGAGAGGAAACGCGGTAATGGGGCGTTACAGTTAATTACGGCTGAATCCGTGGAACACGCTAACGGAATCTTAAACAAGTCAATTCCTAACTTCCAATCTCACTATACTGATTCTATAATCAAATCTGTTGTTCATTAAGAGTCGCATCACATCGTGATCCTGTTGCAATAGCTAACTATTATATAGTAATGTGACCAGTCCAAGTCTATGTGTTTACAAAAAGACTATTACATGTTATTTTACTGCATTAGTTCAATACGTGCGTATGTGCTCTGCAATTCTAATTCCGTCAGAATTTCGTTGCATATACATACGTGTATGTACATATAACCATTGCTAGATATACATAAGTAAATGTGTATAGGATCAATACCAATTTTTAAAACAATAATATTATAATTAGATTCTGATAGAACTAATAAGCTAATGTTACTTAATAAAGCTTAAAATCATCTTTTGAAAATACTAAATGCTGGTAATTACATAATAATAAAAATACATAAAAATTATTAAAGCTATGTAACAAAAAGCATTGCAAGTACGTCTGACAAAAAGCGTTGATATGTTTGCGACATTAATGACCAAAGTTTAACCCTTTAGCTGTACAAATCTCCCACTTCTAGCCATTATACGCTCTCAGATTGACGCCGGTCATCAGCAAGAGACATTAAACTACATGTAAAGTAGATGACACGATGCTTCTGAATAGAAATTCTAACTGAAGAACAAAGAGCATTTGCACTTCAAAAGAAATCTCACTATAGTACCCGACCATACATCAAGATTATGACCGATAACGAAAGTACCCACTCTGGAACGAGCGTTGTTGGTTATTGAGTTACTCTTAGCTTTAACGCTCGTTTCGTAGGAATATGCTTACAATTTGTGTTAACTTCGCGCGATGCACTTAATATACTATAAAGTTGAACACAGTTACCCAAAGTTTAATTAGATTTAAAAAGACACGTTATACTGCATCTCTCGTACGTAATTATATATTGATTATCAGATATCTGTACCTTTTAATTTTTTATGTATATATAATACTAAAAATATAGAAATAAGGCAGACGATTCTGTATGCCTACAGAGATGTAAAAAATAATTAATATGCGATTAATATAATGCATACAAAAAAATAATTCATACGAAAGTTATCTGCAATGGAAAAAGCAATTTAGAGAAATGGTGTATTTTCGGAGAAATGAACAGCAACACGACGCGAATTAAATCCGCCACGCTGGTACAAGCACTGTAATGAAAATTTCTGTAACCAACGTCTGGTTATAATTAAGTGCTAGGTCACGGGCGACATCTCGACAACCAATCTTATGCTTCGTTGGGAGATCGTTATTCATTATAAGAACCACGTGCAATTAAGCACTCAACACACGTATACACATGTATTGCCTTGAAAAAAAAAGCGCTAATAGTACGCTCTACGTACAGAATATACACTTCTTAATATTGAATATTTTAATATTTTACGAGCGTAATGCACATCATAAAAGGTCATATCGTTTATGACTGCAGCCTTTAGCAAGAAGCATGTAGTGCTATTAAATTTTAACGAACTGAGAACAAGTCATGCACAATATTTACATGTGCATATGCAATATATAATTGTATGCATTTTCTCAACTTCACCTTTGGTTTGTAATAAATCGTGATATATATAGATAACAATTTATTGTCAGAACAAAAAAGAATTTGGAATCATATAACATTAAACATTTAGCATTTTATTTTCATAATTTTAATTGAATTTTTAAGCAAAATATAAACAAAAATAAATTTATACATTCTATAATATTTTTTAATTAATTGATTATGTGAGTCTATTCACAATGTCTTATGTTATTTTCTTCAATTTCGGTGTGTGAGTGTGTGTGTATGTGTGTGTAAAATTATATAATTCTTTTCGAAGATTTTAATATTATATTTATTAAAGTACATTATTTAATATAATTCTATAGAAATCAACGCTGTAACCAACAGTGAGTAATTAAAACAATATAATACTTATTAGTCTAATATAGAGTTACATAACTCATATTCAAACATTTTGGCTCCAAATTTGAGTCATCCTCAGCAAAAGTAATACTAGAAAGATTAATGAGTACTGTGTGCTTCGTGTTTACTGCAATAATCCGGGCCATAAAGAATGTAAGAATAACGTATGTGTTGTCCAACCAGTTTTATGACTCGATGGAAATCGAAACTGAAAAAGACATTAAATGGCAACACGAAAAACTAGTTGGATGTTACTTATTTAAGATGAAATTCATCCCGAACCGCTGAAAGCAACACAAAATCTGTAGAATAATTTTATATAATTCGATAGTCAAAAATATAACAACATAGATTAAAATAATATTATAAATTAAAGCAATTATGACCAAATTAAAAAAAAAAAAATTTATTCGAAGTCATCAGTCCTTTCAAGTCAAATTCAAATACAGTAATGTGAATAATTGTTAAAAACACATACATTTATCAAATTTTCTGATATTTCTTTCGCTCTAAGAGTAGCTCAAATTCGGAGCCGAAATGTTCCAATACAGTTGTAAGTTATCGCTGATTATTATATAACTGTTACTAATATTATAAATATTATATTATTTTATTTAATGACGCAATTAACTGTTAACATTGTCAACTTTATTTTTTATTCACATATCTTTCTTTCTCTTTATTTTAATTTTTTCTAATGAATCCTTTATCTTTTATCAATTGTTTATAAATATGGATAAATGGAGATAATTACAAGTATTAACTATCAATGTTTGGAGAACCGACAAATAAAGCTAGAATAAAATATATCGATATAAAATGAATTCTGAAAAAATTTAATGTATATTTCTATGTATTATATATATGCAGATTTCACGTAATAGTTTCCAGTTTATACTAAATTTTGTATATTACATTCTCTAATATAATCATAACTTTTCAACGATTAATTAATTATCGGTTAGAAACACTTTGATCTCTCTTATGGTCCTTTAGTACGGCCAACAATATAAGGCATCCATCCGCATAGTAATATAACAAATGCCATAACTCTTACTCATAACTATGATCATAATTCGTATATTATCTTCGTTACTCGATTGTGCTATGCCAAGAATCGAATTTCATCGATACCGGAGAACCTCCATATATCTACCATATATACACGAACTGCTGCTAGTATTCGAGGCACGATTCCACAAAGCCATATCCCGTGTTGCTGGAGGCATCTTAATAAAAACTATACCAAGAAAAATCCAAAGAGCCTCTTCAAATGAACGCACAAATGTACGTGCATACGAATATATTTCGAAAATATAGCATACGAGAGGTTTAGATAAGAGGATTTCGCTATCAGTTAAACTAATACCGATGCATTTCAAAATTGATTAAGATGCTCTTCCTGATATCGACTGCAATTTTCTCCTTAAGTGGAAGAAACTAGTTAAAAACTTTTGTCTTCACAAAAAATTAACTTCGCAGCCTTCAATATTCTTAATACTTTTTTTCGAATAAAAACAATTGAGCCTCTCCTTTATTCAAACAATTCATGAAGATGTATCGCTCTTTGCAATAAAACAACAGAAAACTTTTAATGATTGAGAAAAATTTTTCTTCTTGCGTTTATATTAATTGTTCGCTACAAACTTTCATGTGTCCCTCGAAGCATAATATATACTTCTCTGAAAAAAAACGACTACTTTGCAACGTAAGACAATTTATCAGTCCTCACGGGCTCATGGATATGAAAAATTTAATGACGGCGCATAGAAGCACTTACAACCATGTGCTGCGATAGCGACCGAATGCGCGTAGTTTCAAGTCAGGTAAATTGCCGTAGGGAACGTGCTACTTTATTTACTTTCATAATTGCAGAATTCACGTGAGCAATTAAAAAACCTGCATAATAATTTTTTTATACAGTGCGATATTAGTATGTACGTGTTTTTGTTTTATAGTATCGTATAAAATTTACAGAAAATATGCTGGAATCTTCATGAAAAAAAACTTATTGTAAAAAATGTACATTGTTTTCATCTGTTAGCAATAATGTAGCTGTATTCATATTGTGAATAAATCACAATAGCTCACGTATTTGCAAAGAATATAATTGTAACTAATTTCTCAACTAACCTTTGATTTATGGTTAACTCGGGAAATATGCAGGTTACGTAACAAAGTCGACGTCAACAAACTTTGTAGGTAACTACAACATTTCCAAAGTATCTACAATAATCGTTCATTGAAAATAGTGGAGGGATACGATCCAAAATTCAATAATGGTCCTTCATAATATGTACAATCGATGACGAATTACCGATCATTAATGATGAAAATTTCTAATCAAACAGTTGAAAAACAATAACTTCTTATTACACTAAAAGTTAAAATTAGTTTCGTATCTTCATGAATAAACTTAATAAATACCGTATACCGGTGTTATTATTATAATAAATTTATATATATATCTAACAACTAGTATTGCTCAATTTGTTCTTGACCTGGGAGGTTTATTAAGTTTAATTTGAAAAATTTATTTGAGCGGATATTAATTTAATTTGGTTCATGAATAAAATTTGATAGATGATCACAGATATCGCTCTGTACTAGTAATTAAAGGTAGTGAATTATAAAAAATAAAACTCAATACTTTCTTTCCTTTCTAACACTTTATAATGTATTTATTAAAAGTGTATGTATTTTTTCAAAATATGTTATTATTTTATAAAAAATAATAATCTCTAAAATAAACAAAGAATACCTATTGCTCGTTTTGAGATTGAATAAAACGCTTAATAATAAACATTTGGTAGCTTGAGATAGATCAATATCCTTCCACGGTAGCACTTATGATTGATCCTTGACAAACATTACCCCTAAATTCCATCGATTTACTGATGGAAGTAAAGTCAACACAGCGAGGCTTTTCACAGCAAGTTCAACTTCTTTATAACATCAATATTCATATAAAAAAAAAATATATAATTAATTCGAATTTATAGCCAAAAAGTTAAAAATTAATTCACATTCAAAAAGTTTATTTAAATTTGATATTATTAGTAAAACCAAACGATTATTTTATATAATAGTGCAATAATGTCTCATGAATAACGATAAATTTACAATTCTTCATAAATTTCATGTTCTTGTATGCTAAAATCCTTAAAAAAAAAAACTTATAAAGAACTGGTAAGCGCAACTGCATACGCCGTATCCAAGGGGAGCGAAGTTTGTTAAAATTCACAGACTTCCTCGTTCCGACGTATACGAAAACATCTTCTTTTCTCTAACTATGTATATTTTCCTCCCTAACTTTTCGGTTAATTTCGCCAAAAGTTGAGATAGAAATATATAACAGTATAAATTTTGTAAATAAAATCGAAGCAAGAGATAAAATAATGCAACGTATTTGCAGATTTATTCATATATTAAAAGTGCAATTTCGTTTGATGTTTGAAAAATCTCCTTTATTCTTTTGTTCTCTCTGTTAAGCTTGCGAACAATCGCAATCTCGGCTTTATTTTAATTGTTTAAAGAAATTTGTGAGACAATTTCCGTGCTTTGATGTTTAACAATCTCAGTTGGTGTTGAAACTCGGAACGTTAAGTGGCAATCTAAGGTTTGCGGCAAAAGTATACAATATAGTTACCGACCTCAGCGATTGTAAACAATGGATGCTGTAGTAGAAGCGTTATTGTAAGATATATAATATAAACTATAAATTTTTCGTTACAATTACTAATTTTATAAATGACAAAAATATGCTATACAAAAATTTAATATTAAAATTTGAAAATGCTCATGTTGTTACTATATATATATTTGAGATTTAGCCATAAAGAAAAAATATAGAACAATAGTGGATTATCTATCAGAAAGAACAACGATATAAAAGGATAAAAAACAGTGGCATAATGGATATAGATATAGATAGGATATGGATATAGATAGGCAATTGTTAAAAAATAATAGATATTTTTCTATTTTTATCGATATTCACTTCGATATTAATTTGTAGAAAATACAATAAACATTTTATCAACAAAATTTAATTTCAAAAAGTAATACAAATTATATACTTCTCTAATTAAATAACAAATAATTCAATGTTACTAATATTTAATTTTACGTTGTTATTTTAATAAATTTGTCGTTAATAATGTTCTTATTTATAAAGCGATGTTATATATTCACTGTATTTAGTTAATTTTTTATCCTCCGATTATATTGCCAGTAAATTTTTTCTTTTATAGATTTTATTCAGTTAACAATCTCATTATATTTGATTAAAGGACAAAATAAAAGATAAAAATAAAGCGTAGAAAATTCAATGTTGTCGATAACAAATGCGGACGACGATATTAGAAAAGGTGTCAGTACTGTTATCTCACGGAATCACGTTCATCTTGAGATAGAACGAAGCTGCTTTTAATCAACAACGAAAGAGAAATAAATGCAAAGAGAAAGTGTAACAACAGACGTTATATAGATCAGAAAACTACATATATATCAGTGATTAAAAACAGAGTCATTATTACACTGTTCTTCAAGTACAATGATGAAAAAAACACACACACACACACACACTCCTGAGAAATAAACAAAATATTCTATCAATAATTAAAAAATAATGATAGAAAAGAAACATTAATAATGCAACTGTTTAAGACATTTGGAAATTAAATTAAAAAAATTTTTTAATTAGAAATACTACGTATATTGATATAATTATACTTCCAACTTGCATCTTCTTCATGTTATTAATGTTCCATTAATTTCGCGCGTCTTTACACTCCACTTCACTCATAACAGCTCTACGTTGCTATACGTACTCGAGCGTACGAAGATTCGCAAAACCAGTTGTCCCACGAGATGCACTTCTTCTTTCTTGTTCTATTTTTTTCGTGGCAACAAGAGCGAATGGTAACGAATCAAACGTAAATCCACGATAAAATTATGGAAATGAATAGCGGAGCATATTTCCATACAAATTGGTCCCCATGTTCCTTCAACTAGATTGTTTTATTTTTTCTGCAACATGACGCCAGACGTCATAACACATCATTCTTCAGAATGATTCAATGGCAAAAAAAATTATAGTACGACACATAGTAGCACAGTGATTTCCGTAAAACTGCAGAAACCAGCTGATTTACGGTATTTTGTTGAAAATTGCAAGTGATACCAAATCGTATAATGAAAGAGCCAATGATAGTTAAGCAGAGGTTTATTTACTCGCAAGTTTGCGCGACTGTAATTAAATGGCGTATAGAAGCCACAGAAACCAGTAACTCGATCGTCTTGAAACTTGCGCGCTGTCTTTATTGCTAGATTGCTAGAATGACGGAGAAACTTGGATAATTTTGAATTGATGTAGATCAGTCGGATTGGTGCGGTAAGACGTAAGTTGAACAAGTATATCGACCATCTGCCTCAACGGACGTATAAAGGCGGATTATGGGAGGCAATGTATTCCCTAATCGACGAAGATAAAAACACGTGCGCGTTCGTCTTCGATTCAATTTATCGAAGTTTTTTCATCTTGATCACGAATATCAGATAACAATAAATCGAAATAGCCATGAAAAGGAAAAGAATAAGCACGCAGGTATATGTTCTAAATAGCATTTTACAATATATATGTTAAATTTAAAATAATACAAATTTAAAAAAAAACTATTTAGCTATTTAAAATCATCATATAAGCTATTGTTTTATTTTAATCAGTGACACGAACGATATTATTCATAAAAAGAAAAATGTATTTTTTTTACAATACACATGCATATTTAAATTCTTTTAAAGTAAAATTTAAAAAAACGAAATTTTTGGTCTTTTATTAACATAAAGGTTTATATGAATTATTAAATTCTACATATCTCTAAAAATGGAAAGTTGATTAATTTTTGACACAGAAAACCAGTAATATTGATATTCATTGATAGATCAAGAACAACATTCTCCATTATTTGTTTTGGTTGAACTCAATGTTGCAAAGCCATATATTTCCCTTTCATCAATCTGGAACCCTCTCTAGCGCGCCGCTCGATGAAAGTATCCTAAACCAGGCCAGGTATTACTATACTATCGGCTACAATTATCAGCCGGAACATGCCGTTAACGAGGAAAGCCTTTCAAAGGCAACACAGAGTTTCGATTAAACTTTGTAGGCGCTCCTACAAAAGAAAGATATGTATTTTTCTCGGTACGCTAAGAAACTTATTTACTATTTCATTTCAATGAAGGAGTCGCTTGAAAAGTTTTCCCTCTAACTCTTCATCCGCAACAAATTACTGATAGTATTTCTGACATCTTTTTATCTTATCCTATTACAGACATTTTAGCATAATATGAAATAAATCAATAATGATTATAAATATAAAGAAAAAATTATTTGTACTTAAATATTTGACGGTAAAATATTAAATCTTAATATTATATTATCTATTAAATATGTATTTATGTATTTCTATGTACTAATTGATAATTTAATTTTTTTAATCCAAATTTTTTAATTTTACCAAAAGATTAAAATCAAATGTAATAACATTTTCTAATATACACTTTATTCTTTATTGTGTCATTTGGTGCACCAACAAATGAGATTGCTCTTTCAGTGACGCGGGAACGTGCAACATAAAGTCGGTCGTACTTGCAGTTTATGTGACACGGTTAACTGCAAGCTCTTACGAAAGTATCATTTCATATCACTATACTAGTAATATTTTATCGAGATAGAAAAGAAATATTGGATTATTTTGGAAATTTCCATTTTTGACAAAATAAAAATTCGAAACTTTTTATAAAATGTAAAATTAATAAAAATGCTGAATATATGAAATTTGTAGTTTATTAATACATCAACGGATTAAATCAATTTTCATTCGTAAATATTTGTACTACATGGCTAATCTCTAGTTTAGAACTCAGACCAAAGATGGACTCGTGTCTCCTTGCAAAGTATGTGTAATTTGGATTTCTGCTAAGTCGAGAATCGTGATGCACATTGTTTACTCACGAGTATCCTGTGTTATACAAGCTTACTCTCTATTTCGTTCCTTAAGGTAGAATTAGGAATGTTCAAAATTTTAATAAACATATATTTAATTTATGATATGAAACATTATGCAAGAAAATACGAAATGTAAACAAAAATGTAATCTTAAATCTTTAACTATGTAAATATCATGTATACGTTAATAATATTATATCGTGCAACGGTGCATTGCAAATCTTAATCGGATTTCTTAATTGCAAAAGGATTCATAGTTCAAAAGTAACGCAGAAGGAACCAAGATGATTTTCATCTCGATTAAAATGAGACTCAAAGTGATTTAGCGAGGTAATTGCAACCGACTCGTTAGCATTGGTCGATGCGGGGTCCCGCGCGCAGATCCCTTTTAACTGAACGGTACAGTGGAATGCATCGAAATTAGAGAACCGCATCGTCCGCAGGCAATAGATAGTAGCGCATAGTTGTGGATCCGCATGAACATCGTATTCTAATCAAATTACAAATACCGTATGAAATCGCATTAGAAATAACGATACAACAAAGATTATCTGTACCAGAGTGAACACGGTGCATATCGAATCGAGTTGACCATATTTAATTACTGATGTTTAATTACTGAAACTGATACTAATGAGAGGAGAAACAGAGAAGTATTCCTCTTTAATTTTGAAAATGAACTTTTAATATGTTATAATTTAATATAACAGATATGTACTTTTGTATACAGGTCCATACGCACTTTTAGAGAATGAAACACCCAAACGATATTTTAACGATATTCGTTCCAAGAGAACGAATATCGTTAAAATTATAAAAGATGGAAAAGTTTTTTTCAAATAAAAATTTAATGATTTTAAAATTACTTCATAATAATGACAAAAAACTTTTTAATAAAAAGATTGTGTTTATAAAACCTAAAAAATTAAACCAAACTTTTTTTATTATTGTTATAAAGTACTTTTAAAACCACTCAACTTTTATTTAAAAACTTTTTACCTCTTTTATAGTTTCAACGATATTCGTTTCGAAAAAAAATTAATAATTTTCTTCAAAGAGGTGCTTTATCCCGTAAAAGTGCGTATATGAACATATATAAAAAAATATGTCTCTTATTTTAGTCTACCAGAACTTATCTTGATAATTAGAAGCTCATTAAAATTGGAGGATATTTTTTTGTTTCCCTTGTGAATCAATGCAAATTTTAAGTTGTTTTCTTTTCATATATTATACTTTTTTCAATAATTAATTTCGTACGTATCATCTATTTCACTTTAATATGTTTTGTTTAATATTTTATATGCTGTGTGTATACATTTTAAATAAAAAAAATTGCATAATTCAAAACAATAATAAATAAACATAATTTTATATTGGCTACGTGAATTTTTTCAAATAAATTAATAAGTATAAATAAATAATTGTAATTAATGAAGTATTTTGTTTTTTTTCAGGATTTGGCAATGATTAATGAGACGAAGAGGTGATGTAATGTGGCGAAACTTTGGTTGGACGGCCATTCTGGCCACATGGACGATATTCCTGATTTTGAACAGCGGCTTAACTGATGAACGAGTTCCCAATAATCCACAAAACAAGAATGAAGACTCTTCTTATAAAGTTCACGAAGAGATGGATCACGTTTTCGATAAGAACGTTGATGATGATTCGAGGTTCCGATATGCGAGAGAAAATTTTAAATCAAATGATCGTTCACCAATGCATGTGAAAGCAATTTCTCTAGAATTCAAAAATACGGAAAATCGCGATTTGCGACTCAGTGGATATGAAAAGCACATCGCGTCAAATGCAATGACTGCGACGAAGTATTTGAAAGACGACAAAAGTGCGCAACTGATTACAAAAAGAGCAGCAACGGAAAACATATGGTTGTCAAAAGTTATCGTTATGAAAAAGTCAAAGAATACAAGAAATGATCTTAAGTTCATTTTTAGCTTACGCCCATCGCCGTCGACGTTTCGAGAATTGGAAAGTACCTCAAGACGGAGAAGACGTAAGAAAAGAATTATCAATGTGTTCTTGAACGATGATAAAAAGGTAGAAACGATAAGACACGATACTCAGGCGTTGGATAAGAAAGACGGACAATGGAAAAAGCATGAGACAGATCAAATCTTCAGCGAAGAAAACGGAATGACCGCATTCTTTCCAGACAAATTCACAAAGAGTCCGCATAGTAAGAAAGATAGTTCTATACAAAAGTTTAAAAATTTCGATGTCTCGCAACTCGAAACTACGAAAGATATCGAATTCAGGCATACCAATGAAAAACACAAGCACAATAAAAATGAAAGAGATTCCTGCCAAAATGTCGAGCTAACAAAAAACAGCACGAATAAAGTGATTTACATTAAAGCCAATGACGAATTTCAAAGTGTAGAGCCAACTTTGTCAAATTACTTACGTTCGAAGGGAAATCAGAGTCGTGGAAGTGCAACTGTTATAACTACCACAAATAACGCAATCACAGAAAATTCACCCGACGATCGTTCCATACCTGTCACTAGGACTACATTAATCTTTAGCTCCAAAATCTCGAGCGCAAACGGAGAAATTGGTGATAAAGAAAACACTGTAAGTCCCTATTACTCTTCGGAGGACGAATATTCGAAATCTTATAAAACGGATAAGTTTCTAGCAGCCAAAACGCACAAACGCGACGAATATTCAAAGATAGGATTTAAAGTAAGTGCAGATACACATGGGAACAAGAAGAAAAACGGGAACACCGATTTGTTCACTTTTCGCGTATTGAATTCGCCCGACAACCATTTCACTAGAAAAAGAATCAGCTTTACGAGACATCCCTTTTTATACAAAAAAAGGAATTTATTAAAGGCAAATAATCCATTCGATTCGCAATATCAATATCTTTCTTCAAAAAGTAATGATAATGCGAGAACAAATAGAAAAGTAGATCTTGGCAAGATGCACACCAGCAAAAAAGCGGAAGGGAAGAAGATTACTGCCGCTGCAAAGTACGCGAGGCACAACATGCATAAACTCGAACGTGATCTGTTACCAACTAATTTATATACCAAGAAAAATGAAGAATCCAACTTACACTATCAGATGCCAGCGCGTATTTCAGTCACGCAGAAAAGGAATCCAATGCACGTACGACACGTCGAATCCGACGCGAACTGCGAGCGCCCGCGGACAACCGAGTTCGAGGCTGAAGATCGTGACGCGTTTCGAATCAGCCTCTGGAATGTCTTCGATCTACTGAGGATCGCAAAATTCGGCAGTCTCCCCGAGAGAGCTCATGAGCGTCTGAAATACTCGAGGAAATTTCATGCAATCAATAGCGATACGCAGCCTCCACACATCGCTAAGACAATCGATGGAAGATCAAAACTCGACGAAGAGCCTCGAAGAACTTCAATAGAGAGCGTATCTATCTTTTTCGATGCTGCGAATGTCAGCGATAATTCAACCGAGATGCAGAAGATTAATGGGCATGTGCAGTCATCGAGCGAACTTACGGATGAGTCCGGATTAGAAAATGTCAGAGTTACAACGAGACGAGGTAAAAATCGTCGTGACATGCATAAAGAACCTGGATTTTATTCACGAAGCAGCAGTGTCCATAACTCAAAGAATCGACGATACAAACGTCACGAAGATCGTAATACTCCAGGGATGTCGACGTCATCTGAATTCGATAGTGAGACGTCGAAGACACTCAATACGGCAAGGGCAGCAGTAACGTCGAATTCGCTAATCGAATTTACTATGAATCCATCCATTTCGGCAACTCCAACAAATAACAAAGATGAAACATCAACTGACGCGAAACATGTTCTTACATCTATAGAAACACTGCCGTATACTTCGAAATATAAAGAATTTCAGAAAGAGTTGCAATCAATTCCATTGACGACTGATCACGACGAAAGATACACAAACACTCCGGCAACAGTGAGTTCTGATTCATTACAGATAGCGTTGATAGATACTCCGAAAACATTAAACGCCAATTTAGTAGATACGCAATTTCAAATCAAAGCGCTCGATCGATCGAGCGTGATAACCAAAATAGACGGCTATATTATTCCGAAAGAGACTCCTTCAGCAACGGAATCAAATGTGCGAGTATCCGACATTACAAACAAGAACCTCTTCGATGTGTCTTCGACCGAGCTCATTAATTTGCAAGAGGAATACGGTAATGAATCCGTTTGGACCATTGACCCATTTCGTCAAAGGAATAGTGATCCTTCTCAAGGTGTCTCCGAGAACATTACCGCGGAGAACATCGTCGACTCATCGGCCGGTGACGTGCACTCAGATCAGTGGCCTGTAAAACATAGCGCTGTGGTGGAAGGCGATCTTGTCCTCGGGGGACTGATGATGGTACACGAAAGGGAGGATACAATTACATGCGGACGTGTAATGCCTCAGGGTGGAGTTCAGGCTTTGGAAGCCATGCTGTATACGCTGGACACTCTCAATAATCAAGAGATTGTGCCTGGAGTCAAGATCGGAGCTCATATACTCGATGACTGTGACAAGGACACGTACGGTCTTGAGATGGCAGTGGATTTCATTAAAGGTACGTAACCGTGGAACATATCATAATTATGCACTTTCTTACATATGTTGCACGTACATCTAATGCCGTACAGCGAATCGTGACATACAAATCGTATAAACACTACTTCTTTAATAATATTATATCGTTTTCTTTTTCCTTACATTTCAATATTATTCTTCTTCATTCTTAATTTAACTTCTAAAGCTTTATTCTCTCATATTTTAAATTAAACTAAAACTGAACGTACAAGCGTGGAATTTTGCTTTCCTGTGCAAAATTGAGTATGATTATCACGTATTTCTCCTAAGAGAATTTCTCATCTATCATTGTTATTGAAAGCCCTATGATGCCGCAGGTCTATAATATCTCTAGAGATTTAGAAAATTACGCTAGCAAAATCACCGCTATGTAATTTCTAGTGAAATAAACTTGTTTCGTTATCGCCTTGATACAGCGCAATGATTGGACACTTAAGGCCGAAAGCATATGTGCATGTATGTATACGAGCAACATTGTTGGTATTTTTACACAATAGAGAAATTTACATTTACACGACAAAGAATATAGGCAAATTGCTTTTAAACGTGTTTTCCAGTTTTTAAATACACACAAATAACGCATGTCGATTGACATTTATTTTGTTCATTTCAATGCTTCGATATTTTTTTTTCAGTAACTTCTATATCCATTCGACAGAAATATAGAAACTTGTCATCAAAAAATCGTGATTCAAAATTTTCTGTAAAAAGTAAATATACTTTCATTAACTTGACATCTCTTTTTTTCATGAAAAATTATATATAATATAACAGCAGAGTTATTTACGACAAGCACTTTTATATTTGATAAAATAGATTCAGATATCACACATACAGGGTTGGGAAAAAGTTACTTTATAAAAGTAACTTATTATCGTTTTTTTTTATTGAAAAAACATTGTTATAGATATTTGTCATTGATTTAAAAAATTTTTAACGTTTACCGTTATATAAAAAATAGCGAATCGTTATAATATTCGTTATACTTTTGTTAAATTTTGATTTTTTAGAGTAGTGTCGAATTGTTTAGTTGCTAATTTGAACAGTTTAACAAAAGATCTATATCAGTTATGATCGCAATATATTAAAGAAAACTCGTTTTTACACGTTCCATATACATATTGTACAAAATAACGATTATATTCGCTAGCGTTATTAAAGAAATGTAACTGCGTTACCATTAACGTTGAAAATAGAAAAATATAATGTTGTTACTCTCTCTCTCTCACTTGTTATTAAAAAAAAATAATTGTAACGGTAACGACGTTATAAGTAACATATTACTTCTCAACTCTATATACCAGTAGATAAATAAAATAATATCAATGTTTCACAATTTTGAAAAAGCATATTCACTACCGGTAAGTTTTCCCGACCGACTGTCGGTAAATTTCCGGAAGTTGGGCAGAAGCGAGCTTTTCACAAGGTAACAAACCACCCCAGAAATTCGCAGAAACGCCAGCATTCGATAAATTTAAAATGAGATTTATCGTACGCTGAGGGGTTCCTGCGCTGTAGTAACTTTATCGCTGCCAGTAAAAACAACAAAAACAGTTTAATATCGAACATCGATTGCATCTACAATTAATGGAGAATTTTTATCTTATTTCAATGTTCAACGACACACATAATTTCTTTTGTATAATATCATATCTAACAGAATATTATTTTAACTATTTGCAAATGTATTTATCTTTTGTAAAGTTAATTATGCAAAGTAATTTATTTTATAATTTTACGAAAAGAACTAGAAGAAGTTCTTTCTTCTGAAAGAATTTATAATTCTAGCTTGTTTTCCAATTCACGAAGTTTTTACGAAGATATTTTTTGAATAAACTTGTTTGCTTGGGGCAACGTGTAGAAGCATTTGTAATTCAAAAGAAACAAGCAGTTGTTGCATGGTATAATTATTCTGTACCGGTCTCAGTAGAAGTTACGCTGTAGAAAACGTGACACGCCATAGTAAAACTAGTGCACTAGTGATAACGTCCGAAAAATTGAAGTCGTTGTATTATTCAACGGATACCAAGCAATGTGAGCTATCTCCACTATGTTCGGAATACGAATTCTCTATTCAATTCATATATTTAATCTTGACCTGGGTTAATAGCTGTCGGTGAACGCGTGATACTGCATCGCTGTAAGCTTGCGTTCTACCAGCTGGCTTCAACTCGTTGGTATTCACGATGGTCGTAATCGGTTTTATTGATACTTCCCCCGAAGAGAGATTTAAGCGGCTTATAGACGCGGATAAATCCTCGGAAGCTCGTCAAAAATCATCAGCGAATAAAAAACTAAATTTGATAAAAAAAAACTAGATTGTTCAATTTTTCAATAAATCTATTAATAAATCGCTACACATATTTCCCCTTTCTCAAAGTTCTTCATTTGTGCGTTATTAATATTTTTCAAAAAAATTGTCATTTCCATTTCTGCATTCTATCGTAAACATGGTTTACGGAATAATTTTCAAAAAATCAGCGAAAATATGATTTTATGCGTATTTGCACGTTACGTTGTTAAAACGTAAATATGTGTAATTAAACATAAGTACTTAAAGTAACAACTAAAAATAAAATAAAATATTTTACATAATCCGGATTGGGATTCAAATTCTTAACATAAATCTTTTAATAATATATGTATGCAATGTGTGCGCGTGTAATTGTACATAAATCATGTATTATACTAATGTTCAATTAATGAAATAATTATAATGTAATAGTTAATGTGATATAGTTGTATCAAAAAATAGTTGTAGTGTTAAATCGACGCAAAACATTTCATATGCACATTCATAAAGTGATATGATAACCACGTGGAGACGAGAGTAGCTAGATTACAAATAGTTAAACCGAATTGATTTAACATGTTCGCGGTATGTGCGGATAATCTTCAAATCGATAGGTCTTTATAAGCCGTTAATTAATTTTGCATGCTGAATTTCCCGTTGAGAGCGTCGCGGACATTGCGGTCTATAATTATTATTACCTTCGATACAATTCGTTCCCTGCATGTGCAGAGTGTATCGCGAAATTAC
This sequence comes from Cyphomyrmex costatus, assembly GCF_001594065.2. NCBI lineage: Eukaryota > Metazoa > Arthropoda > Insecta > Hymenoptera > Formicidae > Cyphomyrmex > Cyphomyrmex costatus. The sequence goes on along the minus strand of NW_017274954.1, from coordinate 1,657,713 downwards.
GGTAACACAATTGTCACGCGAGACAGCGTCATTTCAAACGACATTTAAAATTCGAAGAATTATTAATAGATAAGAAAAAAAAACAAAAAAATTACAAAATAAAAATATTAAAACAATTCTTTAATTATTTGTATATTGTTGCGTTGGTAGGAAAAGTGATACATTTCAAAATTACTAACTTTTTAGTAAAGCATTTTAAGTTCTGGATTAAAATTAAATTGGACAATGAATATTTTCAATGTTTTTAACCTTATTTTTTTCTATTATACTTTCAATTATACTTGTTATACTTTCAATTAATGTATTTTTTTAGAACTATGTCATGAGTTTCCAAAATTCGAATATTGCAACCCTAATATAAATTTCATCCCTTTCTCTCTTAAAACATTTTTTCATACAAGCAAATGAGTTGTAAATATACTTTTTTCACAAAAATATATATGTATATATTAGTCCTTAAAATCGATTTTTTGCATCTTGCTAGTACTAATTTTTTACTTGCTATTTTTCTATCAATGCAGTGATATGTCAGTCATTCTGATGATTATAACAAATTATAGTCATAAACTATTAACGACTCAGCGTACAAAAAGATGGAATATATAATACGTCTAAAATCCACTAATTTAATTGTAAGCTGAAAGTGTAATTTTGCAGCGTTCGTTCCGAGTCGCTGCTTCTCTTTACTTCGCAAGACATCCAGATGTAATGCTAATGTAGCATGCTTTACGAATCTCACTGTCATGATACTTAGACTGACTGCGCAAATCTTTAGAGTTATTATGCCGTAATGGTAACATTTAACGTTAATGAGCAATAATACAGTTATATCGCTCTCTACGAGTCTACATTTCGGACTCATAATATTAATAAATTATATATCACGTACATTTCGATTGTTTCAAAATACCTAACATTAAAAAAATAAAACATATGCTATACTAACACACTCATACGCGTATATCTATATTTGAATATAAAACCTTTCGTTGCTTTTAATTCAACTGTAACTAAACGCGCTATTGATATTGGAACATTCTGTATAATTCAATGTACATTCGTAGAATACCATATCTGATACCCAACGGTGAATGACATCGTATACGTTGTCATTAAAACATAAATGTTTTTGCGTTCAAACTGCACGCGAACTCTCGAGATAATGTTACTTCTAGTAGCGAACACAGCAATTTGTCACGACTTGCTTCTCGACGAACGATTTAAAAACAACATTTTTCAATGTGCAACTCAGCTGAGACACTGCAGCAGGAGATAATGGCAAAATCGAATATCGCTGTACCTCACGGAAGTGAGCAGTAATAACGATTTTATGAAAGTTTAATGAGACCAGAATTTCCACCAGGCATTCTCATTCGAAGCGAGTCATTTACAAGAATGAAGAAGAATCTGTGAGATGCCTTGTTAAAACGTTAACTGTCCTGTTAAAACGTTAATTATTATTGTTATGAAAACGTTAACGATATTGGCAACATTGCGAATAGTGAGCATTCGTGTAAATGCGAAATGTTTAATATTGTACATGTATTTATTATATGTAATGAAACAATTCTTGGAATTATAAATCAAAGATACAGAAACATAACTCATCAACGAAACTTTTACAAACTTTGATCAATCTTTGATTAAAAACCTTTTAACTTTTTACGATACAATTTTTAGGTAAAGCGACGGAATCGTTCGACGTAAATTTTGGGTATCGTAAAACTTCTCTCTGGAAAGCGCCAATAAACGCGTTCCTCTCTTTCTCCTACAGGTCCCGAGTTGTTGATCAATGTTACGAGAACGCTACACTGCGGTGGAATATTTAAACGTGTGCTCGCGTGGCCAATATATATCGGAACATCAAACGTATACTTGCTTCCTTTGTGCGAGAATACTAACGTTGTAACATACCGTTATATAGACTATTTTTTCAAACTTTCATCCAGTTGCATCATCACTTTCTGCAAATGTTCTGGAAAACTATTTCGGCGTTGCAGTTGCCGGAAGTCATGTGTCAAGGGAATGGCATTCAATATCACTTTAAATATTACATCTGTTGATCCTCTTATACAAGTATTGTAAAAATGTTTTTAATTTGTAAAACGATGCTATCTAAAACGCGATAGCGATGTGATGTAATTTTTAAAATAAATTCCATCCGTGTTCTACATATTTGCATGAAGTTATACTATGTTGCATAGAAACGTACAAATAAAATATTTTAAACAAACATTTAAAAAACCACATATAGTTATATCTATACCTTTTTTTTTTAACAGAAACTAACCAACAAACTTTTCTCGTCATAAATTTGTATAGGATTATATTATGGCTTAAAAAGCTTTACGAATAAAAACGCGAGGATTCATTAACCACCTAGCGTCTAACGAGGTTTAAACCAGAGTTTCCGTAAATTAGTATGCGATACTTAATACTATTTTTTTTTATCAGGATTATGCTTGGCCACAGGTATTTATCAACCTTGCTTGTTACCAGTACTCATAACTTTGATCTCGTTACGAAAAGTAATGTAAGAGGAATCCCATATACTTAACTGGACCAAAAAAATGAAAATGCTGCGTATACTTAAATAAATATGCAGCATATGACTTTATGCAGAAAGGCTGAGAAACCGAGTAATATTGTAGGTATGTATGTCTAATTGTGGTATGCACCATGAGAAAATTGCAATAATTACGGCGATTCAACTGACGACATTAAATTAGTAATATAAGTTTATATTGTGTTCTCAGAAAAAAAAAACCATGAACTAAAACGGTTAAGACAAAATAAGATTAATATAAACTTAATATTCGATAATAACGTAAAAAATGTATTAAAAATTACAATAGTTGATTAGAGTTTTAAGAGAAAAAGGAAAGAACGAAAAAAAACGTAGCACAAAATGTTTTCCTCTCCAAAATTATAAGTACAATTATATAAATATATAATATATTAAGCTAGTGTTAAAGTCTAAATTTAGATATCATAACACACTCAATACGAATAATCTGTTGTGTATTATCGCTAGAATTAACATAATTGAGTGATTCCGCAGCTGGCAATGTGTGTCATCACATAATATTATATCTATACATAGCAACACCTATCCTATATTCATTGCTATTTAAAAATAAAGGTATATTCTGTTAATATCTCTAAAATTTTATCTCCAAAAAACAGTAACCTATTTACTGGGATAATTTTAAATGAAAGTTCTTAAAAAGAAGATAGAGTAAAAAATGAAAAAGTATTCAAAAACATTTTTCTAGTGCTAAGAGAGTTCTTTCCTGGGGAAAAAAATCTGACAAAAATAGGTTCCTTCCGGCGATTTATAATTTCTGAAAAATAACACTGTGTATAATGTTTATCATTTTATTTGTTTTCGTAAAAAAAAAAACCACGAGTGACATAAAAAAAAAACAAGAGACAAAAGATACATATATTATGTAGTGCTATTTATAGAATCTTGTTCCGCGGATGAATAATAATAGAAAAAAAGTAATCTTTCAAGTCACGTGTTTCGAGTCATGCTCGCTCAAAGATCTGTTATAAATCATGGCTTCTCGACTCGGTGAAAGCTAATCCCAGACAAAGCTTTAGATATTCTTAACAAATCACAGTCGATTGCACGGTTGCGACCCGGCACTTAACGAACTTATCTCGGCTTGCCCCGAGAGAATTGATCACCGAGATATAAGACTTCCGGCACGAATTTCCGAAGCCACCTCGGTCAGCTCCGGCTACGTGATCTCATAAGTAACTGCACAAAAACACGCCTAATCCATTTTCCGCAGCCATGATGCACCAAGCACGTGATCACTATCATTTTCCTCCATTTTGCAATGTCGTTCAATGTATTCGCGACTTTATAGATCCTGCAAACGGACACTACATCGTTTTATTTTTGTTTCCTTTTACTGATACGCTTTACCGGCAACCGGATTAAATGAAACGTCAAAAAAGTCGACCGATATTCTTTTTAAGAGTATTATATGTAGAAACGCGTGGATTGCTTTTTCACTTTTCACTCTCTCATCGTTCACGTTTTGTGTAGCAATAATGCTAACAAAACTAGTTAGATATAATTAGATTTCCTAATTTTATTGTTTTCACAATTTCGATATACACGTCAGTGATGTCCTTTTGTCAAATTTCACATGTTAATTCTCGTAAAACTAAACCAATAAGAGGTAGATAAAATGTCAAAAATCATGTACTAACTGTATCAACTATTAGACTTCTCATACATTTTTGCATAGTGCACAGCATAATAGATTTGTGAACTATTACACGTCATAACCAGCTGTGACGTGCCGAATTTCAAGACATTATTCCGCGAGTAACAGATGTCGCGCATTTCTAGAAATTGCTCTCAATTTCTCGATAAATTAATCGCAGGATTGGTGCAACGCCAAACTGTGCCAGCCATTTCCTACCACTGGGCTATCGTGTAGTTTTAAAGTCGTTGGCCAAAAATTAAACGCGACATCCTCGTGATGATTCGAACTATAGGTTACTAGGATGTTCTATTTATCTCGAATTTCTGTGAGTAGATATAATGAAATGGCAATGGATTAATCGTCGATTTTTTAGTAATTAATATGTTTCAATTAAACAGTCGAACAATCTTTCTCTCCAATTGGATAACTCTCACATGTCTTGCACTTTTCTCTAATTACTGTTCTTGACCATTACGTGGATAGATAGATTGTTCCTCGTTGCAGCTCGGACTTCGTGTAATCGTATCTCGAAAAATGTAATCGGAAGCTACGTTTTCGCAAAGGATCTATAATACCCATCAGGTACTGTATATAAGAGCAGACATCAGATAATTATCGTTTTGCGATTAATGCAATAAATATTTGATCGTGATTGTTTATTTTGTATTTTCGTATAATAATATTATTTAGAAATTTTCTAATAGCAAAGAATAATATAATTAATAATGTAATACGATTAAAAAAATCTCTTGTTACGTTTTATCCAAGAGTAAGCGTGACCACATGTCTTTCAAATCAACATAGTTATTAACTCAACACAGTTAACAATTGTTCGACATTAGCTCAATTTTGCACATTAACTACGTTTTTTGGGTCAACCGTGTACAACACATTAAAGAGCCATATATACGGAAGACCATAGTGATAACAAAACTTGCGAAACGCGAAGATAATTGCGGTGCAAAAACGACAGCTGAAAATTCGTTGTGTTAGGTATATAGCAGGTGTTGGAATTACAAATAACAAACAAATAGCGAAAAAAATATTTTTGTTCTTTTAATTTTTTGAATGAAAAAAAAATTAGAGAAAATCGAATAATCTATTAGTACAGCGAAATTAAAAATGAGAGACATGAAAAAGACATCTCTTTGAATGCAGGTGATGTACACGTTGATAGGTGCGAGGTGGCTTGTTTCCGTTATGATAGCACCACATGCAGTACCTATACATTGCCGTGTAAGCTAATTACCGCAGTATTTTAGCCGTGCGAGACCACTCACCTCACGGACTACGAAATTACGCTGCGAGTTTTGACAAGGAAATATTCCAAAACGGATATGATTTATTATTACCAAACAGTTTGCCTTAGTTATTCTCGTAAAGATTATTAAAATTTAATTACATTCATCATTACTCATACGCTAGTAAATATATTCAAATAAAAACTAATTAAGATTTAGTCGTATAAGTATTCCCTCCTGATTGCAGCTAAACGGATGGCACAACTGGAATATGCGGTTCTTCATCTTTGCCATTTAATCCGTGGTTGCATAAGAACCGGCTGGCTTAGTTTGGCTTTATGATTAATTTATCGAGAAATTTACAATTTCAAGGAATTAATTAAAATGTATCAAGAAATCTTTGTAATACATTTCGCATATGTATTGTTCTGAAAGAGCTAATATTATTATCAAGTAATATTGCGTTTCTAAATTCAATTAAAATACTTTTTTTTTTTCGCAAACACTACGCGAACGTTATTTTATCGAAAATATCTCGTTATCTTCCAAAATTCTCTGCAAATTCTCTCACATTCAAAATAATGTGCTCGCTGACATTATAGCCATTATTTAACCGCTAGATATAAATTAGTACATACAGAGACAATACAGATTGCTATGCGAGACAGCAGGAAAGAGAGGGCGCGCCAAGATACAGGGGAGAGAAAGGACCTACGAGAAAATGGTCAGACCGTTAGGAAGAGAGGGGTCGCAGGGTAGGAGAGGAGATTGGGAGAAGGGAGGAGGGTTGATACGTTCGAGGAGGGTAGCGTTGATGCAGTCGCACCAGCCAGTCAGTGGCTGCTACGGCACAGTAACGCGCGCGCGTGCTCCCTTTTAAATCGTTTTCATGCCTAACAAACAGAGAATTTTCATTGGAATATGACACAAAATTTATTGCAAATGGATAATCCCGTTAATCAAATAGTCGACAATCGTACCCGCCGATCTTGTCTCCCTTTTTGCGCCGTTCGCGATTTAGAATTTTTCGGTAATCCGCGTGTTATATTATACGAGTGACGGAAAGGATGGCTTCTTGCACAGCTTCTTACAAAATATCTTTCTAATTTTTTGCACGTGAATCTTGAAATTCATAAAGCTCCGCGGGAAAGTTGGATAATGTGAGCAAAGTGTATTGAATTAATGTTGCCGTCTTTGCTCAATCTAGAATGAAACATCAAACGAAGATAATAAGTAATCAAGTGGGCGGACTTAACTGACAAAGAGACGCTCTTGAAGTCCTGATGATGAAATATCCTCGAGCTTGCAATTCGATTATACGTTTATCTCACGAGTATGTGACATCGACGATTTATTACTACGGTATTATATCATTATCGATTGCCCGTTAAAATATTCCTCTTCACACAAATATATTTATCTAAATTTGTTCGAGAAACTACTTACAAAAAAAGAATAAGATATTAGTGACTTGCTTTTTTAAACTATTTTTGTGCACTAAATAACAATCATTTGTTTTGCTGTTGTAAATTCAGACTTTTTCTTTCACCAGTTTTTCGAAACATGTATCTGTAAGATACGTATTTCTGATAGTCATTCAAACAATCGCCGTGAAAGCATTAAACGAGTTATTTGCGCCGAGATAAAACATAATTTTTCTAAAAGAAATGAATAAACAAATCGTTAAAACAAGCGGATAAACAAATCGTGAACGAATTGTGATAAAAACAGAGTTATTCAATTTGACAATCAATTGTTGTGCGCGAGATTTTCGGTTAGCTGACGAAAAATTAAATTAAAAGTTTATACGTGGTTTTTTTTAGTTTGAAACATAAATTTCATATGACAAATATGCCGTGTGCGACATTTATCTTCTAGATAAAAATTTAATTATAACTAAAGAATATTATTTAAAAAGTATAGTAATATCATATTGAGCAACATATGAAACATTTCTTTTTCATTAGCACTATACTATACTCTTTTCAAGTTATTTTATTATAAAATCTAGGACACACTTTGCAACCTTAATTTACAATTTAAAAAATTATTTTTAAAAATATATTGCAACCATCTTTAATGTGTATATTCTTGAATAATTCAAAATAAGTTTTCGATATTATGATTATCATCGTCATGTAATCTCTTCTTTAGTAATCTCAAATAAATTACTTTCCCGAACCTTGAGAACAGGGCATAATCTAACTTTTCTGCGAAAGACATCGTTAAAAATTCCGACTACATAAAGTAAGTAGTAGCTAAAGTTACAATCTACGGCTAGATAACTTTGTCTTCCTCTTCAAATAGAAACTTTAGGAAATACGATCCAGAATCCTCAGATTTGAGCAATTAATTGAAACAGTTCGAGTGAGATGTACATTGTCTATTATATTTTCATCTAATTCGAAGCTGAACTGTACGACTGTTTTGTGATATATTTGATGCAAGTTCGATGAAGATTCCTGCCGCATTTTGGCCCAAATTCGTGAATTATCAATTAATTGGATGGTTTGCAATTACGATTAATTCTGCTGCTTAATTAACTGCGGCATAGCTGATACTTTGAAAATTATCCCGACTTCATGATCTATTTAATTCTTTGTCTATTTAATCCAATAATCAATTGCGCGTAATACAATTGACGACGCACAATGCAAATAACAATAAATATTTTAAAGAATAAATAATTTCCAATAAAATGATTTCAAAATAGTGATGATTAAGTGAAATGCGTTTCATACATCAAGCAAATTTAATTAATATATAACTTGATATGAGAAATATGCATATCGTGAACCATAATATTAATAGTTTATATAATATATTTATTAATTATATGTACATAAGCAAACTACATTATGTTAATTACCATGAATGTAGAATAACAGAAGAACAATATTAGTATGCATATCAATATCGACTACCATGTGAAACATAAATAATCTAAAAGATTTACATATCTAAAATTAAAAGACTTTCTAAAAATCACAAAAGCAAAATTATTCTATTCGTTAATTCCGTTTCTCTATTTTTTTCTTTTTGCTTGTTCGCTCATTATTCCTTTAATCTTTGTAACATGCATTATTATTTTACAAAACTGCGCGCGCGCGCGTTATTACAAACAATCACCGATCTCACAATCCTGGTTCGTGATTGTGTGCTAAACCAACGGTGAAAACCAATTGATTTGACGAGCAGATGTTCGCAATCAGCGTAAATTTAGCATCCGAAAAACGGCGCCCCGTTAATAAACGAGTTGCTGCTTTCACCGTCAACAAAATGGACTTTCCCGTATACTTCAATATCACTACCGAATCGTTATTGCTATTTTAGTAGTTTATGCAATATCCATTACAACATTGCATATTATGGAATTTTCGGGTTATAAATAAAATTATTCGTGCAAAATATTACTCGAGAGAGATAAATTAGGAATATAGGGAACAAAGGGTGCAAGAAGATGAATGCATTTGCGTGATTTGTGAATTCTCAATCAACAATAGTCTATTCTTGTCATTTGATAAAAACAAGAAGAAATATTAACTTTTCATTTAATTTTAATAACGTATAAATATCATATCAATTTTAATAAAGAGAAATTGATACGCGCCATTTGTAAAATTTATAATTAAAACGTTATAAATAGTTTTTATATCATAAAAATATTAATTGTTATTTTATGACTGGAATAATTTACTAAAATGATGAAGAGTGCTAAAGCAATTAGAACAGATATATAAAATGTGTAATGAATTATCCGTGCCTTTTCTCTTAACAGATGCTTTAATGGATCCACCTTAACGAGTGAATTTTCTCTCTCTAGAGAACCAATGTATAAAACTAGTTCAAGAATAAAACTTTTACTATCTATTAGAATATCATGAACTTTAATTAACATCTTTATCATGAATATTAAGTAACTGTATAATTCAGCCATAAAATTTTCGTTAAAGAAGAATCAATTCTGAATTCCATCAAATCGTGAGAAAAACTCGATACTATTTCTAATATAGCTTTGATATCTTCTACCTTGGATTGCAATCATTTTCTCCTCCTCCTTTTTGCAGTATGTATCTGTACAAGTACAATACCGACCATGTAGGGCCAGTGAGCAACAGGTCGTCAAGAAGTGACATTTGATCATGCTTCTATTGAACGCTCATGCGTGAGATCGTAAAGTCTTTCCTGTAATTCATAATGCATGTCCGCGTAGAAAAAGAAACTGCACAAGAGCATTCCGACACGGTGCAACGTAGCCATCAAACTTCCGTCGGAAGTTTGAACCGCGCAACAGGTATACATTCCGCAACAACGAATTACAACCGACCTCGGTCCGTCGTTCTGACGATCGTTTGGCAAAGCTAGAAGTTCGCCAGGAACAACGCAACTTTCAGCGACGTAGCCACGTCGAAGTTTTTAATTACACGAAATCCGGAGTCGTTATCGACGCGCGACCGCACGCTCGCGCTCGCACATCTGCAATTTCTCGGCCATGCAACGAGGCACGGCGCTTCGTGACCGAGCAATTTAAACTTGCGGCTTGCACGATACCACCTGCGGGTTCGAAGTTCGGAAGACCTATCAAAATATCCAATAGCAGGGTCGTCACCGAACCGATAGCGTTGGATAACACGTTGTCTTGATACGGTGTAACACTTTATATCTAAACAATTTTATTTCGTTAAATGCATACCTGCAGTTTTTAACGCATTGTCCTCTATAAAACAGAAGAGCACAAGTAAAAACATTTTTAGTTATTTTTGTTTTTTTTTGTTAACATATGCCTAATATCGACACGAAATCAATAAAATAAACATTAATCACAGTCAATCGTACAATATTTTGAAATACGACTGCATGTAAATATGATATATCAAAAAAGAAACGAGAAAGTGTTGGACGTAATAGGTAATAAATATTATTTTTTTCCGAGAATTCAAGAGGAAAGTGATAAGTCATCATGAAAACAATGGTGAAATCCAGGTCGGCAATAAATTCATTCTAATTTTTACGCGTAAATGACGCAGTTCAAATCGGTAAATGTTCCGAGTAAGCGCGTTAATGTGCCACATTTCATCCTTTACGTAAAAATGTTGAAAAATTGTGACAGCCTAAAGGTCGCACATAAAATTTGCGCAAAGCTTAGAAAGAACGTGCAACACTGAGAAAGATAAGTCCTGTATAATAAAAACAAATGGAAAATTACACAGGCATCATGACGACACATGTATGTTGCCTCTGTACCTTCGAGATCTCTTACATTAGCATACTCTGGAAACATATGTCGCGACACATCGCGTCCCTCAGAAAACTATAACATGCCTTCTGTATAAATCACAAGTTGCGCCTCAAATATAATTGTAAAGCTTACAAATTTTATTTTTAATTAAGTTCGTAATCGTTAATATTTTTTCGTTATCTTGCCCAGTTAATTAAATATTTTACATATATACATATGTATATTTATATACGTACTCAGTATAAATTTAAATGGTCTCTGCATTTTTAGAATCAGTAAATAATCAATTTTATAAATTAGAATTAATTTTTTTTCACTATGATATTTTTATTTAAAAATGTCATCGAATTGAAAATAACATATGTCGCATTCAACTTGTAAATCAGTTGCTCCTCACTTCTGATACGTTATACATACGGAATACGAAAAACACGATCAGTCGAATCTCCCCCAGCCCGCACTAGCACGTCCTTTCCGTCGATCGTGCGCAAGACCTCCGATCTTCCGCTCGAAGCTGATATCGCTCTCCCGTTGATATTGCCAAGGAAGAGTAGCGACGTAAATCATCGTGAATTCAAAGCCCGAGGCGGACAAGCAAAAGCCGCGGCAACATCGAAATCGCCAACGTGTTGGAAACCTGAAACTAGTAACAAACAACATAATTTACCGATTATGACGTCATGAAGATTCTGCTTCTGGCATTATTGAGCTGCATTTGCTCGGCTGATGATCGACGATTGAAGTCTATTAGACAATGGGCCAGGAAGATCGACATCTCGAAGACCGATAACATCTCACATATATCATTGTTGAATAAATATGTGGACTTGATGACTGATGCTGTGAGACTACGTCACTACGATAATCACATAAGTGTACGTTTGAATCATTTTTACAATGAACTACCTCATCCGATCAGACATCGACGTCACCAATCTCGATCGATGGAACCGAACGGTCTGGTCCATCATCTTAGCTGGCCGGTGAAGAAGGAAGCGGTGGTCGAAGGTGATCTCGTGCTAGGTGGCCTGATGATGGTTCACGAGAGGGAGGACACCGTCACGTGCGGACCTGTGATGCCTCAGGGGGGTATTCAAGCATTAGAGGCAATGCTCTATACTCTGGATATTCTTAATCAAGAAGACATCGTCCCGGGAGTTAAGATCGGGGCTCACATACTCGATGATTGTGACAAGGATACGTACGGTCTTGAAATGGCGGTAGATTTCATTAAAGGTACGTACACGTTGATTTATCGAAATCTGATAGTGAACTCTTCATTCTAATTCGTAGTTAATTTTTCTCAAACTGAAGGAAACAGAAAGTTAAGAATGACTTAAAAATTACACCTTTTCATTTTTATATTATTTATCTTTTAACTCAACGAGTTGAGCTCATAAAACTCGTCAAATATTAGAATTCACCGTTCAATATCGAGATACACAGATTCAGTAAATATTATAACATATATGTGTTTGTCGAATGTTATTTGATACGTGAACTTATTCATCTTCATGCTCGTGGATCGCTTTTTAATTAACGAAGTGCAAAAGAAAATCTCTATACGTTCTTGACAAAAGATTCATATAGGTCAGTGTATGATGGAACGCAAATTTCTGATTAAAGTTGATGTTGGACACATATTATCAGTACACTATCATCTGAGTAGTATTCAACGAAGCTATTCGCATATTGTTATTGTCTTGTGTAAAACGACATACCATCAATTTCAATAATGACATTTAATAACATAGATGAATATTATTATAATATTACAATAACTTCTTTTTGGCTATTCATAGTGAAATAAGATTTGTAAAGACGCATTAAAATAATTTAATACACTAAAATTTATTTTACTAAATTACATTATGCAAATTTATAATTTTTTAAATTCATACAATGAAATATATATATATTAATATTTAGAAACTATCAAAAACAGATTTGACAAATGTACTAAAACAGGAGTTATGTGTATTAACTAATAAAGTTTTAATCAGATTAACAAAGTTGAATAAATTGGATATCGATATTCAAAATGTCACGTATTAATTTCCCGCTTACATATATCACGTTTTCGAAGTCTATTAAAAAAGATCAAATGTTCGTTATTACGATAAACGCGAATCAATATATTATATGTATCTATAGAAAAATCAATTACTAAAGATAAAACCATTATAGAGATATCCCATCTCAAAATGAAAATCGAATTATACGATGAGATATGATGGCAGACAGTCGCGTTTTATAATGATAATTAAATTAGACTGTTAATTCGTTCGATACTTTATTAGACTAGATTTTCTGTTATTTATATATTGCACATTGTGCTGTGGCAAAACCAGTATACTCACAATCAGTATGAATGTCTAATAATTTATTACTAAGGATACTTCAGACAAAATTAACTCATCAGCGAAAGTACTGAATATTTAACCAGCTCCTTTTCGCGCTTATAGCAAGCAATTTTTTAAAAATTCTCTTTTCATAAGATGAATTTAAATAAAAATCCTTATTCGCGATCCTTTCGAAGTAGTCTTCCCTCTTGTCGCACGTAGAAAAGAGAAACGTGACTTCCGAATGATGTAGGGATGGCTGCTAAAAAATCAAGCAGCGAGTCTCAGCCATCCTTTGATTCTAAGCGTTGAGGTGGCAAACTCTAGTTCGGTTTATGAATTTCAATGCATTCCGGAAGATAAAATGTCATTTTTCCTGCGTGAGATGTACGTGGAAATGTGAATGATTTTATTCACAACAGAAAATCGTTGGAAGCTCGACTGCTCTTAGCGTAAAGATGCATGATGTATCAAATTGATATCGCATGTTGGAAATACGTAATACGTCAAGGTAAATGTGATGCATATTCGATAGTTATAACGAACATGACCGACATATCATGTGTAAAAGACTCAAAAAGTACAGCTTAAAAAACTCACTTAAAAGGTGCGCAGAAGGCACTATTTCAACCTTAATGCGTGATATATATACTATCCACAGTTAATTCTACTTAATGGTGTCCTGTGTGCATTTACTTTCCCGTGCTACTCGTTAATTATTTTTCTTTGCTACATTCTCGTTGACGTACTTAATTCCGTGCTCCCATCCCTAGCTCTAGGTGTGATCAAAAACTTAAGATGTTTTTGCTATTAACAAAAAGAAAATATAATGATTATACATCTCTGCAAATATTTGTCTCTCATTAGGCAGCAAAAGCGAAAAAATGTTACTAACTGCCTTTATTAAATTTGTTTTTATAATTAAAAGTAAACTTTGTTTTTAAGAAATAATTGTTTTGTAGTAAAAGTTAACAATTCTATGATCGTTAAATTTCTAGTAAGCATAATATACTCTCTGAGATTAACTTGCAATTATTAATTAACTTTTATTTATTTTAGATATTTTGTGTATCAGCAAAAAATGGTTAAGCTTTCATTATTTGCTATTAAGTTTGCTGAATCAACCCAATTAAATGATTTGATCATACGCGAAAGTATGAGAATTCACATGTGTGTGTCTCGAAATTTTTCTAATTGTGTATAACTATTATATTTAGTTCCAAGTGTATCTTACACACGTTATTTCGAAATTATAACTTGAAAGTTTGAATATCTTTTTGCTCCCGTTTTATTAAAACACAACGTGCGCGATATTTCAGAGGACATGCATCACAATTTGCAGCGTTTATTGCATACGGATAGCTAAAAAAAAACAAGAAAATATGATGTATCTAGTGCAAAATAAAAAACATATGCTATACAGTCACTCAAAAATGTTCAATTTAAACGTTAATTTAGAAGAACAAATTAACTTTGCAACTACTTATAATTCGAGCAAGCGATCGAAGTTTGGTGCAGTCGGTTGCGGATATCATGTTGTGTATGGTACATACATATACATTATTCATATTCAAAAGAACGCTAATACCAAAACAGATTTTTCTTTAAAGTTTCATTTGCCATTATTTATGTATTTTATACGTTGTAAAATATAAGAAGAATTTCATTTATAGAAAGAATTGTATAATCCAATTAAGATACAAATAATTATCAATAATTCAACGATCAAAGAAAAATAAATGCAATGATTATGACAGTTTATTTATATTATGTTAAATTGAAACTAATTCGAAACTGATCACGAATAAATAATGTACATTAGCGCATTATGGTTTTGACGTATAAATTTAGAATTAATAATTATATAATAGTATATTAGTGCGCATTTGTATAACATGAGACGCATAAATTTAAATAGCCCCTAAAATTTAGTGTTCGCTCACTTTCTCTTACATTTGTAATGAGAAAACGTATTTGTCATTAGACTCTATTACTAGATAGAGTATCTTCAAGATCCTGGTTATTAAATTTTGTTATTGAACGACTTGGCACGACTCCATTATATGGGCGATATTATCTTGACGTTAATAAATACGAAGTGAAAACGTACACCCGGGCTGATATTAGCTATATAAATTTGACGCAGATCCAGGATTACATAAGCACGCGTTAGGGTTGCCACGACGGATAGTCTTACCTTGAACATTCTACGTCGTCTAGAAGAAATCGTCATCCTTAGTAAACCCTATTCTCTCACAATAACACTGGAAGACCGCGAACATTTTCTACAATATTTCGTCCGTTTGTGACGTGAGTTTAAAGTTTCAAGTTTCAATGCGTACTTCGTTGTTTCGGGAAAATAAATTATTCTCATCAATTACCTATGTCATAACGACGTAAAACTTTTTAGCTGACAATTTTGATAGCCTGTTTAAGATCACAGCAGAGTAACTTGTCATTACAGTTGAAATTTCTTCAGTCATTTATTATGTTTTATCATACACTTTACGTTTGCCTCCAATAAAATTGCGATTCTATAATGTGATATGCAATATTTTTGAAAAACGTTTATGATTAGACAAAAAAATATGTAGTTAAATACAATAAAATTATATATAAATTAATTATAAATACTTGTATAAAATTTATTTATACATTCAATATCGTTAACGTTTATTTATAATTTTATCTCGAAATTTTTGACAATTTCATCACTCATATAAGATTTAGAATATTAATAAAAATGAACATAGAGCAACGAAATTGAAATAGATAAGGAATAAGATTTTAAAATAGTAAAAAATCATTATCTAAAAAATAGAATCTTTTGCAACTAAAATGTGTCACTTTTTTTTATCTCTTTTACACAAGACAACGACCACAGATTTGTTTGATCTCTTTTGACATCCATTCAAGTTAGATATTTGATCGCATAAATTTCCGCGACCCGCATTACGATCCATGATCACGATAGACGTCGACAAACGAGAAGGGGAAAAATATGTGATAAAAAATGGTTCAATGTTAGCACTTTCTTACCTGACCATTTATATATTTTATATATATGTATATATACATAGATATAAAATACGTACTCGTATACGTATATGTGTATATCATATATATGTATATATTGGGTTGGAGAAAGCTTTACATATATGTAAAATCTTTCTCAACTCACCATTTGTTGCGAAAATTTCATTACAATTATATCATTCGATAGAGTAAAATTTCAGTTTAAAAAATTTGTTTTTCTTAATTGCAGTATGATAATTTTTAACGGAGTTATGAGCAATTAAAATTAGAATGCTCTTTCACTTAATTCGCGAATAACTCAGGAACAAAAAATTATAGAAATATAAAAAAAAAACAATTTTATAAGAAAAGCTTCAAGAATTCACGATAGGCAGTCAAAAATTTTCGTAAATTTTTTTGGACACGTGAAAGATGCACAAAGTAAAAAGAAAATTTTTTATCTTTTCCAACTGTTAGTTTTTTACACATAAAAATTACCAAACTCACAAACTAAAAATATAGTAACCCTTCGAAAGTAAAGATTTCAAGCTTTAAGATGTATAAATACAAAATATATTGTAATAAATTAAACAAAACAGATAAAATTGTGTATTTCTTTCTACGTGCGTATCATTATTTTTAACAATTTCTTTTCTACATTAATTCGAAAATTTTTATCCGACTTTTATGTAAATATACGCATATTTCTAACAAATTTTTTGATCAGTAATCTATTTTATGAATTTATGCTGTTTATTTATTTTAAAATATACGTCTATTCACTTCTTCATTTATATTGTATTTGCAGTGCTCTTTGTGATAACTTTCCTAGCTATTTTCACACAGAAATAGCCCCTTAATTCAATTAAAACGCTCAGACAAAGGAAATTATGAAATCGACTTTAATTTCCGCGCGTACGTGAGATGTGATACTAATACAATACTTATAAGATTATCAAAGCATCGCTAACCTTTAAATAACATTCAGCAAAAATGATTCTGGTATATTTTATGACTTCCATTCGCTATTCTCTGCAAATGATACATGCTCACGAAATACGCGTCTTTTATCAATCTCATGAAAGTTTATCCAATTTTATCTGATTGTATCCAGCGACAGGATAATAAAAGTACCTTTGATTTGAAAGAAAGGAGACAAAACAGAAAAAAGAGAGAAAGACGAGGGACGAGAAATCGTAGGGAGATTTCGGAGTTTACGTCAGCCATCGTTTACTACGACAGTCTCTCGGTGAATCAAGGAAAACGCAGTTAAACCAACTGGTGAAATACGCCCGCAGTTTCAGGGGACATTCCAAGATGGCACCGATGGGAGCTTTTGCTCTATTTTATCAATCCAGCCCTCGGGGGCTAGCCGCACCGCGGAAAAAGCGACTAGCATACGTAGCTTGCTATTTCGCACATGAGACCATCGAACGATTAACCTATCTCAAAAGCATTCATGAAAAAGTTGAATCAGCACATACCTACAATTTATTCATCGGAAAAACGATGAATATGTAGATAGCATATTTTTCCGATTTCAAATTGAACAGAGATGCTAAATTTATTGCATCATCATTATATCAAATTATATTCCAAACTGTTTAATAAATGTATCCATTAGAAAAAGATTATTATTTTTTTTATCGACTATAAAGATATTAGTATTATTAAAAATTAATTAAACATAATAATATATATATGTATATTATGATATATTTAATACTGCAGATATAATAAAATAAAATTACCAAGCAATTTCTTCGAACTTCACAATAAAGTTTCTTTAAACGTTTGAATCTCTACGAAATGCAAATATATTCGACCTCATTAAAATTGTTCCATTCTACACAGCGATAAATTACATTAAAAAATGCATGAAGAAAACGAACAAATCGATAACTTAGAATGAGAGTGGATAACATGTCAATTTTTTTTATTTATTCATTAAAATAAATCTTATGGTAGAGAGATTACATAGTCATTTAATAAATAATAAATTATTTCTTCTTTTATAACCCTTTTATAGAATATACCGACTCTTATTTTCTCTTTTACTCTTAGCTTATTGATTATTATTGTATACTTTATTTAACGCGTCATCATTTGTTAACATTGTTTTATCGGAAGTAATAACATGTTTCAACAACAAAACAAAGAGTTGCAATATGGAAAGCTTTACAAAAGTTGCATAATAGTTTTAATACCACATTCATATATAATAGAAATTAAATGATGTAACAAATTTTTTTTTCATCAAATAAGTACGCGAATAGTCAAAAACCAAATCAAATAAAATCTCAAATTTAAGATAAAATAATTTTAGATAAATCAATACTGTTTAATGTCAAGTATACAATAATAAATATTAATTAAAATTAATTGGTATTAAAGACAAAATAATTACACACAAATAATTCTTTTGATATACATATACATATGTATACTTCTGAATTTGATAAACATTTTACATTGCGATTCGAATTTTAGTGCACATTCGACACGTTATAAAATATCTTAGACACAAATTTAATTCGCACTTATCTCAAGCACAGAATTTCATTGGTTCCAGTGAAGCAAAAATCCAGATAAACATACGCCGATAACCGGAAAGAGCTCTCCCATTGGGGTAGTCGTTTGGAAAGAACGTGGTAAAATTGTAGTCCACGCGACGCGCACCAACGTCCAGGCAGTTATTCGCTGCCCACAGAATTGCTTCCGCTCCGTGAGATATGCGCGTTATCTCCATGAACGAACGATATTGCAAAAAATAACATTTCACAGAAAAGGGGAGAACAAAGTGCCAAAATGTACGGTAGTTAAAAATATTCGTGCATTTCGCAAAAAGCACGCGTATGCAATTTGTAGAAATATCATCTGCCAGATTTTTGAACGCTTTGCAATTCATGTTGATACGCATTGCATTAAATGATATATCCTCGGGAAATAATTTCGATTGTACCTGAGGGAATGGCTGACAATGTTTCGTTAAATACCGGTGAAAATTGATTCCACCTTGCTTGTTGCCTGGCGCGACGTGACAACGTCGTGTTTTTTGATAAAATTGCAATAGAAAAATTGAGGTTGACAATATACTCGTTGAAAATACATTCAGTTTACAAGTGTTGTTTTTCATCACGCATTGAGTAAATTACAATAGAATGATCGATATAAAAAAAACGGATAATACATATCATTTTCAATTAAATTATTTAAAGTATTGGTTGAAAATTAACAAAAACTGACGATTGATGCTCAGAGAATACTACAGTATTTATATTGGAATTTACATTATTCACATGGAGATGCATCATTACAATATTATAATTGTGTAATTTACTGTAATAAATAATTAATCTTAAAATAATTTTATATTATATTGTGATAGTTAAAACATTACGAAAATGTCCGTTTAAAAAAACATTGAAGATTAAAAATCGATCGTCATATCTGAACTCGAATAAATCTTACACGCTGATATGGAACACCCTGCTGAAACTAAACCTTATAGGATACCTTGGGGTGTCTTTCTTCCTTATCAAGACAAGAAAACAGTTGAAATGTATACTTCTGTAAAATGTATGATTTAAACCAGCCGATCTCATGAAATTTTACCTCAAAAGTTTACTCGGGAGTGTTTCACGTTGATAACGAGAAAACTATCCACGAGTAGGAACAGACACGTAGCACGAAGTGTAGAAAATTAGAAACGTAATAAAGTAGGGTGTTTTTCTTGGGCTTTGATCTTTATTAAAACGAACACGCAATTCCCTTCAACGTCACAAGAGATACGCCGCTTCAAACACATCACACATCAAATATACATCGCTGCAGGATCATCAAACGTGTTACAAGAGGAATACTCTCTAAAAATCTTGGAGTTACGGATTTTCTCACTCTTTTTGGAGTGAAATTCAGTCCAAAGGAAAGAAATTTCGCTCCTTCCTTGGAGTGAATCTCATTCAAAAAACAAGAGTAAAAATCTGCCACTCTTATTTAAGAGTGCTAATTTTATTCTTTTTCAATAGTGGCAGTATTTTAACTCTTTTGGAATGAAATTTCACTCTAAGAAATTTAAAGAGTACGAATCTTAAAGGGTTCCTTTCATCACGTAATGTTTTATTTTTTCTTAAAAAGAAACCTATGATTTGTTTTATACCAACGTAATGTATATCATGAAAAACTATAGGCAACTTTCGCCGCACAAGTTTCTGTGAAGAATTTGTTTTCTCATTATATACCATACTTTATACAAATTTACTACAATACCAATGAGCTCAAGCAGAATAATATGATGTTCTTAAAAAAAAAGAGGACATAGTCAATAAAATTAAATAAAAAGTGCTTGTTAGTTTCCTCCATCCACTCAGCGGTTCTGTGAACAAAGACGGAAAAAAGAACAAGAGAAAGATTTCACTTCGAAGAGTTACCTTAGAAACGACGCGTCTCATATAACGCCCCAAGCCACAGTAGGCTCTCTTTTTTAACCCTTATTGTACAGGTCTTCTTTTAACAAGAGAGTTAATATTTAAATCTGTAAATTCTGCCAAATTAATAAAAATACTATCATATATTTTCATGCATATATCACTTTCAGTAAAAATAACTTAAAACTTTTATACAATTTCAATAACAGATCTCTAACCGTATTAAATAACGATTTCTGGCAAAACTACGGAAGATAAAAAACCATACAAAGTCACAAAAAAATTTTTTTTGAAATAATGAAATCATTTTCGGCTTTTCGACAAAACAGCAATCGAAGTATTTATTTATACACTGCTTAATTTCAAATACTAAAAAAATTGTCACAATTTTCTTTTAATACAAAATATATCTTTAATTAATTGTAACTTATTGTCATATTGTGTAAAATATATTGCTATTTAATTTGATATTGTAATGTATTGCTATATAAATTATAAAGCAATTTTTATAATTTATTATATTGTAACTTCGTTCCCTTACTTAAAATACTAAATGTGAAATTAATTATAATAACACAGAGGGTAAATTGTGTAAGTTGCACATATACGTTTGAAAAGAATGAATTGGAGATTTAAATGTTATATTCAAAAAAAGAAACAAATATCAAAATATTTGTTATAATTACAAATAATATATTTAGAATATATTTTACTAGAGCAGAGAAAGAATATTAAAAAAATAAAATTTATGTAATAATTGTACAATCTAAGTCGACTTATACTATTACTGCATCCAACTTCTCACATATTACGTTATTATCACGATTATAATTTTAACGTAAATCTGCATTTGAAGATATAAGCCTGGCCGGAACAACTGTATGTATTACAAAGTTATTACAATACCTGCTTATTCAGCAAAATTGTATACGTAAACAGAATTATTCGGGTTATATAAACGAAATGAAACGCGGCTTTAGCCATAATTTCTGCAGTACTACTGTCATTAATTTCGTATCCGATTAGTTCAAATTGAAAAATGATCCTTCTCTGGACATCCGCATATTTATAAATTGTAAAATAATACCGAGTGATATAATTTGCTAATGTTCTTATAAAAATTACATAAATTTAGTTTCGTAATTTGTTTATATCTTTTTATATGGAGATTTAATATTATTTTTGTTACCTTATTAGAGTATTTAAAATTGATTTTTAAATCTGTGCACATTTTCTCTTTCTTGCAGTATAATATGCAGTATACCTTTTGTTATAATATAGGAGTATTTTTAAAATGTAAAATATCTCCGTTACTTGCGATTTGGGAGATATCACCTTTAATTCCTTATTACACTCAAGACGCGACTCGAAGTCTAGTCTGCTTCGTTCGCTTTTTCAATAGCTCTTGAATAGTCGAGGCTTTTGCGATGCAGAACGTTTTGAGAACCGATCCGACCCTCAAAATACAAGAGAAGCCACTTTCTCGAGCGAATCTTTAAGAAATTGTTGAAATTCACTTTTAGGAATTACCTGATAACAGAAAGCGTGAGACTACATAGCAATAATAACTTGAACATTAAATAGACAAGTCATTATTTGTTCTACATGTAATTAATATTTTAAAAACTGCTTCTTTTTGCAGTGATGTACTTCTCTACTATGCATATTTAAAATAAATAAGTCGTAATTAATGCTACGAAATATTGAATTTCATGTTTATGATTAAAAATTCCTAAAGAATTATATTATTTCTACAAAGAAATATTTTCTTTTCTTATACCTATTCACGGAATGTTTTGTTTAACTTTGAATACACTTAAATATAATAGTTTTTTTTTTAATAGCAAAAAAATCGCTACATATTTCTTTTACTTATTGTGCAACGATATTTTTAAAATCTATTTAAAAATTGTTAACCAGATATCTAAAAAAAAAAATAAAAAGTCGTTTTACAATATTTCTACAAAATGTTCACATGCACTCTACCTACATTCAGTCAACAAATAAAATATGACAACGTGCACAATACCGCACCTCATATTTTATTGGCAACTATAAAATATCATAGACGCAGACATGAATCGAAGCTAGAATAACAAGCGTGATTTCGTAGTTTCGAAAAACGTCAATAATATCTGACATTTTTCTACAAGTAAAAACTATTGGAAATAAATACTTATATCCTAATAACGCTATAGATTTTTTTTATGACGCACGTATACATACTAACACTATTGTTGTTTTATATTTTGATATATGTATACATACATCTATGTGATGTATAAGTAAAAAAAGTAAGATTCCATATATTTATGTTTTTGTTGAGTACTATTTATTAATTATAGACGTGGCAAAAAGCTTTCAATTTTTATCAACTATTCTACGTAAGTATATATCAATTTTCTCAATTTTCGATCTGAAAAGGAACATTCATGATGTTAAAATACTCGTGTAACTCATTTCAAAATGGTTAAATAGAAACTCGTTTCTTATTTCCGTAATAATATCCTCTTTTAAGATAATCGCCTTTGTCATCGGAGCTGACTTAAAAAAAGCAAAACTTCTCTTCTAAAGAAGCTCCTTGTCTCACGCTGTTCTTTTTCAAGTCCCATGAGTTTACATCTAGCAAAACACCTATCACGTAACAAAAAACGAAATAGACGTCCTACTCTCATCTAATACTACTTTTTAACCTATACGCTCACAGAATTTGATAGAAACGTATCATCAACTATGAAGACAGAAAAGCTCCTTTTATTACTTGTATTTTAACAAATTTTAAAAAACTTTAATTGCAAATTAAATTAAAGCTGATTACCTACTAACAATAAGATACCTCTGCAAATTTCACATTATGTATATGTTATTTTAATTTTGTCATTTATCGATGTTTTTCTGAATGTAAACAGTTTAAATTAATAATTTTAATATTATTGGGAATGGTACAACCGAAGAATTCGAATAATAATAAATAATGAGAATGTCCCATATCGCAATATAGAAGAACAAAATTCCGCATTAAATAATAATCCGATATATTTTCAAATTATTCCGAGTATCAAATTTATACAAATATTATCAGTAGTTTAATTTTTATGTACGTATGTATGAATAATGTAATGTACTTTGATTTCTTTTCTAAGAAGAAAAAAAAATTTAATCACGCATAAGCACATGCGCGCGATATATAAAATTTAATTTTTATTGAAAGAACGCTCAGTTTTAAAACTAAATATTATGAAATATGTGATTATTAAACATTTTGATCATAATATTTAATGATATTAACTGTTTATTTCATGATATTACAATATTCAATTTTCAGACCAAAGTATTGGAAAATTTCATCACTTTGAAAAAAAGTGTCATATATGCACGTATGTCTGAAAGGTATCTTAAATAAAACCGTATCGCTAATGTATCGTACGTGACTGTATCGTTAAAAAAACAGTGTAAGACAAGATAAAAAGTACGCTTTAGACTTTGGTAACGAATGGTAACGAGAACGCTTTAGGCCAACGACCGACTCGGCTCGTTCGTGTTCAAAGATAGTAATAGGAAACGAGAGATAATTTTAATCTGACTATCGGTGGAAGGTAGATATGCTCCTTTCGATCGAAGAATTTCAGCAAAAGGTGATTGTAAGTGCGGAGTTCTCTGAATATATGTACATTATCTCGATTGCGCGTTACTAGATTGCTCATTGGATGCCGTAATCTTTTTATATTCCCTCACATATAAATCAAGATAACACTCAAGTAATTAATGTGATCATAAAATCTGCAATATGTACGGCTTTATATTATGGATATAAATCTAGTTTGCAGAATGACATCTTATAAGTTTCAATCTTCAAACTGTCATTTTAAATAAAACATCTCAAAGATGTTATGATATAAAATCTTCAAAGAAAAACATGAATTTCCGATATTGTTCAATACACTTCCGAATAGACTAAAAACGTTTCACAAATCTTAATATAAGTTTGTTACTTTGTTAAATTTTCAATTGAGTACAAGTCGAGTATATGATGTAAATGTTATGGATATTGTGTTATGTACATAATACTATCTCAATATCTTAACTCAGATTAAATGCATTTTTTGTAAAATTCTTTGGACATAATACAGATTAAGAAAATTGCTAGTGTAAACTCTTCCGAATTGTGAATATTCATAATGAGGTGGAATTCCAGGCTGACGTAATTTTCTAAAATGAGAAATGTGAAAATCTCGAGAATTACTTTTTTTTAACCTGGTAACCACGAATTGATCGAGAATCCGTGTCGAAAGATGTAATTTCCACATTCACAGGTTGCGCGCACGCGTGCTATCGTAACAAAGAATCGACACTGTCGTGCCAGCAACCCAATTTTCGGGTCTCGACAACAGCAGAAAAACGAAAAAAGTGCGAAAAAGGATCACTTTTGCGCAGAGGCCAAGCACTCCCAATTCTCACCGTGAAATAAATGAATTCATGCGTGAATTCGCGTCGCATTTTACTGGATTTAATTTACACCGAACAAAATCGACAGTCAATTCATTTTTCTACCCGTAGTTTTCATATCTATCATTCTCTCATCACTCTCATTCTCGCGCTCATGTTCACAATTCTCCACACGCAAGTAATATCGTACGACGTCGATTCATCAGCGATAATCACGGGCACATATTTGAAATATCAGGAACAAATATTCCCGTCCCTCTATATGCACACATATAGGGGAAGAAATTCCAATATCCATCAAGAAAATATAAAACGAAAAGAGTATAATGTCCCGAAAACACACAGAGATATAGAAGAAAATTTTTTATTTTAAACATATAAAGAGAATGTTAAAAAGGAGTCAATTTTTGCTGAAAGGGGTTTAAATAAAAAGAAGTATTTCTTTTTATAGATTTTAACCTCCTAGATACGATAAAGTTATTACAAAGTTCGTGGCGTTTGAAGAATACTTTGAAAGTTAAATAAAAATATTGAAATTTGTGCACGAATATACCATTTTCGTGTTCAATTTTTGAAGTGCTCCCCAAACGTTACGAACTTTTCAACAATTTTATCGTACTCTGGAGGTCAAAATTTACAAAAAAAAAGTACACTATTCCTTTTATTATACTTACTGTTCCAACAGAAATTGGTTCTAATTTTTAACATCCTCCTTTCACATTTATAAAAGAGATAAGCTTTTTCAAGATTGGCACAATTTTTATAAGTTTTCAAAGTTTCTTCCGCAAATGCTGCAATTAGTCTTTTCATCGTCTTGTTTTCTTTAATGCTTTTTTATAACATTTGCTAACTTTTTTTTATCCTTTTTTATCCCTTAGATTCTCCAATACTGCCTGCCACATCATTGTCCAATACCACCCAAATGACGTGCAACAAAAAAAAACGTATAAAACTAACAGCTTTAAAACAAAAAAGATTGTAAATTAATAACTTAAAGAATAATAAATGATTTTTTATATTAGAAAATTAGAAATAATATTCACCTTAAACTTAATAATGTGATTAGTTGAGAAGGTTAATTTTGTGCCGGCGTAAATAATGGTTACTGTTTTTATTTTCAATATAGCGAGATCTCACATGGAAGAATTTTTTCTTAAAATTTACCCTGAAAGTATGGTAGTCGTAGGACAACATTATATTTTGAAGAATTTTATGTGTAAATCTCTTTCATTTGTTAATGAAACTACAATAAAAAAGTATATATAATAAATTTGATTGATTTTACTAAAGTGCACGGTAAAAATCTTTAAAATATTGTATTGTACCACAACTACTATATATATTTTCAAAGTAAATTTCAAGAGAAAATTCTTTCCGTGCACGTGTAGGTGGATTTGCCAGTAACTTAATAAGTATCATCATACGAGTTTAATATTTTTAACAATTCTTATTTCATACTAGTCGTTCCAATATGATTTGACTCTCTTCTATACAAGAATATTTGCATAATTTTTTCATTATATTGCTGAATGTATATAGATATAACAATAGTTAATTGAATAAATTAAAAAAAAAAGATCCCTAAATCTTAAATAACTATTCATGTATAAAAAATAAAAATATCTCTACACGCACATTAAGCTGCTTAAATAATGTCGGAAAAATGTTAATTAATTGCTTCCCCTGTGTAATGCCTGATAAAGCTAATTAAAATATGTCTATGACAGTGTAACGAGATTCAGATACAACATTTGCTCGAGATAAGATTCCGATTCGAGATCATTTAGCTCGCATAGTCAGCACCTTCGGATCGTAATTCGCGATGCAGTACCGTTCGTGGTCGCATCAATGTAATGGAATATCGAGTTGCCTTTCCAATGCAATTCCATTTTCTCGGCGATACGAATTCCTTACCATACTTGGTTTTCACATGTACAGGAACGTGGCATCGCATCGGTTTGCATCTGCACGTGTCGCACAACGAACTTCATCCACTTGGCTCGTGTATCGACAAAAGCTGCGCTTTTGAATCTAAGGTGTAACTCGATCGAAGCTATAACTTATACTCGACTAATTTTTATTATGCGTCATCTTACATTACGCAACGTATCACAAGGTATCGATAAAAAAAAACATAAATAAACGATAAAATGTGGGGCAAAGTACCAGAACATATACATATAGAAAGAACGGTTTTCCTACAGTATCTAAAAATTTAGCTAGATGCAGATCAGAAAATAATTTTTTGTTATACTATAAATAAATAATTATGTAGAACGCTCAAGCGCTAGTTCCTAAAATATTGACTTTTGTAGCATTGTCCATTATGTTTGAGTATTCTACATAATTATTTTGATAGTTCAACAAAAATATTTTGAAAATTTTTAAATACTTTAGTAAATTGTTTTTTTCGTGTGTGATATTTATTAGATCATAAATATAGATTATGATTTTAAATATGTAGAGAAACTGAAGTCTTCATCTCGTATTAAAATAATTATTGTTAGCACAATCTAGTATGCACACAAGAATGTTATTTTTATATATCTTCCATATAATTCCAAATATTGAAATCATTTACTTCTTCAACAAGAAAAACCAATTCTCGAGAGAGAGCTCGAGATGCTTGTCGAAACGCGTGACAACGGACTGTCGAAGCGATTCGATACGTAAATGCCAAGTTATACTATGTTGAAAAGCAGGCTCTCCTCGAGACACATTTTATCGTGGTTAGTAATTCGAAGCGCATGTCTGATCCATAACAGCTACTACTACTTGCGGTTTGTAGCATTCCCATAGGAATAACTCCTATCGCTGGGTGGATGCGCCTCATGCTCGTACATTAACGCGTATTTACGCTCACTCACACCACGATCACATCGTACCAGTTTGCGGTGTCGAAAACGATTCGTTTCAACCCTTAGCGAATATCTGCCGAGGAATCTTAATCGCGTAGACGTCACTATTCAATTACATCGCAGTCTCCATTATTTCTCCAGAAACAAGAGAAACGTTTATGAATATTTTTCATTTGCTCTACAAATGAGAAATGGGTATTATTTAATGCAAAGCTGCATATCTAATGACATTAGAAACTTTTTCATATTAATTAAAATTAGAAATTGGGAATACAATATGATTGATGTTATTATAGAAGTATTAAAGTACTTTAGAATATACTACATTATTTACGACATGTGAGTTAATTCGAATACTGATATTTATCATAGAATATATGTTTGACTATACAGTGAGATATAAACAACAAATTTACGTAATACCAGTAATTAACTATACAACTAGAGTGTTCAATGAACTTTACATTGTGAGACATGCCTTCGTCTCACTAATACAATTTGCGTTATATTGTATGAAAAAATAATAATCCAAAAATTGAAAAGATAAATGTTTTTATATTTTCATATAAAAAATATTAATCTCAATAATTTTCTTCTCAGAACTAAAACATAGATGTAATCATCATTATTATTATTATATTTATTATATATTATTATTGTATTTATATTATATATTATTTTCGCATCCTTTTTTATTACAACCATTGTTAATACCGATTATTAATGTCAATACTGCCAAAATAATGATCGCAATTTTTCACAAGAAGCAATAAATTTCCAAAGGCTTTAAATTCCTTTGTAAATTGAATTACAATTCTCGCGCATGTTGTTTTGTAGAAAAGAAGAGGTAAACTTTGTTAACTCATTTACATAACAAAGCTAAGAAAATTATATTAAAATTCATTCGCGTAATAGACAAATTAAAGTTCTAACACAGAACATAAAACTAATTTCTGTAAAAATTTCTTTATTTAATTCTAATAAATATATCTTTCGATAGTATTTTGTATATTTTATACCTTGCGATTATTCCAAGTAATAATTAGTGTAAATGCATTAATAGTTATGTATGCTATGGCTTTCATTAAAGTTGCGTATGATGAGATGTGCATGTTTGATAAACGACTATGTTAATTTGTAACGTTGTATATTCGATTCGGGCTGGAATTGCACAACTCTCTGAATTTACTTCCTTTGTCATTATTTCAAAGAAAGTTCTAACAAAGATAGGAGAATGTCGCAGCATTTACACTAACAAGATTCGCTATTTACTAAGCAGTGTAGCATCTACCCAGCCATACGCCTTATGAGTTAACGAGCTTGGCTCTCATAAAAGATACAACCGCTTCTCGCCTATTCTTATTAACCAAGATACAGTATTCGCTCCGTTGTACTTCATTATGTATTTACAAGGAGATATTAACGGCTTACCATAGCTTACGGTAAATTTTTTATAAATTCTTATACTTTTATCGTTGTTTTCTGAAAATATTGTTTATTATCCCTTTAATCCCAGATAATTTATATAAGTACTATTATTATTTTATTTCAGTACAGTAAAAAAGTAATTTCAGTGATTTTATAGTAAATCATGAATTTAAATTCCTATTATTGTTAACTAAATTTTATATTCTGTAGTAGATATTTCATTAAATCATATACGAGGTGTCCGGAAATCGCTTGTCCTACTTCGGGAAATGATTCGGAGCTCAAAGAGGAGAAAAAGCTGTATAAATACAGATCTGGAAATAAGTCGTTTCCAAGTTATAGTCACTTTCATGTTTAAAAAATCGTAATTTATTTCATAAATAATTTCAGTTAATTATGTTTAAGCATTACGAAGTATATTATGAACATGAAAAATAAATTACGATTTTACCTATATACTTATTTACACTTAAGAAACGCTTATCAACTTGAATAAAATATATATTTTCTGAATAATATCTTATTATTGAACTAATAATGTTAATATAGAAATAGCTGGTGGTAATCATGTTGTAGATAATTTTATTATAGATAAATATTTTACGATATATGTACATTTACAATTATCAATAATTACTAAGTATTCATTATCAAACTTGTTATATTTATGTAATTATTCACATTTATTTTAAGAAATATCTTAGAATAAACGAATCAGTCACCGCATAGCGCATAAAGCGGTTGTCGGGTTGTGGTTTGCGTGCTCGGAACACGTTTGAGTTGCCACAATGTGCGCGCAGAATACTATTTTTCCTTAATATTTCTTTTCTCCATTTTTTCCGAGAAGTAATACAAGAATTATTTCGTCGTTATAGTTGTTTTATTACATGTATCTTTTCTTACATTTACACGAAAGGACTTTGCATGAGAGACAAATTAGTCAGTATAACACTATATCTTATCTTACATCGTATCTGTGAATTCTAGTTAATTCAATTATATGTAGATCTTCGCATCGATTTCCTTTAAAGCAAATCAATTATCTAAACGCTATTGAAAGTAAGCTTGATTAATTAAAAATTCGACTTTCTACTTATGAAAATGCTATTTGCAAACTGGGAGAAAAACAGTCGACAGCTCGACAATAAATTCCAAATTAGAATTCTACCACTTTGTATTCGTTTTCCTTTTTACGAGCTTGTCTGAGAGAACGTAATTTGAATGCAACTCGTTCTACTTTGGATCAATCACGAGTCTCTTTCTCATTGAAGTTTAAAACAAAGTTATGAACCTTGACCAAAGTACTCTTCATATCGATCAAAGTAACTTCGAAGACAAAACATAACACGGAAGTATACGTGCAAATTACGAAATTTTCTCAAATTTCAAAGAAAGATATAAGCGCAAAAAGATAAAAAGTAACTAACTATTAGACAACGTTGCTGCAAACACAACAATTATCACGTGCGATTAAGGATATCTTTAAATTTTAAAAAAGTTATCGAGAAGTGAATATCGATGAAGAAATTAATCGGCCGTTATTAACTTTCTTTATGAATCGGAATTTAATAATGAGCATAATGCAAAACAAAAGGACCAAGAAGCGGTATATAGGAATCGGGACAAGGTGAGCTAAGAGATAATTAATGCGAAGTGAATTTTGTTTCTATCCTTACAAATTTCATAATTAATTTTCATGCCATGCCACGAATCGTAGAAGAATAATGTAATTTCAATTAGAAGCCTTTAAAATTATTCAACAAACAACTACTCTGCAGAAACAACGAAATTATTTCGTTTTTGAAAAATAAAAAATTCTATTTACCGATCGCGTTATTGCACTTTCTATTAACACAGCTGAGAGAAATTATTAGGATGAAACCAACCGAATAACAAGTGTGCGTGGTAATTGCGTTAGTCATTATAAATTTGAGATAATGTATACATAAGCGCGTAATAATCTAGATGAGTGTGATATTTTCTTCCATTACGCAAAATATTTTTAATTAAACGTTTATAGTTTTTGATAATTCCCCGTATAATAATAATAAAGTAATGTTTTGAGTATGGAATAAATGTCATTTTCTTATAAAATTATTATAAACTTATCATAAACTGTAATATTTCAAATAGCGAGATGACGTCAAATGGCATCTTAATAATATCTTAATGATAATTTTAAAATTTAACATCTTTAAGATTTGTCAATAAGACGCCATTAAAACCTTATAATTTTTTATCAATTAGACAAAAACATAGAATCGCGTTAACACAATAATATATATTTTTTAAAGAAAAACGAAAAAATAACAGGTAAAAATATTATTCTAGAAATTGTATTAAAGTGGAATCATTCGTATACTTTATTACTAATTAATTTTAAATGTAATTATAAAGTAAATTTGGTAGATATCTAATATTTTTTATATCGATCACTCAATCGATCAACTGCTAATAAAAACAAAATACCAACAACTCTGTCGATACTCACAAATAATATTCATTTTGTCAACAAGGTATATTATCAATTTGGTTGTTACGTTGTACTAATTAACGTA
Source organism: Cyphomyrmex costatus (assembly GCF_001594065.2). Taxonomy (NCBI): domain Eukaryota; kingdom Metazoa; phylum Arthropoda; class Insecta; order Hymenoptera; family Formicidae; genus Cyphomyrmex; species Cyphomyrmex costatus. The sequence goes on along the minus strand of NW_017274954.1, from coordinate 1,625,933 downwards.
GCACTAATTAGAGATTATCGTGTACCTAACGATACACAGTTACTAGTTAAGGAACTTGTTTGCTTTAATTATCAATAATAGTTGATGTTACAACAATGCATGCCTCATCTAAAATAAAAAGAAATAACGATCTATTTCGTGCCTAATCATAAACTAATTGTAAATGTAAAATATTGTCCCATCAACTTTAATAAAATATTAGAATATTTGTTTAATACAATCAGATACAAAGAAAAGAAAGTAACATACTCTTAAAAGCTATTAAGAACTATTTATATTATTTAAATACAAAAAAAAGTTAATTTTGTAAACATTTCGTATCTATAATTGTTAATTTTTACGTATCTATAAAAATTAACTTTTATGATACCAAAATTTCATAATATGAAAGTTAATTTTTATCATAGATATGTAAAGACATTATTTGCGATAACAAAAATATATTATTGTTATCAATTTGATTATATTTTATATACGTGATCAAAATTATACAATAGTAATAATAAAATTACACATTACATATACATACTTCATATGCAAATACTTTTTTTCTTTAGATCTTTGCTTTATCATCCTACTTTTTAAGATGTATTTTTTTATATAATATATCCTTAGCAAGAGGTACTAATTAGAAATTCTTAGTTCTTACATCGTAAATCGAAGAACATTTTTAATCTATGTTGAGAGAATTTTCCATCAACGATTCTGTACTCTCGAAAAAGAGAAACTACTTGCACTGCAAAAAAAGGGCAATAAGTTTCACAAAAACTTAGTCCTATCAAGATCGAGATCGAATGGGCAAAACTCCAACACGAAACGAGCATCGAGAATATTTTACCCGGGTGTAGGTTTCATCGATCGTTTCTCGAATTACTTGTTGCGAGGGCGATTGTGCTACGAGCCACGGACTTCCTCTTTCGCTTCGTTACATCAAAATTGGACGAGTTTCCTCGTTTCATCGGTTCGCTGATTCACTTCTTCCTTCTTAGCTCATTTTTCAATTGACGCAAAACGGCGTAAAAATAAAAAGATGAAATTCTCTCGCTTTCTTTCATCTCTTTTAGAATACGAAAAAATAGAAAAATTGTCTGCATTATTTATGTATTAGATAATAAATTCCACGTTATTTATACCCATTATATATTAGCTAAATTATATCTTTTCTCCTTGAAAAAGAAAGATAAAAAAAGTATCAAATAAAGCGTTGAAAGCAAAAAGATATCGTATAAAAAAAGCGTAACTTTAAAACAGAGATTTATATAAATATAATTTATTTTTAAATCTATTTATTGTTAAATGGTACCTAAAAATTGTAACTGAGAATAAAAAATTATATAACGCCACTATAAAACACCATTCCTTTATTATCTCATGCGCATACTTTGGTATTGAAAACATTATAAATCCAATAATTTTTGTATAAATTTTTATTGTAATGCGAGGTAATAACAATATTGGAAAATAAATTGGTATATGAAATATAGTAAAAGATTAAAGTAATCACATTCTAGAAGTACGGACATTCTTTCAAATAATTATTTAAAAAATGCTCGCATAACAATTTAAGTTTTCTGATTATTTCCAAGTAGCGTGACTATTCACAGACGGTATTTCTGTTCACGACGCGCCATTTTCTCTCTATTAAAGTACTTGAATCAAATGGGCTTGCTCCATGTGGCCGCAATGGGAGGCAATCGTGATCTTGTCTTCCAGAGCGGAAAGTGTCCTGGGAATCGAAGCATGTGTCAGTAAACTGATTTCTTGAGTGCACCGCGAGTAGGATGACTTGATTGTTTGCAAAGTCGAAAATGGTTTTTTTAAACTTTGTTTAAAAAAACATAAAAAGTGAAAAGTATTATGTACAAAAACTATTGTATAATCTAAAAGCTTATAAGCTTATACATATAATGTGCTTTACAATTGTGCAATAAAGTTTACCTACAATACGAATATCTCTCTCCCCCTCTTCCTCTCTCCTTCCCATTCTTTCTCGTTTCACGTAATAAATTATTAATATATTATTGATATACTTGAGTTATATTTAATTCACGAGAGAGAAAAAAATTTTCAAAATTTTCATAAATATTTACGCATTTTAACTCCTTTTATTTAGATTAATTATTTGCTTATTACATTTTTTTAAAGTATTAATTATCATAATATTATTTTAAATTCGGCAAATAAGAGAATATCAGAAATTGTGCTTTAAGATCGCTCGTGCAAATAATATAATTTGTATAGTTCAGTCAATATACGTTGTTACTCAATAAATGAACTACTTGTTCAGCATAAAGCATGATGATCAAGCAAGATCAGGTTTCTCGCGTCGCGGGATATTTGCTTTTGAATCTGGCAAAAGGAAATGCGGAATATGCATAGCATGTACGGCGCATAGATATTGAACTTGCATGGCTATGGGTGCTAATTAGAGGCATGCTTGTTATTTGATTCAATGCATTTTACCTCGAAGATATTGCGATATCTGCAATAATTAAATTTCAGCAAATTAAAGTCAGTCAGTTAAAAAATACAAGACTATACTTGTTCAATAGTTGCTAAATTACTGAAATCATTCTGCTAAAATGATTTAATTTGGCTGAGTTCAATTTGTATGTTGATTTCAAAATAATTATCGCCATTATAAATTGCAAATTACTGTTATTTTAGTGATGCTCGCGATTGTTGCTAATGTTGATTGTACCATAAAATAATTACGTGTTGTGGTTCGCATCTTATTAAACTGTGTAAATATACTTAGTTATATGTACGAAATATATATTTAGATTACGCTACGTCACAGTGCTAGAAATTTACATACGAATGCGTTATTTATATATATAGAATTTAAATATAGTAAATATAACCATGTTAACTCCTTCATCAAAACAGAAGAGAGAGAGAGAGAGAGAGAGAGAGAGAGAAAGAGATTTTTAATTAAAAAACAAATATTATATTCAAATAAAAAATTAAGAGGAAAGTATTATATTGTTTTATATCTATCTTAATGAAAATATTATTGAAGTATTGGTAGAATAAAAATACATAAACGCTCACAACGTTTTATCATATTTAACATCTGTATTTATTTTAATGAATGACTAAAGACACATTCCTATACCGTGTTACGCTACTAGATGCAATTCACATAATAATATAAAGTTGGATTACTAAGTTCCATTTATTATACATTGTTTGACCAACAGATGTATATAAATACAGATGCTTATTAAAGTTCTCTTTTAATGTGAGATAAATTCTAATGAATAAATAAACACATAAAATTTTTACAAATAAAGCAATTATATTAGTTAGATCGTGATTAGAGACATTTTTTTAGTTTTAACTAGATTTTAAAACATGAAGGCAACTTAATTGCATTTAATATTTAACGCAAAAGCAAAGCCTATCTATTTGGTTAACTAAAGCTTAAAAATCTCTCTCTCTCTCTCTCTCTCTCTCTCTCTCTCTCTCTCTCTCTCTCTCTAATTATAGGTAATATAACTGATATGATAATAATTGCTTCTAAATTGAATATACCATATAATTGATTATTGTTGAGAATTGTTGTTTATATAATATTATAAAATTTACATCAAAAATTAAAGAGAATATAATTACCTCGATATTTCATTCGTGTTTCGAAACTGCACTGTGCTTGTATTTACTAATCGTTTTCACATCTCACAGGAGCAAAACATGAAAGTCAAGAAGCCGCTCTACGTGAGATGCATAATAACATCTTGACCCATGATTTAAATTAACGCGATTATTCATTCTCTCGAATTTTCCACGTACATACCCTCTGCGCGTTTCTTGTGTTTTATTTCTCTTATTGCTTTCTCACTTCTACGCTTAGAGTCAACATTCAATCTGCAACGTACACGCTCATTGCCCTACCGCGTACCTCTATTCATTTCTTGCTTTGCAATTCTCGAACGGAAAGAACGCACAAAGGTTACCAAGTTAAACGTTATAATTAATTGCTAACATTTCGTTACATCTAGATGAAAGACTCATTAACGAACTCTATGGAATCGTTATGTCGCATATCACTGTGTTGTAGCATTACCTTTCAACTACCTGCTATAAACCACACGGTCGCTATAAACCTGAACATCCAGCAGAATGGAATGAGAAAAAGTCTTAAAGACCGGACGGAAAAGGAGATAAAAGAAAAAGAAAGCGTAATGATGGTAAAGATTTACGGGCAAAAAATTCTGCACTGTAAAACGAACGTGTATTCGAAATGATATTGAAACCAAAGGTATAAAAATAACTACCTATAAAAAGTAAACAGTTTCGGAAATATTTATTATTTTCATATTAAGATTTCCACGGAAAAGAGATTTAATCAACATTTAACATATTAATAACATTTTTGACGAGTTCTTCCGAATTTCTTCGAATATTTGTTGTACTAAAAAATTTATATACGTAGAAAATAAAATGTACTTAGTTGCGTGCAAAACACGGATATTGTTTTTATTATGTAATTTAATTCGTAATAAAATGTTAACACTATAGAAATTGATGCAATAGCAAATGTATTCAAAACAATCATTTTTCCGATATTTGTGAACACATTAACATATTCTAGGTGCTCTCTTCTCTCTACATCAAATAGTCGATCAAAACATATTTTTTATCATCTTATTTATTTTTCAAAACATATTTTTTATCACCTTATTTTTTTAACATTATTTTGATTTATATTTACTTTACATTTATGAACTTTCTGCTTATGCGTTCTTTTGATTCATTAGGTTAAAAGAATGATTTTAATTTATTAAAAAATTAACTTATTAAATAATATTGAATAATGAATCGAATTTACTTCTTTATTATTAGATATTTCACTTTTGATTAATATAAAAAAATCTGTCATATATAAATTTCTAAACAAATGACATGTTCGTTTATGGATGATGGCTAAAGAAGCCTTTTGTGACTAAAAAGGATTGAATTTCGTAACATATATTCTCATGCAAATTTGATGTATTCCATTTCGCTCCTTCGCAAAACGTAAAGTACGAGGTAATTTCAAAGCAGCATCAGCGAGCTCTTATGCATTCTCATTTTTTTCCCAATATACGTATCCGCGCGACACGAGAAAGTACTTCAATTCAAACGATTTACAAATACGGTTTATGTATTTGAACATAAGAAAAGGTGCTTTTTGCGCTTGTCATTGCTATTTTATTATCACTATAAGAGACAGTCGTTATTTAAACTCAAATAAGGGTGAGCTAAACCTATATATGTTCCCAGAGATCAGATTAGATTGAATTAAGTCAAAATCCCTAAAATAATAAATACATATATGAGCGATGAACCAAAATTAATATACAAATAATTTCTTCTAAAGTTATAAATATCTAAGTTGTGTGTGTATATTTAATAAATTTTGTAGAATTAAATCATATGCAATAATAAAATAATTTGAAAAAAGTATAATCCAGATTTTCTAATCCAGATAATTTTGCCAGAAATAGGATATAGAAAGTTATAGCGTAACTCAATATTCCTCGACCGTAGCACATGGTTTCCGATGCCAAACGGCTGTCGCAATTTCAGTAATAGCCAATGAGCCGAAAATTAGAATGATTCATCTAGTGTAGAAATGAGCGCGAATATTCACAATGTTGACGATCGACCCGGAATAATCCGCATCGGCCAGAATTGTTGGAGTACATTTGCAAATAACCTGAGTTGTGAATAACGCTGAGCGCGAGTATATCGTGATCGAACATTGAAATGTATCGTGATGACGACCACGTTCATATGCAAAAATGTTTGTACATATTTTTTACATGTATGCTGCATCTCGATATTTTTTTTTATTTCTTCTATGCGGGTTCACGTTCGCGTTATTCTCGTGAAAGCATTTATTTATTCTTGAAAATGTACCGGAAAATATACACGCAAGTGTTTCAACAGTCTACATATCAGAAATGAAGCTTTTTAAAGTTCCCTCGTAATGAGTTTGCCAATTACGATGAGTACAACGATAGATCAAGTGATCCATCAATTTGTAAGTTTTTCCGAGAATACTTCTTCGAGCAAGACGGTTAGCAACTCTACCGTTTACTTTCTCATTGATAAAATATTTCAAGCGTAAAATATTAAAGAGCGTATAAAGCAAACGAAAGGAATTTATTTTTAATCGATATCAAAAGTACTGTTATGCAATAACGTATTGACCGAGATAAAAAGAGAAAAGGAGAGAGCGAGAGAGAGAGAGAGAGAGAGAGAGAGAGAGAGAGAGAGAGAGAACGAAGAATATAATATAAAATTATATTACGCAAAATATTAGAAATAGGTTAACATTTATAATTATAATTAAATTTACTTCACATTTTCAATTTTCCTCTTTTTTTTAAAATCATCTATACTTTATTATTAAATAAAGTATTCATAAATACAATAGTATATATATATATATATGTATCAAAAAATTTATATAGATACTCGTTACGCAAATATAAAATAAAATAATTTATGTTTTTGGCTTTTTATCTATTCGACTTTTATCTCCACGTTTTAATTATATAATCTGTTTTATTATAATAATATATTAGAATATATAGAGGTAGGAGCTTTAATCTTTAATTAATTTTTAAAAAATAAGTAAGTCTAATCAATTAATCTTTAAAAAAATAAGTAAGTCTAATCAATAAATTATATAATATTACAGAACGATTATCGTTGAATCTGAAGTTTAATATAATAACTTATTTGAGGAATAATATTTTATTAAATTGATAATTAATTTAATATATAAATATAAATAAGCATCTTATATAAATTATATTACTGCATCTTTTGTAAAGCTTCAAAAGGTTTATTACTGAAAAGTATCCATGTTATACGATGCTGACTTGCATATTTTATAAAACCTTCCAAAAAAAATGTATAATATTCATGCATCTTATAAAATCTACCAGAAAATGTATCACATTCTCTAGTAAGTCTCATAAGATATAAGTTAGTATCATATTTAATGTTTTTCAGTAATAAACTTCTCGTACGTTTATAAAATGCAGTAGCATCATTTATATGTGTAAAGTTCTTATTAGTATAAGTATAATATGTTACATTAATTATTAATTTTATAATAGAATATTATTATTGCAAATAAATATCATTTTGCATAAAATCAGCTGAGGATCATTATGTCAAAAGAGTAAGTTTTATTTTATTAATTAATTTTCATAAACATTTTATTTTATCATATGAAATTTTAAATGGCATCGTAACGTGTCTATCCGATTAAATTATTAAAATAATAAATCATCGCACTAACACTGCAGTGTCTATTATTGGAACTTATAGCATTTCAAGTTTATCCGTTCATTCATGTAAATGAAGTTATAAGAAAAATTTCTTCATAGTCGTTTTTCCTCTCTTTTTCGCGTTTTCATATTGTCCGTCGTGTCAGTTTGCGTCGCGGCCTATATCTCGCTTCTGGAAATCATAATCTTGAAGGGAGCATGCATTATCGTGTGCGGAGATCCATGAAAATAGGTCTCGTCTTTCAACGCAAAGCAGAACATACGGAGATCGAAAAAAGGTATACAAGCAGCGTCACTCACGATAACAAACCGAATATTATTTGTGCATCTGTATATATTATTTTTACATTCTTATAATAACTTATTCTTATTCATCTTTTAATGTTCATGAGCCGAATGTATATAGGTATACATCTTCTAAGAAAAAATTTGTTTCCAATGATTTTGGTTGATGTTTCGCGCGCAGAGAGCTTTCCTATTTCTTCTGTCATCATGGTTTAACAAGGAAAAAATTGAAGAAGAAAAATGAAACCTCGAATGAAAAAGAGATTACAAAACCTCCAGGAAAGAATTGCTCGTCTCTCACCCTTTCAACATTCGTGACACTTAAGCCTTTAGCAAACATTTACACTAGCTATGTATAGAAATAAGAGTGAGTTTCATCGGTAAACACTTCCAAGCCACGTGTGCAAACGAGATGCTGAAGAAGGACGTTCAAGTGTAAAATTGTAGAGGTGACAAGTTAATTTCTTATGTAAGCGACAATTTCGTGTTGAAAATTCTTTGATACGGCCTTCAATACTCAGCTACAAGTAACAATGTGTTTTATATAAACGTTATGCTTACGTAATTACATAAAATATTTTAATTGAACATAAATTGGTATATATACATTTCTTTTAGTATATACTGCATCAATGCCAATTATAATAAAAGTAAAATATTATACAGGACTACGATAAATCGACACAAATTTAAAATTTTAAGAATCTAGTGATCGTTTTTTTGTTTTGAAAGCTTCATTATTCAAGTATTATCTTGAAAATTATTATAATATATGCAACAAAATTTACCTTAATTTACTTTTATAACCGTAGATCAATGACAAACAACATAAGAACGGTAGATTCAACAGGTGTTATGTTGCGAAATTGCGTGGAGTAAAGTTCAAACAATAAGAAAAACAAGTGCGAAAATACAACGGAGTTGCCATGTTACAAGAATTTCATTAAATTCGACTTCGTTTCATAATATATAACTGTGTGATATTAGCTAACAAAACACAATTGAATGAATCATAAATAAAATTGTAATTTTATTTAATTTTATGTTAGGTATATGATGGCGCAGCCACAGTCATGTGTATGTATGTATATTTAGAATAAAAATTTAATAATGTGTTGATATACAGATTATTTAGATTATTTATGTAGAACAACGTTCAACACACACAAATAAAGAACTATAGGTTTGATATTGATATAAATGGACAAATAAACGAAATATTTAAATTGCTTATGCCATTAATTTTTGTTAATATTATGCGAATTGCAAGTATCGACCAATATTCATATCGTTCGCATATATTTTATTGATTAAATCGCTCTCAATTCGCGCAAAACAAAACAAATTATTACCGTATACTGATTAATTGACCAGTATATTCAATGCACTGATGAAAATATGATGGTTCGAACGAAACAATATCATTATTATAATAATGCAACTCACACCCGTGTTTATCAACAACAAAATTTCATCGACATAGAACTCGTTGACATATATAAAAGCATCATTAAGCTAATTAATTTGTTAATTTGAAATATTACTTTTAAATAAATTACAAACAGAATTGTGTCATGTTATTATATATTCCAGGTTCGATAAGCAACATAGACGGGGCGGAATATCACTGCAACAAAACTGCCGTGCGAAAAGTAATCAGTGGCGTCGTTGGTGCAGCGAGTTCAGTAACTTCGATTCAGGTTGCCAATCTTCTACGATTATTCAAAATACCGCAAGTAAGTAAATAAATCCAGTTTTCACTATACAATATCTTGACGAGTGAGTTATATAAAATATTCCGCGAAAATTTATTTTTTTATGATGTATTCTTTCATTTATTTTTTTATTTAAATTTTTTTCACACAATTATTCTTTAAAAACAGAATTTTGTTATAAATGTTTTAACTATGACGTTTAATATTCTTCATGTGTATATTTTTTTCATTGAATAAAATGAAAAAATAGTGATGGACAACAGAAATATTTATTATCTGCAAAAATGTATGCACATAATAATACATTATTTATACAAATAAATGCAAAAATAATTAATGATGCATTGACAAAATAATTTTAATTTATAAAAGTTAAAAATACGATCCTATTTTAGAAAATTAATATACAATAATAGTAAACAGATAAAGAGAAATATACGAATATATATGTATATATATATACAATATATATACATACTATATATGTATATATGATAACGTGTTTTTTACAATTTTTAATACTCTTCTACAAAGGTTTAGAACTAGACAATATCGTCGTGTGTGTACTTCTAGATACTGGAGAATGAAAATGCCAGGTTAGATGGCAGTAAACCGTGAAAACTTCATTCTTGACGAAAGTTTACAGAACCTGCGGTTTAAAATCTTCGTACCGTGAAATCACCTCATCTAACGTTACTTTCCTTATAAGCCATTCGAGTCTCTTGGCCCGTTTTATCTCTCAGCGCTCTATTAGGTTGAGGTTTAAAGAGTGTTACTATAACACGTTATCCGTCCAGCCGCGAAAATGCCATATTGCTATTAAACTTTTACTAACTCTCTGTTATTTCGATATTTGTTATCGACTAAGGGTAAATCAGAATAAAATTTCAATAGTATCATACAAAGCGCTATTATAGTTCGTAATTTCTTATGTTCATAATTTCTTACAACCCGACAACAAAGTAAAACTTAATGATCATTTATTTAAGCAAGGAGAAAAATATCTTTCATGGCTATAATATTATTTCAACATGTATTTTTTATATATTGACTGTAATGTAATTATTTAGAAATCTTTGAAATCCTTTAAACCTCTTCCCCGATATTGATAGATTCGTCTAATAGTGCTAACTATAAGCATATGTTCATTATAGTCCAACTTGAGGACAAACTTGAACTTGTTGATCATCGAATACTCGAATTCTGAGGTTCCGAGGTAACTCTATAATAATAGTTCATCTAAAGCTCCTTAGCTCGAAGTACCAATAGTCGATTCTGGTGTATAAGTTAGAAGATTAACCTGCTTATATCGTCCATATTGTCAGGATCTCATTTTACGATGTCGGTTTCTCGCCGTGATAGATACGTGTATAGTGAAGGTCGAACATGATAATATGTGCATTTACATGCAAACTTATGAAAATCATGTTAAGAAAGGATCTAAACAGCAATTTAGTGTGACAAGAGATGATAATAACCTTTAACTCACATCGAATAGGATATATGACGCGATCAATGATAAAATATCTAAATAATTCATATCGATGCGTGTAGGTAAAAAAATTTTATATAAATCTGTAGCTAGCTAAATTTTAATATTTTTACTAAAATACTTTAGAGTAAAATAATTTAATCAAATATTTTAATTAAATAATATTTTCCGTATATATGTGCAAACTTTACAATCATAAATCGAATAAAACGATGAATTTTGTTTTATAGTTTGTCAGCTATAAAGTTCTTAATACATTACAAACAAAACTAGGGAGGTGTATTATATTGTCGAAACATACCGTCCCCATGAGAAACGACTCCTATAGATACAATTCTTACTTTTGGACGACTCAGGTGTTTGTGACAAAGAGCGATACTTTCGCGAAAACTCGTCACCGCGCGATTCATGCCTCTAAAGATCCGCGGTGGCGGAGTTTGAAAGAGATTTTGCGAGGATTTCAGAGAAGACGTGAAAGGATCAAGTGGAATATAAGTCTAGGGAAACGGCGGCGGATTTAATTTTAGTCCATAATTCTTTCGGTAGGATTTCTATCCATTTCTACGGTTGAGCGTAAGTTTGCGAAACAGATCTGCGACATCGTGATCTATCATACCAGCTACCAGAAACTGAGAAGAACTACTCTCTAAAGCGCATTTGAATCGCATTTGCATAAGAAAACAAAATAATACTTTGTCAAAGTATACCGCAAGTTCTATTTTAGATACAGGTTAAATGTATCTACGAGTACAAGTTAAATGTAAAAATACTATGCAAAATAGGAAATAAATGTAGATTTCCTTTTTATATAATTTTTTTTTAAATTAGTAAATTTAGATATCACCGAAAAATTCCATTAATCAGTAAAGTATGTATTGAATAATAATAACACTGTAATGTTTATATGATGTAATATTCATATAAAATATTTTAAATCATTTCAAAAATGAAAATTATATCGGCAGAAAATATGCATTAATATTTTATCAAACACGTTTGAATTAATCTTTGAATTGCAATATTATTATAATCGATAATATAATAATTTCATAAAATCGTAACTTGCATTACCATATTGCTTTACGGGTATTTCTAATTTATGCTCACTAAAAACTTTATCTAAACCTAATATCATTATATTAGTATCTGATTCTTATTTATCGAGGTTATTGCCAATAAGTCATAAAACTTTTTATATTCACTACCTATACGTAGCAAATATAGCGATTTTATTTTTTTCGCACTTACTTTTGCTTTCTTTGACGCGTCTATTAAGCTACTCGGTCTTGTGAAACTTATCACGTCGGCGTTATGCTAAACTAGAAAACTGTTCGAGAATGTGACGTAAAACGGGATCGCTTTTTGCTTATTCTAAAAAAAAGTTGCAAACTTTTATGAATTCTTCGACCCAGTCAATTTCATACTTTTGCTTAAAAGAGTTGAGGTTTTTTCACGAAAAATTTAAGTGCTTGCTAGTATTTCCCCAAATAGACCGAACTTTTAATAAACTTGTTTCCAAATAAAAAAAATGAACTACTGGCAGTTATTATATATAATGTAGTTTGAATTGGATATTCCTCATATATGACGCATAGTTTACGACTTTACGTAATATATAAAAACATCAATTTTTCTAGTTTATCATATTATATGTAAACTTTTAATTAAAAAATTACAATATTATAATTACTGCTAGTTCTACCGTTATTATTATTGTTAAAATAAACTATTTAATATTTCAAACTGTACTTGAAAGCTACTACATATTAAGTGGTTTTTTTTCCTATATGAAAGAGTTATTCGACTGAAAAAAGCATCCCACAAACTTACCACATTTTTCCTTCATACAACCTAGCAATTTAGTTTATCCATATTCATAACAGACGAGATTGGAAAACGTTCGATCTTCATCACTTTCGCGACAACTTGAGGCAAAATCTGGATTAAAGTCGATCTCCTCCAATGACAGAACATGTCTGTAATATTAAGAACATTATCTTCCTGAATAACGTTTTATCATCTAAAGTAATCAATCTTATAATTTTGATAGCATTTTTTCAAAATATTAGATTGCCACATTTGGAACAATCATGCGTGAAATTTGGTTCAAAATTATTTTACATATACTTATTCGTATAAATTTTGTAATTTATATTGAATGCAAATGTGCATAATGGTTTTTGCAATAATGCAACGATCGCAAAAAAGTAAGTATTATTATTAATATAAAATGTAATATTTAGGACATGTTCTCGCGAGGCATAAAAAATGTATTTTCTAATTGGCTTATACATATGTTATAAACCAGAAACGAAATACATTATTCATCATGTTAACTGCTTATATCGACAGGTATCGCTATACTCGTCATAGTTACGAACGATCCGAAGCGACTGCGGACAACCGCTTAACTAAACGATTTCTCCACAACTTGTCAGTGCGATGACGTACGATCGACATAGAAACACAGGCATAACACTCCGCATGAACACTAAGCATGTGAGCGGAAAGTGCATACACGTCAAAGGGAGCTTCACTATTCGTGTCAATCAGTATCCTACGTGTACACGTACATGTGTCGCGACATGATCGACAAGCGAACAGGAGTCAGTTCACAGGATTCGATAACACACGCGTACAAAGACTCAAGGCAATTCTGAGAGGTAGCTAAATTACAGCTTCCAGTACTCGTGCTTAAATTACTCCGTATCAAGCTCTTTTGTTCGCAATTTGAAATTCATGAACGTCTAAAAATTGTTAAATTAATTAACGTATACACGTAAGAGTATCTAATAAAAGTTATCTATAAAATAATCCCTGCAAATTTGCGCGAAAACTATTTTTCTAAAAAAAAATATAAAAAATTAATGCTTTAATTTATCATGATAGAAGTGGTAAAATAATGGTGTTATTGACTTGCAAGTAGTGTCTCTAATATTTATACAAATAAAGCTTAGAGAAAAAATTAATTTTTATTATTTGATTAAATAATTTAATTTCTATATAATTAAAAAATATTATAAGACATAGTAAGATATTATAAAATTATACTCGCTCTATGCTTAATCATTATTATTTAAGAGAGAGTCTATGTTGTACAGTTAGAAGCAATGAGGTTGCGACACTTTTTTTCGGATGTGTTTAAGAATATGCGGTCAAGATCATATTTATTCATTGCACAAGAGAGAGATTCGCATCCTGAACTTGTCGTAACCTCATTGCTTCTAATTGTACACACAGTAATCTTCTAATCGATCAATAATAACACATTTTGCTCTTCATTAATTATTACTGTCCCATTGAAGCAGGCTTTAATTGTACTATAAGTATGTCACTGCCGTATGTCATAAATTTCAGTCACGATTTTCACGAATCGAATTAGTTAGAAAGAAAACGCTGAGCAGCAATTTCTGTAAGTGGATTTCCATCTCTGCTAGGAATACCGAAACTCGCGGGATTACGATCGAGATTCAAGACGTAAGCCGACGCGAGCTCAACTCAGTGAACTAAATAATGAAATCGCATCTTGCCAGCAAGCTGCATCGCCCTTACGAAATTTCTCACTTGGAAATATACCGTTGATGTAGATTTGAATAACGATCGATAAGATAAGCCTTCTTCCGTAACTCCTCGATCGTCGTATTTGTTGGGACAAGGCGAGAAGACGTAATACAGTGATTGGAAATCATTTCTTGTAAAGAATTAGAGAGAAAGCGTAAAACGATCATTTATATGTCACCTTTGGTGTCATTATTAAAAGATGAAATTTTCAGAAATGATCTCTGATGAAAATAATTAGATTCAATCTATAAAGTCTTTAGACGGGTGTGATTTACATTATCCGATTAAAAGTATACTTATAATCGCTCGTAAAATTTTTTAATTAACGCGAACTTTATAACGTCGGCCGCCGGCAATTAGCATTTTTATCACGATCCAATTCACTTCCCTGAACATTTTATTTGATTTATGACAAATATCTTCAAAGTAGTCATTCTCTTTTTCCATTATCAAATTTCGTTAGCAAATTGTTTCAATTTTCAAAATTTTTACATATATATTTTTGTTTAATAATAATTTCGTGTACACACAATGTATAAGGATACAAGCATATGATTAGTTTTGATATAAATAGATAATTATACATATATTAAATTTTCGGGCACGTCTAATTTCAATGCAATTTATTAGAAGATTGATGGAAATAAATAATTAAATTAAAAGTCATGTGCTTTTTAAACAAAAGAAAATAGCTATATATAATAATTATTTTTTATAGTTATCATAACAATGCAACTGATATATTACATTTAAATATTAAATCTTATAGGACCGTACATGTGAGAAACACAACCAATAAGAAATTGCCTTTAACGATCGGGCTGGATCTTAGATGCTATTATAATTCCGTGTGAATTTATATGTTAAATTGCTAGATAATTTAACTCGTGATATTATTGCGATAGTTTCGTATAGTCGCGTTTTAAAGCCGAAAAATTGTTCGATGCTCGGTTTAAAAGACATATACACTGTAAAAAATAAAATGTTAATTTTAACTCAAAGACGTTGAGTGGATTTTCTGAGACATATAAAAATGTTAACATTTTTGCATGTCTCGGAAAATCCACTCAACGTCTTTGAGTTAAGGGCTCAGACAGACGAGCGATTTTGTAGCGCCACAATCGCAAACGTCGACCCGTTCATACGGAGCTATGTGAACGTATTCGCGACAATTCGCGATGCTTTTCTGTAACGCCAGAAAATAGCTCCGTATGAACGGTCGACGTTTGCGATTGTGGCGCTACAAAATCGCTCGTCTGTCTGAGCCCTATTAACATTTTATTTTTTACAGCGTACGTAATATATAAATTCACACGGAATTATTAGCACCTAAGATCCAGCTCGACCGTTAAAGGCAATTTCTTATGGATGATATATTATATAAGCTGATACAAGCATATTAAATCACCGAAACTAAATTGTAACTAAAGAATTGACGAATTTACCGAATAATTTCGGAGAATGTATCCTTTTACTCTATTTTATCGGCGCAGCGAATTGTGCTTGCAATTTCGCGCGGTTTGGGCGCAGCCGGTTCATTTCAATT
The DNA here is from genome assembly GCF_001594065.2 of Cyphomyrmex costatus. NCBI lineage: Eukaryota > Metazoa > Arthropoda > Insecta > Hymenoptera > Formicidae > Cyphomyrmex > Cyphomyrmex costatus. The sequence goes on along the minus strand of NW_017274954.1, from coordinate 1,610,042 downwards.
AACGATAACGTCGTTTTCTAGATCCTGCAAAAGGACTAGCTATATTGGTATAAGCCCACACATAGTAAAAAATGCAAACATCCGGGCATAGAATCCGTATCATATAATCTCCAATTAACTTGGAAGTAACAGTAAAACAGGTAACATGTGTGCTAAGTTATTCAATCCTTGTTAAATATAAATTTTCCGGTGTAAAATTGTGCAGAAAGTATAATATACAAAATAAAATTTTCCGTATCGGTAATGACTTTCGGATCAAATAGAATTAATTGTTCTTTTTCAAATATATACGTATTTTAAAAAATTTTTTATTTAATCATATAATATGTATATACGAACGTTAAACTTTATTTTACACACACACACACACACACACACACATTATATAAATCCATTTTGTCAAATAATAAGCTGTTTTTCTACATCAATAAATAATATTAATTAAATTATTTATTATTTCTTTCCTTATATTTGTGGTAAAAGCAATAAAAATTTTCTACCATATTTCCTTAAATATTAATCTTTTTATAGATTTTTAATCTTTCATAGATTATAGATAAGCGCCGTTAGTAAAAAAAAAATGAAGAGAAAGAGAAAAATCATGAAAACTTGTGCGAATAATTAATGCTAAAATCTCTGCTTTCCATTAATATTATGTATATATATGTTTATTTTATCAATATTTTTATTTTAGCGTTGAAGGTAAAGAAAAATACAGATACTGTATAATCAATAAAGCAAGCCAATCAAGTGAATCGAGTTAAAGTTTTGTATGATTCTTCGATGCATGGTGTACGGTCGGACGAGCAAGTTACTATAGTGGATATATAGTAGCCACTCTAAATCTGACAAACCATGATAAATATATTCGCCATGTTGTGCAATACCCGCGATGTATGATAGGACGCGCATTGTTGCGGAGAAAAGTAGCGCTGGTACCTTCATGGTGTGAGATAACACCACCTCGTTTCTCACTACATAAACTCATCGGATGCTTACGCATCGATGTTGCTTGTACAGATCGAACATTTTGAAACCTCATTACTTGCTAAGACAAATCGAACTATCATCGAGGGCAACCAAATTAAACTACGAATATGAAACATATCTACGATAGAGATGACAAAATAGCTTAGAGATAACAAAACTATAATGAATGTTATAATAAAAAATTAGATCTTATCTTATTTCGAGTCAATTGTTATTTGTCTTTTAACGAGTCAAAATTATTAAACATGCAGTATAGAAATTCAATTTGTATAGCAATTTGAAAAGCTTGGTTAATAATCGTAAGAACAATAATGGAATATAGCTTCGTCAAAGTTCTCCAAGGCGTAACGTGAGTTGTATAATCGGCAAGTCGATTTCGCGAAGGCGTCGCCTTACATCCGCCTTCCTGGAAAAGATGATTAATTATCTGTGTTGCCACATGCGGCTAACTCAAAATCGCCTATTCTTCGATAAGCGTCATCAGACGAGCGATTTTGTAGCGCCACAATCGCAAACGTCGACCCGTTCATACGGAGCTATGTGAACGTATTCGCGACAATTCGCGATGCTTTTCTGTAACGCCAGAAAATAGCTCCGTATGAACGGTCGACGTTTGCGATTGTGGCGCTACAAAATCGCTCGTCTGTCTGAGCCCTATTAACATTTTATTTTTTACAGCGTACGTAATATATAAATTCACACGGAATTATTAGCACCTAAGATCCAGCTCGACCGTTAAAGGCAATTTCTTATGGATGATATATTATATAAGCTGATACAAGCATATTAAATCACCGAAACTAAATTGTAACTAAAGAATTGACGAATTTACCGAATAATTTCGGAGAATGTATCCTTTTACTCTATTTTATCGGCGCAGCGAATTGTGCTTGCAATTTCGCGCGGTTTGGGCGCAGCCGGTTCATTTCAATTAACGATAACGTCGTTTTCTAGATCCTGCAAAAGGACTAGCTATATTGGTATAAGCCCACACATAGTAAAAAATGCAAACATCCGGGCATAGAATCCGTATCATATAATCTCCAATTAACTTGGAAGTAACAGTAAAACAGGTAACATGTGTGCTAAGTTATTCAATCCTTGTTAAATATAAATTTTCCGGTGTAAAATTGTGCAGAAAGTATAATATACAAAATAAAATTTTCCGTATCGGTAATGACTTTCGGATCAAATAGAATTAATTGTTCTTTTTCAAATATATACGTATTTTAAAAAATTTTTTATTTAATCATATAATATGTATATACGAACGTTAAACTTTATTTTACACACACACACACACACACACACACATTATATAAATCCATTTTGTCAAATAATAAGCTGTTTTTCTACATCAATAAATAATATTAATTAAATTATTTATTATTTCTTTCCTTATATTTGTGGTAAAAGCAATAAAAATTTTCTACCATATTTCCTTAAATATTAATCTTTTTATAGATTTTTAATCTTTCATAGATTATAGATAAGCGCCGTTAGTAAAAAAAAAATGAAGAGAAAGAGAAAAATCATGAAAACTTGTGCGAATAATTAATGCTAAAATCTCTGCTTTCCATTAATATTATGTATATATATGTTTATTTTATCAATATTTTTATTTTAGCGTTGAAGGTAAAGAAAAATACAGATACTGTATAATCAATAAAGCAAGCCAATCAAGTGAATCGAGTTAAAGTTTTGTATGATTCTTCGATGCATGGTGTACGGTCGGACGAGCAAGTTACTATAGTGGATATATAGTAGCCACTCTAAATCTGACAAACCATGATAAATATATTCGCCATGTTGTGCAATACCCGCGATGTATGATAGGACGCGCATTGTTGCGGAGAAAAGTAGCGCTGGTACCTTCATGGTGTGAGATAACACCACCTCGTTTCTCACTACATAAACTCATCGGATGCTTACGCATCGATGTTGCTTGTACAGATCGAACATTTTGAAACCTCATTACTTGCTAAGACAAATCGAACTATCATCGAGGGCAACCAAATTAAACTACGAATATGAAACATATCTACGATAGAGATGACAAAATAGCTTAGAGATAACAAAACTATAATGAATGTTATAATAAAAAATTAGATCTTATCTTATTTCGAGTCAATTGTTATTTGTCTTTTAACGAGTCAAAATTATTAAACATGCAGTATAGAAATTCAATTTGTATAGCAATTTGAAAAGCTTGGTTAATAATCGTAAGAACAATAATGGAATATAGCTTCGTCAAAGTTCTCCAAGGCGTAACGTGAGTTGTATAATCGGCAAGTCGATTTCGCGAAGGCGTCGCCTTACATCCGCCTTCCTGGAAAAGATGATTAATTATCTGTGTTGCCACATGCGGCTAACTCAAAATCGCCTATTCTTCGATAAGCGTCACAAATGGTGAACAAAGAACATTGTATGGAAAGAGGGAGAACTTGGTCCATAGATAAACGACAAACTGATGATGGAACTTATTATGAAGTTATGATGAAACGCATGACTTAGACTTAGATAAACGATCCCTTATATAGAACTGTCATCATTTTCTGAACATTCTGTCTCTAAAAATTATATTATATTCATATTCGTGAATAAAATATAATAAATATTACAAATTGTCATATATATGTATATCAGATCGTTAAATTGGTAAGTGTATTTAACTTTTTATTTATTTAAATAGATTTATTAAAACATATAGGTATTTTGTGAACTCCTTAAACTTTGTTCTTTAAATATGCGATTCTACAAAACTTTGATTCCGAATTTTTCGATTTGTAGTCGCTTAAGCCTGTAAATTTTGTGATCTTTAATCTTTAAATCCTTACATTATAAAATTCTTGAATCTTTAGCTTCTCTAGTTTCGTATAACAACTGTTTAATTACTTATACCTCTCGAGTTTTGATGCTATATTTTCATTAGCATTTTAATACTTAAATCGATAAGATATTTTTAATGAATTCGTATACTGTGTAGCGCTAAAATCCTAAACCTCATTTTGGTAGTATAATATGCTTTAAAGAACAATATAAATAATCGATTAACTTTACTTTTCCTTTCCAAAAAAAAAAAAGAACATACATACAAGTTTACATGTAACTCTCTAAACTATACATGCTTTCGCTCTCTCTCTCGGTCTGACAGTACTAGAACTGGAAAATTTGAGGCTAGCGAAAACGACAGCTATTTGCAGGATCCAAGTTTACTTCGCTTTTAGTTAAGCACAACTACTCGCCTGCAATCATGAACAGAATTATCCAGTATCTACTAATGCAAATATCCGTGTTCTACAATGTCGTACGCAATGTAATGAAAAATCCAATATCGTTCTTCAGATTCAAAATTAGAAACAAATAAAAAAGAGAAAAAACTTTTTCACAGAGAGTTTAAAGATTTCGAATAAATAGAAATCTACATGAATGATAGAATATGAATGATAGAAATTATATACGAGATTTTTGTATCATTATTTTTTTTATAATATGTACACGCCTATTTATATGCTTTTATTAAACAATACGAATGTAAATTTACAAAACAAATTTCAATTTAAAGTTTAAATAAAAAAGCGAAAAAATGTAGTTATTTAAAAAGTAGTAAAATTAAATTCATTTGGCTCTTTGATGATTTAATATGAAAAACTATTTATTTTTCATTTTAGAAATCTAAGCAAAACAACTCTTGGATAATATAATGGATAATATAAATTTAATCTCAAGAGACAGAGAAAAGAAATGATGATGGAGTTAAACGTAAACAACGTAATTTATCTACATTATGCGTTTCACTGCATTTTGAATAAATAAAAATATTTTATACAAACATAAATACTTTTATATTCTCTCGTTACAAAATCATGATATAATAATTAAGTATACACAATGTTGTAAAATTTATAGCAACTCCGTCATATTTGAAGAATTTAAGATGACAAATTGGCTATTATGTTACAGGTCTCTTTTTTTTCGACAAGTCCAGAGCTTTCCAACAAGCAACGCTTCGAATATTTCAGCCGTACCATACCTAGCGATCATTATCAAGTCAAAGCAATGGTCGACATTGTATTGACAATGGGTTGGAGCTATGTTTCCATTATTTATGAGGAGAGCAACTATGGTGTAAAGGTAAATATTTGATCATAATATATCTGGTTTTAGATTTATAGATAATATATTTTTTTTAAAGAATATATATGTGCAAAGCTATATACAGGGTGTTGAAAAAAATCTAAAAGTAACTAAAAGTGAAAATATTTATTATTTTCTAGTATTTTGATGGGAAAGTAATGAGCTAGATTCACGAAGTTAATAAAATTTTTAATTCCTTATAAAAAAAAAGTAAAAAAAGAGTTCCGCATTTTCTGTGCTAAAAAATCAAAATGGGAAAAATTTCAGCCAGAATTTCGTTTAAAATAATTATAAAATAGACTAGAAATATATACATTTAAAAATGTACACACATCTTCACATTAAAAATATTGTGCCCAAATATAATATTTTACCCTAATATTATTATTATATTTATATAATGCCATCCGCGAAGCTTTCAAGCTAAATCAAATATTTGTACATAAAAATATAGTAATATACGAATGTTAACTGAATTAATGCAAAATTGCAACGACTCTTCTGATAAATTCATATAACTACAGATAAACAATAGAACTTGAAAAAATAACAAATAAAACTAATACACGTTTTATTATAATAATCTAATGAATTTAATTAAAATATTACGTAGTAATTTTTATTAAAATATTTAAGAAATATAAGCAATTATAATTACCTAAATAATATTTAAAGAAGTATACTTTCTTGTTTAGAGTTAAATAATCATTAATATGTCTATAATTTTACTAATTATTGTATCAAAATTGTATTTTTTAATAGAAATATTTCCGAAATTTGACTAATAGAAATTTATTTCTAATTTTAATATTTTGCATTTCAAATAATTATCGTAATTTTGAATTTCTTAATAGAATTAGATACCAATAACGCGTACCTACATTGCATAGTGATATAAAAATTAATTTTATATCACTATGCAATGTATCGATTATATAAACATGCACGCTCTCAGCTATGTCACTTGAAAATGATTTAATTTTATAAAATAGGCCTTAATGCAAAAACTACAGTCTGACAGATAAACTTATCAATAAATCGTAATATTCGCAGAAACTAAATGTGGAAAAACGAAAATGAATAGAAAGTAAACTGGAATTTTATTTCCCTGTCGCGATCCATTGTAATAATTCGCAATGGCGCGTAAATAATTTTAACTCCCCTTTCGATGGCTATCTCTCATCTGCGTTCTGCAATCCGGTGAATATTTAGCATTGCATGAAAATTATAGTACCTTTCGTTTACTCAGTATATGCGACAATTAAATAACTCGGGAGAAATCGCGTGTCTCGTTAAATATTTCTCTCTAGCAAGGATAACATTCTGGTCTTACATTGCTAATTTATTTCTCTCTCTCTCTCTCTTCTTTTCCTCTTTTTCTCTTCTTCTTTCTAAATTGCTAGCATAAAAATGTTATATTTATATTTCACGTATATTTCAGTGACACGCTTACTTGCTCCTAATTAAGATTATTTTAAGTTTGTGGCAAGTCTATTTCACCGAGTTGTTTGATCTCGTCTAGCAAATGAATTTCACGTGCATTTCACGAGTAATGTGAATTTACAGAGAGTTTAATTACGATGGAATGTTTATTGAAAATTTTCTCTTAAATATTCTAAATTAAATAAATTTATATGTACTCTATTGATAAGATAATGTTTTACAAAAAAGATATATGCATTGTAACATGCCTTTCTAAATATTTACATTTAAACATTTCTTTAAAAATATTTCACTTCGAATATTGATGTTGCTGTTTTCCAAACGATGTAATAGAATTATTATCTCATTAATTGCTATATTAAAAAAATATACTAATAAATATTTGTTTAAATAGTAAGACTAACTTAACATTTACTTGCAATAAAAAAATATTAAATAAGCAAATTATAGTTAAATCCTCGTACGAAATAAATATATGTTAACATTTAGTAAATATGTAGCTAGTACTATTCAAACAAATATTTATTAATATTTAATATATTTTTCTCTCAGTATACCCGCAGTTATCATGTTACTCATTACGTACTCAACTACCACGATAGTAATATTCATATCATGTAACTCTCTCATATAACTTTATGCAACATATAAAACAGGAGCAATTTGTAATCGATTGCAGGATATTGAAAATCATAAATACGACGGTAAACATAATAATTTGACATCCTGATTCTCATTACAAATTATTACGAACCAGCCAGCTTTTTGCATCAAATTGTTTTCCTTGATAATAATATAAAAATAGATAGCATAAACATGCTTTTCACAATAATGTGCTTCCATGAAAATCGCGTAGTATAAGCAATTTGCAATTCTAAAGAGAAAATATTTTAAAGACCAAATTTAATTGTACCAAATAAACGTTTCTATTTTCAGTAATTATTAGAGTTATGCTGATTTTCCGTAAATTATCCTATATGAGGATAAAAAAGCGTGAATTATGTGATGAAAGTTGAAGTAAAGATAATAGAGAAAAAAGAGAAAGTCGTCTATAATAAAGGATTTAAATGTATATTCACAGAAAAATATAATTAAAAAAGAAAAAAACGTTTATGACTATATACATATAATAACGATAAATGTTGAATTAATTTAAACAGACACATAGAATGCCTAGTGTTTTATTCATTTTCAATTTAAAAGCTAACGCGCTTAATAAATGCGTAATTGAGAAATATATCAAAGTCATGCTTTTATTAAATGAAGAAACGATAATTGACGATCCTATAGTTTTAACATAAAAGCGAGGAAACACCATCCTCAATCAGTTGCATTCGTGTCATGAAAAATGCATAAATGTCTTCGCTCCGACACTTTACCGCAAAATATATTCTCTCATGTGTACACATTATACATGAAATGTACATGTATGTATCATTCTTTATTATTACTGTAACAGATTCCGTCTTGACGTTTATCTGCAGTCTTCTATAGAAAACTAACGCGAAAATCTATCGAAATATTTATTCTTTTGTTTTAATTCTTCTTTATATTCTATCATATAGTTAAATAAATTGAAAAAAATGCTAAAATAATAAAACACTTCCTTTTTTGGAATATCTCCTTTATAATTTCAATATACATGCGTTTTTGCATTTATATATGATAAAAAAATCGGCTGATAATTATAAATTATAATAGGCTTTGCCACAGCCCATCTATTTCGAGGCAATAGATTATAAGATACATTCAATTAAATTTTTTTATCTTTTCGTAATAGTTATAAGAATAAGTAATACATTCGGATATTTTTCATAAGATTAAATGATGTAAAATATTACTGTTGTACTTATTATAAATTTAAATAAAAATTTAGTTGTGATTGATAAAAGGGAAAAGAGAGATTCTTCATGATTTTTTGTGTTTGTATCTCATTTTTCATGCATACATTTTATTTACATTTGTAACATAATTTTCATAAATCCATTGCCTCAAAATTAAAATCAAAAATCACTCACCGACCAATGCGCAGCAGCCGCGGAGTTGTAGCACTGCGTCGATCTGTAACGTATAAATACATTAAAGCAGTGTTGAAAATAATCAATACTTCAAAAAGTAATTACCGCGTCCGTTAAATTTTTCAATCGTCTTTTTAACAGATATCTGATTTGCAAATGCTAATGCAAAAATGAAGAAATGTTCGCGACCGTTGCTAGCTACCGTATATTTCCATTAACTCGTTCGCATAATTAATCCGTGAAAAATCGTGCAATATTCCGGAACGTACGATAAGTGAGACGCGACGTTCGCCGCGGCACAATATCTCGTTTTCGTATGTTCGCAACGTTGGCTATCGAACTCGGTGAAAAATTGCGCCGGTGTTAAATATCTCTCCAACGACGGTATTTTATACGATCGAGTAATGGATCTCACGTAATGGGCGAATCAAGACGCGCCTGAAAAAGTGGCGAAATCTGCGAATAATAAACGAATAACAATTACTCACCCCACGGTTGCTCCGCCGTCGCTCGATGTGCCTCCCAGTCTCCTTTCGCGTCTCCCATGTCGCCTCTCCTTCGTGACGCACTCCCTGCGACGTTCACTCGCGAAAGTATTAGCGGTTATGATCGCGCGATATTTTACACGGCACTCCCGGCATTAATCTTACGATGCGACGCGAACTGTATTATACGGCGACGGAAGAATAACGCGATCTGCAGTATGAACGACACCCGCGCTGTGAGGTTTCATAAGTAGACGCAACGTCATGCAACTTGTTCGGTTATTGACTCTTATTACCTCCAACAGATTTTGAAAGTCAAACACGGGCCAGAGCAAAAACGTCAACGTTAATCTAACAATGGCGGAGCGAGAATCGTAAATCGTACGGCTAACTTCACTCGTCTGGAGCAATTATCGCTGGGAGAACTCTATCTGCACTTTTGCTCCACTTTCCACACACGTTGAATAATAATACAACCTCGAGATTACTTTTGCATGTTAGAACTTGAACGACATGAAGGTATATATGTACAGATGTACGAGTTAAAAAAAACATTCGCGGAATTAAACTGAGGCCTAGCTGTTCTTTCTAGCTAAATTTCTTGCACGGTTCATCTTTACTTTTTTCTTGTCCAATGGACAAGGAGAAAAGGAAGCAATGAACCGTATCAGAAAAATTCAGCTGAAAGGAATAATTAAAGCCTATTATTCGAAAATAATTCTCGTTGACTTTATCGATTGTTTGCGCGATTTTAATTAGTAAATTTTGTGAGATACACACACATTTACCGAATCATCAATTTACAAACATTAAATTTCTTCTACGATCGTATAATACTACAATACGATTAGATATGAAGTTAACGACGACCGTATTCACTAATTAAGTACGTCATCATCCTTTAAGGTTATAGCACATCAAAAAGCTTAAGCAGTAATACGTCCCATGCGCAAGAAACATTTTGAAACATTCTAGCAGCATGCAGCAACGTTACAATGTAATTGCCTTACGCTATCACATTCGTGTTCTCTCTCTCTCTCTCTCTCTTTCCCTGCCTTCACTCGTTCCAAAAACGACGGCAACTTCGTCATGCCGCACGATACGACGTACGCGAGTCAATTAAATTGAGAAAAGTGTGACTGATCATCCGAGAGAATATAATCAAAGTTCAATATTATTGCACGCGATATACCGCCGTATTTACATAAACTTCACGATGTACGTATTAAATGAACGTAAAATATCACGGCTTCCGTTATTTGAATCGTTCCACGCGGCAATTCATGCATCCGCTCCGCGCTCAATTCCGTGAGTGAGCAAATTACGGTTGATCGACGGAAAATACAATAGCGTGAACGATCGATTCGAATTCAATAGCACTGCTAAAGAAATCATTATCACCCGTGTACGTGATGGCTTCTAACGCTCATTCGTAGTTGCCCCGATTCAAAGAGCGCATTTCAAAGTTCCGAAATGTGTTCATTCGACACATTAGCGATTCGTTAATCAAATGAGACGATAAATCGTTATAGTTGAAAAAAAAAACCACTTTTTTCAAATTGATGGAAAAAACCGGAAAAATTGTTTTTCTTTTTTAAATTGCTATTTTGTTATCTGAATGACATACTATCTCATTTTTAGTGTGTCCTTCATCAAATTAATGTGATTCAGAAAATTATGTAATCATATTTTTATTAAAATATTTAGTTTTCCTTCTATTTTTATAATAAAACCTAATCTGACCTTTCTCTAATGCATAGCAAAGGGAGTAATTTGGATAAATTAACAGAAATTGTATATAAAGATTGGAGTCGCATAGTACTATATGTTCAATCAAACATATAGAACATATCATACACTATTAGTGCAATATAAAATACGTTTAGCAATGTTGTAAGATTCTTTAATTATTAATATGATTGGTTTTGCTCTTAGTTCTTTCCCTTATTAGATCTAAACGTATAAACCAATTATGTTTAAGAATTTTACAACAATTGCAAAGCTGTTTTTTCTGCTGAATGCAACCTACGTTTTGTGTGTTTTATATATTTAACAGAATACATTATGCGACCTCAACCTTTAATACCATTTCAAAATAATTTCTGTTAACTTATCCAAAAATTATCCCACTGTTACCTCTATGGCACAGATATTTTATGAACACACGTAAATTTTTCCAATTAATTTTTCCACCCTTGGGAAAAAAAATCGAAAAAATCCGAATTAAAAAATTGGAAAAATTCGAATTTTTTCCGATTCTTTAAAACTATACAAATCGTTAACTGTATCAAGCAGCACGGAGATACATGATCGTTTTTCGAGAAGTAATACGACGAAGCGATCTGTGCTGATCTGTCCCACAACTTACTTGATCGACATGTGAATGGTAGCGTGGCGACTTTGTATAAACAATAGCTCGCTATATACATCTCGATGCTATGCGCTGTTACGAAAACAAACATCCGACCGAACATTTGTTTACCTAAGTCGCCGGGTACAATTCGCATACCAAAACATTCCTGCAAACGGGTAAATCGTTCCGCTTGTCGCGTTTCATCTCAAGATGTATAACGATAGCTCTCCCTATCTCATTTAACGATTATCTCGCACGATTGATTAATTTTCCTGTGATTAACGAATCATATCCAGTAAGCGTGACGAATGACACAGATATTCCGCGCAATTTAGTCGCTTAAAATCCGATTGAATTGAAACGATAGGAAATTAGTGTTATAACCATTGTGTGTGTGTGTGTGTCAGATTTCATTATGAATACCTTTCAATGAGAGATTTCTTTTGTGCTGCTTGAATTCCAATATACACATGTATTAGTATCGTATTATATGTATAATACAATAAATACACTCCGAATATATTCTGTTCCTTGCATTTCAAATAATGTTGATAAACGGGCTGTTATCACGAACTGTATTAAAATCTAGCAGCTATTTTATGAATAAAATTTAGCTTGTATTGATTAATATTGCATTTATGTAAATTAGTTTATTATCTTTGGCCTTTCACCAAACTTTACATGCTGGAAAAAAATAAAATTATGCGAGTTTAATAAATTAAAGTTTTTTCTTATATAATATTTTTCAGTAAGAGTCATGGAAATAAAATTAAATGTCATAAAAAACATGGTGATTTAGTTTCTTTATTTATTAATACCAGAGGCAGCTCTATTTATCTCAGAATATATAAATTTGAAAGAAAAATACATAAAATAAAGATAAACTTCAATCCTTATTTAAAGATTTAATACTGTGAAAGTGAAAATATTAAATATATACAAGTAATTATATTATATATATATTGTAATTAATATGCTATGATATATAATTGATTGTAAACATTTATAACACGTATAATATTACAATTATTATGCAGACAAGTGGTTATGCTAGAATTACGTATCACGTAAAAAAAGCAAGAGGGGTCTAATAATTTGATGCGAAACATTAATATTTATGAGCAAAAAATTGATTTTGTTGCATATAAGCGTATATATATGTACATACATACGTGAATATGCGCATAGGATGCGTATAGATACATGACGTGATTTAAACCATAAATCTCGTCTTTCGTATCTATAGTTATCCACATAATATTTTCTCAATTTCCAATTACTAAGATAATATATCGATTATTTCAATTAATATCTTAATTGAGGACAGATTACAATGGAATAATTGTGAGTACAGGTTAAAAAAGAAATTCCGTTTTAAAATACGCAAGAGAAATTTAATATTCAAGATTGCGATTATTGTTACGTTACGGCTGACAATTCTAGACGTCAAATTCGCGTGGCTATAGCATTAATCACACAATCATCGCATTTGCAAGCAAAATTCGATGATGGATGTGCCCACATTAAATTAATATTTCACGAGCATACATACGCTACACGTATGAGCAGCGTAGTTAACACGCAGCCACATTTTGATGGTACAGAGAAATGGCATTTCGATCTATTACCTCTCGTAAGGCCGCAATAGCTGGCGACACGATCAAAAGAAAAGGCCACCTCTGTTACCCAACCGATCAGAATTTCATTACCGCCTATCATATACGTCGCTCCGTACGTGTCAAGTCGCGTGCACTTGATAGAATTTACACCACAATATTCGCTGCTCTTCGAGCGAGAGACGAAGGAAAAACGAGGCATTACGTTCATACCAATAATTAGATTCCTTGCGAAATACGCGGACTACATAACGATCGATCTTGCATGGTCCACGTTATCGGCATGCCGAAGACTAAGGGATTAGAAGGAAGTTACTTGAGTGCCGGATATGTGGCTTCGTAAAAGCTAAAGAGCCAAAAACGGTTCCACGATATTTTTGCGCATTAAAGTAATCGTAAATTATTCCAAAAACGCATCCGTACGTAATCAATAAAATGCATCATTCAGTTTTAATAAATTAAAATAAAGGTAAAAAAGAAAATAAAATCTCTATATTTGATATATTTGTAAACATTTAATTACAGAAAGAATTTATTTGCTTATTTAAACAATAAAATTTATATACCGGTTTTTTTAATATAACGAGAAAGATATTATATATATTTTTTCCACAGAAAATACCATTTTCTAATTATTTTGTTTACATTTATGCTATTCACGAAGCTTTGCAAAAAGATGACAAAATACACAACAACATATGTAAAATCCGTGGAACCTAGTAACCGTAAATGTGACTAAAAAATAAAAATAAATACTAGAAAGCTCCAATCTTTAGCCTGATAAATATTTAAGAACTTCAAAAAACTCTGTCCCTAAACTTTTCTCCCCTATCCCATCGAGATATCGCATTTATTTCTTTCCATGATTTCTTGCGTTGCCCTGAAACTATAATAATACATCTTTCATATATAATGTAAAATATTTAAATTCTTTCATATTTAAAAGATCAACTATATTTCTTGCTTATCATTTTTTTTCTTATTACTTTTTATTTGTAATGTTTTAAAAGCCAGAAAATCCTGCTGTGAAATTCATTAAGTAAAATGTGACGGAGATAAAGCTGTTACGAATAAAGATTTCTCAACATTAAATAATTTCAAATTCTCTTGCATAATACAAAATACCATTTCGCAATATCACGGATAATAATGCCAATGTAAATACATGTTTAGTAACAAAGACTCGAATGTGTTCTCTAATTATAGATCTAATATTACTAAAGATATTGGCACTATGTATATATTATAAATACCAAATTTAATTCTCGCCCGGGAGTCAAAACAAGAATCATTATAGCATACAACAACGTCCTACATAATAATGAAGAAAGAACTGAGCTTCGAATATATATATAATATGTACGTAGGAATTTGAAACCACCCTCCAGCTAGGTAATTTAACTGCTAATTTATTGGACTCGTAGAACAATGATCTGTATATTGACCAAAGGGTAATGCAATTGGATATCGATACTCATTGTCAGCTCAAACCTAATGCACCTTTTGTTATATTTGTTAAAAAATATTTGTATTATATTACTGTTACTTTATACACAAGAAAAGGTAAAAAAATGTTAATGGTAATGAAAAAACGGTTCCATGTAATTTTAACAATTGAGCAATTGGATCCAACTGTCCAGTTGCTAAAATTATTTTGTTGAGTTGAATCACTTGTAGTGCGTGGAAAATATGGAACTTTTATTGTTGCAAAATTATTATCACGTGGAAACAGAATAGTTAAAAATACGGGAAAAGGAAAACCATATTCGTATGTAACTGTATTTTTCTGTATGACACGACCAATCGATAATACCATTCGCGATGGGATTGGAAATCAGCGATCTCTGCGCGACATACGGATCGCATACGAAAAATGCGCACAGAGAGAACCGGTCTAGGAGGAGCGGATCGATACGAGAACGTATATGTATGTGCATACATACATATATATGATTTCATGGCACGAAAAGAACATTTTTCAACAAGCGGTCGAAAGCCAAAAGCACGGAACAAATAGGGGATTTTTATTACGAATATCCATTTGTTCGACAAAGTAACAGAGTTTTTCCACCTCACCATCGAATCTCACCACGGAATTTCAATTGCGTGATTTATTTCGTAATCAATAGAGCGAAACAATCTCAAGGAAGTAAATTTGACTAAATCTCACCATTTCTCAGCCATAAGCGACGTTTTATTATTATACATCTATCAGAAGACTAATATTTCTACAGATAGTATAGAAAATCATGACTAACATTTTTATATCAAAATATCGATTAATATCTAATGTCTTAAGTTTAATTTCGGTAAATATTATTTGAGATATTTCAAAATCTGATTGTAACGAGAACTTTTATCACGAAACATAGAAAGAACTTTTACAGTAATTCGTGTTCATATTTTCAGATTCAATTTAGCGATCTCTTTGTTATTTAAATCATGATTTCTTTATACAATCTGTTAAAAAAAAAAAAAGAAATCTTTAGGTGTTCTATTTAAGTCTATATTTTCCATTAAGGTGCATTTCCTTTCCGCCCCTCTCTATTCATTCTCTGCTACTCCCATCTTTCTTCTAAAAGACCTCAAAGCACTACGTGCACTGCTCGATGAAGGCTACGAACAAGCCCGCATTAGATACGATGCATTGTTGGAAACGTCTTCGAGAAAATGCATCCCTTTCTATCTCTCTGTGTTACAGGCTTTCGAGGAACTCGAGGAACTACTAGGGAAATATAACATATGTATCGCCGTCAAAGAAAAGTTAGTGAAGGACTCCGGAGTCGCCGAGGAGGTCGCCTATGACGAAATAGTTTCAAAGTTGCTGACAAAACCACGAGCGAGAGGTAAAATAAAGATTTAATAAACCGAACACGTTTTATTTATAAAGCAAAGTGTAAAAAGCAAACGCAAAAAAATGTTTTCATTAATTTTTTTCATTATTAATAAAACAATGTAGAATTTTTATTTATTACATAATATCGCATGTCTAATATACACGTAACTATTTTTTACGCGCTTAGAAGTGTTAATCCAATCCAACCCCAACGTACATGATAAATTTTCTCTCATCCACTCTCACTTTTCTCTCTCTGAAATTATAAATCTGATATATACTGACTTTATGAATAAGCCGTGAAATCTTAGCCGACGTTTTTTCAATAATCCGCTCTTCGACGGAATAAATGTTATTAAAAAAGATTTATATTTAAATTATTGTCGCATCCTCATTCCAATAGTCTGTACATTCACACGATACACCACTCTTCTAGTCGAGGTAAATTATCTTAAAACGCAAACGAATCTCGAACGCGGAAAAGATACAATTACGAAATAGTATCGTATCGATGGTGAATGCAACAAAGACTTCGATTTTATTCGATCCGTTTCAGATTGACGAAATGGACTCATTATCGAAATGGAAACGCGACTCATTCCAGACAGTACTGTGTCGAATGCAATTCGAAACTTGTTGAAAATCTTCAGAACTCGCCTACCTTCGCCACTTCTTCCTCGAATCTCCCAAGTGAGACGAGTGAACATTAAATCCTTGGTTTTCGTTGCAAGTTAAACAAACGCGGGTACATTACAGTTTTAATTGAATTTATATACGCGCGTGTCTTCGATCGATCTATTTAGGAAAGGACAAAATATTTGCACGTGGAATGCACGTGGGAAAAATTAAATCATCTCTTTAATAGAGATTTTATGTTAAATAATTTTGTCTTTAAAGCCAGAAAAGGTGACATTAGTATTTGTATTTCATTTCAACTGACGGAACGTGCTGCCCCTGCAGCTCAATTACGATATCAGTATTTATAGATTTCCAATATAAAGTAAAATAACACATGAAGAGAAAATTACGATCAGATTACGATCAAATTACGATCAAATTACGATATCAATGTTATAATGAGCTTATTTAAATATTATCTTATATTACACGAAAAAGGTAAGATAAATAAAAGCGTATATTTATACATGTCGATAATAAAATATCAGTGTCTTTTGATATATATTATATATATAACTACACTATGGAAGAAAAAGCAAACGCGAGATGACAGAGACAGGAGCGGATATTCATGCATCTCGCAAAATAAGAAATAGAACGAAGTGGAAACGACTGTGTAAGGCACATAAAAATTTAGTGTTGTCACGTAACTCCTTTCGTACAAATGGATATAAAAAAGAAGTATAATTAATGACATAACGTTCTTTATTAGAACAGTAATTTTGTTTCAGAAGAACAAAATTTAGCAACTCTGTCTGATGAACAATTTGTGCTTTCTTTGCGCAGCCTTAAATATTTCATCTATGTAATCCGTTCAACATAGCCTGAACCTTGAGACTCCTTTAGAGGCGACGACTTTTAGAATATCTTATACTTAGACAAACTTTCAACCAATTTTATAAATAATTCGCTTCTGAAAGAAATATTTTTTTGAAGAGCTAAAGTTGAGAGAGAGAGAGAGAGAGAGAGAGAGAGAGAGAGAGATTAAACGGTTAATATACTTGTCCAAGAATATAATACTTCTTTCTCTCTGTACAAGATAATAGGTCAAGAGAGATATATTGAAAGAGAGAGAGAGAGAGAGAGAGAGAGAGAGAGAGAGAGGGAGAGAAGGAGAGAGAAAATTTACAGAAACCGGAACATTCCATAAAAGCAGCAAACTATAAGGTATACAATGTTTATTACGCGCGGTAACGGAAGAGAGTAATTATATATTTTAAGAAGATAATATGCGAAATTTTTCGTGCTCAGTTATTTCATTATGATTAATAAATAAAGTATTTTTTAAGTACATTCTTTTCAACAATCCCGTTATTAAAACATGATTGTCAAGAAAATAAATATCTATAAGATTTTTCTCAAAAGGATATTTTCATCTTTTTGATTCACAGCGATTCAAATTTAAAACACCCAATTTTATTCAAGAATGGTATGTACGACGTCGGCAAAGAATATATTTTATTGTTTGAGATCTACTATACTTCGTATCTTCTATATTCCGAAGGAAAAAGTATTTTGCGATAAACATCTATTTTATGTAGAATTTTCTCGTAGACCCTTTTATGACCAAACTATTCTCAACTTTGTAAGGTCGACCTTATGCTCCCTTTTATGTACCCTCATCGATTTCTGCCTGTATAATCTCGATTCCCATGGGAATCACTGATCGTGACATAAAGTGAAACGTTTCATTGGCATTTTTTCAATGAAAGTTAGGGCCCTTCTCATTTGGGGAAAACGAATTTTTACAATGCTAATAGGCGATAAAATAAAATCGAATGGTGAAGATTTTTTTATTGCGATATATGTATAAGGATGAAAAACGAGATGAAAAAGCGCCGTGCCATACGCAATTTTACAAGCGCCTCTCAAACTTGTACTGCCGCAGGTTGCATTATCTTCGGTTCCGATCAAGAAGTCGCCGGAGTCATGAGAGCGGTCAGGCGTCGTAAAGCGACCGGGGTTTTTTCTTGGATTGGAAGCGACGGCTGGAGTGCAAGAGGATTAGTGAGTAACGGTAACGAGCCGGAAGTCGAGGGCACTCTATCGGTCCAACCTCAGGCGAATTCCGTTAAGGGTTTTGAAGAGTATTTCCTGAACTTGACCGTCGAGAACAATCGGAGAAACCCGTGGTTTGTCGGTAAGAGAGTACTACAGGATGCTGGATCTAGGATGAGAACAAAACTTAGCAAATTCTAGTTTGCACAGCAATCGCAACATGCACGTGGATATGCATTCGCATATACACTTGTGTTTGTTAGTAAGAAGTCACTTTATTGTCAATATATACTGACGAACTTTTGGCACGCAAACACAATCTTGCTGAGGGCAAAAGCTCGAGATAGACAAAGTGTCGATTGTTGTGTCGCTTATGTCAAAGAAAATTCTTAGCAGGTACGCACTACATAGTGTCTATCAAAAAATTATGTACTAAATTCTGAACAAATTATTTAATTTTATTCAAAATACATTCTTTTGAAGGTAACACAGCCAGAAATGAGTGGTCGGTTGTCATGAATCGACAGTGAATCAGCATTGATTCGACGTTGATCGGTCAATCCTTTCTAGCTGAGAGCGATTTGAACGCTCAATCGAGTCGTAGAATGACTTTTAAAAATTATTTTTGTGATGTTGAAAACGCTCGTCACGGTCGTTTGAATGCTAGAAATGTTATCATAGTAACAGCCTTTCATCGATATTTTGAGTTTTGAAAATAGTCATATTGGGAAATCGAAGCTATATCGGGTAAGTAAATATAGTGAATGGTTTAACATAACAACTTGGTTTTTGGCAAAAGTGAGCTAACTGAAGCAACGCGATGATAAGGTGATGCATTGTCATGCAAAAGAAACCAACTGTCTGATACTCGGATTGAATGTGCTGAATATTATCTTTAGAGATGCTGTTTCAATAATGTCACAGAAAAAGTTGGCTGGTTTTTACTTTTTTTTCGCAATGTTTTCTGCGGAAATCTAAGTTACAAGAGACCTGGCCGATTATCATCATTAATGTCAATATCTTTCCGACCAAACTGAAAATGTTCAAACCACTCGTAAACTTGTGTACGGAATAGACAATCATCCCCATACACAATTTTTATCAATTGAGACATTTCGATAAAAGTACCAAGTTTAAAACAATGTTAGTTCTTTGTTCGTAACTCATTTTTCTATTGCTGTATAAAACTAATAAAACTGTCACTTAAATTATCATAACTCAGTACCTATATTCGTCTGAATGTCATAAACAATGTATAATTTAACAGCATGTAAATTATATAAATGTAGGTATTTTTTGAATGCAAAATAGTCAATTAGTACTACACGGTTCTTTTTATTTTAAAAAAAGTTCACTTGTTTTTTAAACGGACTTTATATGTAACTGCATATATGAGTGCGACACGATTTTAATTGTTTTCCATAAACAACAAAAATATAATAAACGACACAGTCGACTGACACTTTGTTTATTGTGTGCCATAAGTCGACATTTAACGTTCCTATTAATGTTCATTATCATTAGCTGCCGAACAAAATAATCGAAGTATTCTGCTTATTATGATATATTCTTTATTACATATTTTTACATATTGCAATTCTCTTCTTGTTAAATAAAACGAGAGAGTATTACACGCACGCATGATATTTACTTGAAATCACATTCTCGTTATTAATATACATACTGCTCGTTGATTCGTTAAAGCCCGGTACCATTTTTTTAAGCAAAATTATTTTTAATCTCAATTTATCTTATTCTTTATCTTTTCCTAAGAATTAGAAAAAAATTAATTCTTAAAAAAAGATAGAGTAAATTGAACCGGTTAAAATTAATCTTACATTGATGAAACTGGGCTTAAGTTATGAACTGACAGTAGATGTCAAATTATTATATATACTGGATTAAAAAAAACCAAGTTTTTATGTTGATTTCAGAATTTTGGGAAGATCATTTTAAATGTCAATATCCAAACGCGCCCCGGACGCCATATAACGTAAATTACACGAAAAATTGCACAACAAAGGAACGTCTTACCAAACAAAATACAGCTTTCGAAGACCAATTGCAATTTGTTTCCGATGCAGTAATGGCATTCGCTTACGCTTTTCGGTAATTGAAATCTTTTCTTTGATAGATTAGACAAGTTTTTAAAAATATTACGTATATGAAAAAATATACTATTCTTTCTTTTTCTCAGAGATATGCACCGCGATCTTTGCCACGGAAAAGCGGGATTGTGCGATGAAATGAAACCGACTAACGGAACGATGCTTTTACAGTACCTGCGCAACGTGGATTTCAAGGGTAAGCTGACAAAGCATTTTCTTTGCGGAGGTTTTGAAGGGCGAATATACCTATATAGTACGAATAATTGGAATTTATATTGCAAATCGATACGATATGTTTATCTTCTTGATGCTTTCGTGCAGAATAAAATTAAATAAAAAAGATGATAGGAAGCTCCCACTATTATCGTGATTAGCTACTTATACGTCTCGATCAAGTTTTCATGATACTCATAGGCGATCGAACGACTACGTTTAAGGTCTAAGCGGAGACAAATTCAGATTCGACAAGGATGGAGATGGACCAGCGCGGTACAACATCATACATTTCAAGCAAACCGAACCGGGCAAGTACAAGTGGGTTCGCGTTGGCAAATACTTGGAAGGCGAGCTGCGACTGAACATGTCGGGTAAACTCGAACATTTTCATGTTATGAAACACGTCTCTATCATGCTTGAACGTGTCCGTTCTACTCTACAATATCCTATTAAATACTGTACGTTCTATAGTTTCTACATTGTTGTCGTATATGTATTTGTTTTAGAAATCCAATTTAAGCTTGGACATCCTCAGCCACCCGAAAGCGTATGTTCCTTGCCTTGCGAAGTTGGTCAGGCAAAGAAATACGTTGAGGGTGAAAGATGTTGCTGGCATTGCTTTAATTGTACTCAATATCAGGTAACGTGTTTAAATAATTAATCGCTTATTGATCTGATTTAATATTTTATTTCTTCGTTTTTAAAGGATGCAAGTACAATATCTCAGATCAGGCTTGTCTAATTTGAGCTCCAGAATCAAAATTCAAAGCCATCGACGCAAAAAGTTTAATATAGGATTTCGGGGACTGTAAAATGCTGATACGCATCTGAGCGACACTTATCAATACTCTACAGCTCCTGAAATTTTATTCACATTGAATTTTTTGCGTCGATGCTTTTGTATTTTGGCTCCGAAATTCAAATTAGACAGGCCTGTCTTAGATTATAAAAATGAGAAAATATCTATATTGCAAGCACTTCTTTAGCTAATAATTAACGAGTTAATTGATTTGAAAAATGTTAACAGATTTGAAAAATGCAGTATATTATCTTTATTTGCTAAAAATTCTCGTTAAATACATGTCAGACGAAGATGAAGGATATTTATGCGACTTCTTTGTAGCATGTCGAATAATTTTATTTTGACGTTTTATATACTCTTATATTTTTCTGATTTCTTTCATAGTATATGCGACATTTATACGTTTTACAACGTATATGAGAAAAAATAATATTTTTTTTACGAAGAATAACAAATAATATTTGAACATGATAAAATAATCACGTTTTGTCGGATAAAGAGGAAAAATTAGAACGCAAACGTTATTGCGAAAAATTGATGAAAAAGAATGTTAATTAAATTAAACATAACTGATGTGAATTGTTGCGAACTGAATTATATTACGTAGGAATATCGAATTCAACCGTTTTATGTTCTACTCTTTAGAAAAAAGAATTTTACTCTGTTGCTCAAATAGATACGGCATCCCGAAGATGAAACACAGTGCATGCAGTGTGAACGAGGCACGTTGCCGGATGAAACACATTCGATGTGCCGGGAAGTTCCAGAGGAATTCCTACGTC
This sequence comes from Cyphomyrmex costatus, assembly GCF_001594065.2. Classification (NCBI taxonomy): domain Eukaryota; kingdom Metazoa; phylum Arthropoda; class Insecta; order Hymenoptera; family Formicidae; genus Cyphomyrmex; species Cyphomyrmex costatus. The sequence continues at coordinate 1,587,580 of NW_017274954.1, read as the reverse complement.
CAGAAAGTGGTTGGGCAATAGGTGCAATGTCTTTTTCTGCCACGGGGATGTTGGTAGGTATATCTCGTATTTTTTTCGCAAGATTAATTTTCTAAAACTGAGAGATTTAAAAATCCTGTATCTCAATTGTATATCTCAAATTGCAATAATCGCATTATATATTTTATGCCATAGCCATTTACATTATTTGTACGTTTTGTGCGAAAAAAACAGGTGACATTATTCGTCTGCGGCGTTTTTCTCAAACACAATGATACGCCTGTTGTACGCGCGTCTGGACGAGAACTATCTTATGTTCTTCTCTCAGGAATTCTACTCTGTTACCTCGTCACATTCACTCTGATATTCAAGCCCACGCACATTGTCTGCGGTATTCAAAGGTAAAAAAAAACCTATAAATCTTTTCGGGTGTATTCCACAAGTTCCGACACGACAGCATTAATCTCTTTGTTCCTGCCAGACTGTTACAGTTACTCCGTAAATTACATTTCTCGTGTACGATCAATGCTGTCCAAGTAAGAGTGGCAGTTTTACTAGTTGTTACATGGTTCACGAATCTAATAACTCTCCAACTTATTTTTCTACTTTCTTCTTAATGCAATTTATCATGGTAGTGAGAGAGAGTGTAAAAAATTTTCCTTAAAACAATATCGTGGTAGAAACGAAGGTAAAAGTTTGGATTAGAGGAAAATAACGTGATGAAAAAGTAAGATAACTGTATCTCTTTGTATATTAAACTAAAATCAGTATCTGAAATACGAATTGTATGCAGAAAGCAACTTTTCTTAATTGAATACTTTTGTTAAGAAAAACGGAGATATAAATTTCGCGTCTCTGCTGACAGATTCGCCGCAGGCTTCTGCTTCACGGTAGTATACGCGGCTTTATTAACGAAGACCAATCGAATCTCGAGAATCTTCAACGCCGGCAGTGCAAAGAGGCCGTCCTTCATATCACCGCGATCACAACTTATTATCTGTTCCGGATTGATCTCCGTGCAGATCTTAATTAACTTAGTTTGGATGATTATCGATCCTGCCAGAGCGATGTATCACTATCCCACGATGGAAGACAATCTGCTTGTATGCAACAACTACATCGATACCAGTTATATGATTGCATTCACATATCCCATAATATTAATAATTGTGTGTACTATCTACGCTGTCCTCACGAGAAAAATTCCAGAAGCTTTCAACGAGAGTAAGCACATCGGTAAGTGTTTTTACTTTATTTTCATCATGATATCCGCTTCTTACCAAATTACACATAATTCACCACGTTACATCGTTTATTGTTTATTACGTTATTACTATTAATTCATATACTATATGTTACGTGCTATAATTTCATAATTGGAAAAAGTCGGTAAAATCAATAAAATAAAAACAGTACTATATTCTTTAATATAACATGTAAATATTATAAAAATAATGCATTATAACAGTGTTAAAAATATCATTTGTTATGTTATAATAAAGATGTAGCTTACAATAGAGAAACAATAAACGTAATATTAATCGGGTTAAAAATTCAATCATACAACTACAATGCAATTGAGTGATATAACTGATATATAAAAGATATTTAACATATTAAAAGATATTATATCTTTCAATTGTATGTGGGTAAGTCAATAAATAATCTTTGGATAAATAATAATTATTATTAAAATTTGCAGCACTTTGATCGTTGAAAATTAATATTATTTATTGACTCTCACCTATCGTATGATAATGTTTAACGAAGCACAAAAGAACGGCATCATTAAGAAATAACATTTCTAATTCAGGTTTAACGATGTACACAACATGCGTCATATGGCTTGCTTTCGTACCTTTGTACTACGGTACCGGAAGCAACGTTGCATTGAGAATTACCTCGATGTCTGTAACAATCAGTCTTTCTGCATCCGTGACGGTGGTTTGTCTCTTCAGTCCAAAGGTGAAGCTTGATACTTAAATATCTGGAAACGCTCACTTTTAAAACGAACGTGATCAAGTGAAATTATTGCAACTCCTTATTAAAATCTCAGATGTACTCAATGGTCATAAGTGATGACAAATCAAATTAAATTTTTCGATACAAACGAGATGTATTTAGAAATTTTAAAATGCTAAAAATTTACATTTGCCTTAATTTATATTTATATTTTTCAAAATATATATTAAATGAGACAATAGCTCTCAAAAAATGAATTTTAACTTACAATTCTTTTAATGTAAGAGCTTGAAGCTGAATTAATTCTTTAACGTACTATCGAATTTTGTTAAATTACTAGATTAATTTTTAAATTTTAACTCAATTTATATCACAAAGCGATTCATTTACATGTGTATAGCTGTACATTATTTTAATCCGGCCTGAGAGAAACGTACGTCCAACCGTAAGGGCAGGAAGGCCAAACCCGACGAAAAGTTCGGCGATAACTGCCACAAATGCCTCGAGTATGATAGGGCCGGTGACAGCAACGACGGTTTTGACAGCTGCAACTTGCGATCAAAATAAAGCCATCAAGAAACATATCGCGTCCACAATGGACTGCTCTACTCAGAGCGAATGTAAGTACGATTCTCAAGTTGTCTCTCCAATTCCATGTAATTTGAATATTTTAATGTATTTTGTATTTCTCCATTTACATATTATGTTCCATAAATCATACGCAACACCTTCGCATTTTTGTTCGCAGGCTACGAAATGGAAACGAAGGAACGAAAAAACGGAGATCCGCTGACGACGTGCATTTCGCGATCAACACAGACTATCAATGAGAAAGAATTTGTGACCGTCGTGACGAGTAATAAAAAATCGCCGGATGTGATTGTGTCCGCGAGTAACATAGAATCAATAAATAGTACGACAACAACGAAACGACTCAACAGTAATGCGAGGATAGGTAATGGACCGCTTTCTCAAAGCGACGTTTCCTTATAGCGAAAGATAGAGCTGTCAACAGAATCACCAGTATTAACTGTTAGTTTAAAACCGATCTCGAAGAAACCCGTTATCGTCTAATTTATTCAACTGTATATATATATATATATCTATAT